>NC_141469.1:68337399-68764899 GCF_009769465.1 Tauraco erythrolophus
GCTAAAAGGATTTTAATGATAGTTCTTACAATGAAACTAAGCCAGTATAATTTGAAATGAAGCTCTGAAGCATACTTACGATTAATTTTGTAACAATAAAAATAAAATATATTATTTCTTGGTGAGCCTGGGACAGGATTATCTGATACATTTTATTTATTCACATACTTTCGTTACTAAGAACCATTTATAACTATTAAGAATTTAAATTTAATATAGAAATACAAGTTCAGATTTAAGAGGTTGTTGTACCCTATAAATTCCTATGCGCTACAAGATTCCACCTTCCTGAAGTATCATGAAAATGGAAACCTTTGTTGTTCTGTTTTGAAGTAAAATAATTTGAAAAAGAATTTATCCTCCAAGAGCTCATCGGACTGTTTTGAGAAAAATCAATTTGCAGACACTGTGCTTAAATAAATACATTATTCTTGGAATCTGAGTCATGAATATTTGGTTCAATTTAAAAATCACAAGTTTTCCAATCTCTACTATAAATTTAACATAAGTAAACATAACTCACCACTATAAATTGGGGCACTCTAGTTAAAATGGCATAAACCAGAAATTATCTCAAGCTAATAGGATTTCTGACTTTCTCAGAGTAGATAAAGTTAGCTTGCTGAACCATGATCAAAGACATCTGGCTTACTACTTTTGCAAATTATATAAAAATGTACATGCAGATTACAATTTATAGATTTTAAGATTATAATTTTTAGATTATATACAATTATTAACGTACATAAAGAAATGCTGCATTAGCAGCACATAGGTAGAAGTTATCAATATAGATTGTTCCCAAGTAAGTTAGAAAAGACGAGATACTGCAACTCATTTACATGGGCTACTGATGGAATTAGTCTCTACATCATCTATAGTTCGTCCTTCTCTTCTTTTCAACCTCACTCCAGCTAAATCAACACATGATGATGCCTATTCCTGACACTGAGTGTTTTCTCGTTGTCAACACAAACGAAAGCATGCTCTGTGAAACAGAGCTTAGAGTAGTGCTATCATGACCCATCTCTAGTGTGGCACACGAGGCAGGACACAGGGCTGGGAGGAGGAGAGGTTTGCTCCAACAGTGATCTACTGCATCCCCCTGGTCCTGTGACATCTTTTCATCAGGTCTCTGTTCACCACATGTCGGATTTGCCGACTCAGATGGTGGGCTTCCCAAGGAAAGGCACACCAAAGAGTGCCTAGAAAAATGCAGCCCTAATCTCAGCACGGATCATAAGACGCTGTTGCAATAGCTGTATCATGACAGTGGCAAGGGTGTTGAAAAGAGAGAGAATTGGAACAGAACTGTGTTACCAGACATCACAATCTGGCTATATTTTTTTTTTTTTATCGAATAAGGCAATTATATCAAGATAACATGTTTGTAACTTACAAGATCGTATCTCAGTACTTAAAACAGTTGTTGACATAACTGGTTAGCAAAATTAAATCCTCTGTAACTTGGTATTATTTAAAAACACCTATTAGAGTCTCCAAAGCTGCACATCCACATCTATAGATAAAAGAACTATTTATCTGGGCAAGAAACCAATCTACCTGAAAGCTGATGTAAAAAATGTGAATATGTAAATGAAAAATTTAAAAAGAAAAAATGAAAATAAAATCAAATTTTGATAAAACCTAAAAATGTGTAGGCAGGCATGCTAGAGAAATAATCAGTACTCATCTAAAAATAAGATACACACGTATTAAGAAAAGGAACATATTAAGAAAGTACATATTAAGCAAAAGAAAACCCTCACATGACGTATAAGCCTTAGGAGTGTAGAAATGCACAACTATTCAATAACCATTTCTGATACATATTTGGAAGGAAGAATGTGATTGTATTCTTTCTGCTTGATGCTGGAAATCTGTACTGAAGATAAAGCAGCATTTCTAAATGAAAATATTTTCAAACCAGCCATAGGAAGAATTTGAAAGTAATTATTTCAGAAACATTTTGAAACTAATATTATTATACAACAGGTCTTGAAATACGAAAGAAATACCAAAAGAACTGGAAGCTTGCAGTTAATTTGAATACAAGAATGAAAGTTTCTGAAAAATCAGTGTCTATAGTTCCTAGGTAAAACAAAATAACAGTTGATTCACCTGTCTTCACGTGGAATTGGAGACCAGGAAATGAGGTCAGGAGGTATACTTTCCTGGTAGACAGGCCTTGTTGAATAAACCTCTAAAAATACACATCATCTTTTTTGACAGTGTTACTATTAAGTTCTTCAGACTAATCAAGGCAGTTGACCTACAATTACACGGCTTTTAAATTCATTAACCTAGACTCTCTTTCTTCCTCACACAGCACAAACTTTGTCTTTAACTATGTTGTGGCCAGATTTTAAGTTTCATGAAAAGATGCTGCTCTTAGTTGATTATGAAGAGGAGCTTGTCTGTTGCTCTCTCACCTACTTTTAACATTCTTTTTTTAATTGCACCTGAAAACCAAAGTAAAATAAAACATAAAATTATATATATTTCTACGTAAAAACATCAACAACAAAACCTTCCCAAGTACTGTGCCTTTTCCCCCACATTCGGCACAGCACTGACAATCACGTTTGTGATGGGAAAAAGACGCTTCTCCCAGGTCGAGAAAGTACTTTTATTTTCTCTGCAGAACAGAGGAGAAAGAGGCAATGTTCACCTGCTTTGACAGACCTATGCATGTCTTTGAGTCTCAGTCCAGCTGTACAGCCTCTGCCATTCCTAGTGCTGTAGTGACACTTGCTCTACTCTGGAGGAAACGCTTACTTTATTGAGAATAAACATTTTGACAAAATAAAGCCTTAGGATTGTTACAGGGTGCACAGGTGGAACACAATGACCTGTATGCAGAGACAGGTGATTTAACATCCTTTCTGGATAAACTCTGCTAAATGATCTCATGTGCACAAGTCCTGCAGCATCAGTGTAGCTGCCTCTGGGCTCTCCATCTCCATTCCCCAGCCACCCTCTTCCCCTGATATCAGGTCTAAAAGGACAACTTGCCCTCCCAAGGGCAGCTCTCCCCAACAGGGCAGGGCTGATGGCTCCAGAGACTTTCAAATCCATGTTTTCCCATCAGTCGTTCCTCCATGTATCTGTATCTTGCCCTGTCAGACAAGTCAACTGTATGCTAGATGTCTCATGAGCATTGAGGACAACACAGCAGGTAGTGAGCATAATACTGTATATTACTTCTTTGCATACACAAAGTCACTTCCTTATGTCGTATGTTGTCTGCTTGTCTTGGCTATCACATGATTTCCAGTTTCTTTTTTTTTTCCCTATGATAGGAACCATGTGCAAACATCAGTTATTAGCAGCATACATTCCAATTCTGTCACATACCTTTACATTTCATACATTTCTGTAAATGCACTTCTGTATAATACTATAGGCATTTTAGCTACACTTTGATTAGTCTTCTAGTGGATTACTGACATCCTGCTGCTTAGTCTATGGTCTAACCACTTATGAGTTACGATATTAAATTCCTCATTAGTTTGGTTATACAGCTACAATAATTAAACTCCCCATTTTTAAGTCCTCACATATTGATTAGATTACAGTTTAGAATATGACATTATTTCTCAGATGGGGAGCTGAGACATTAACATATGTATGGCAAGTGTTTCTGCTAATTTTAGGTTCCTGCTTTCACAATCAGCTTCACAGATTACTTAAAGCATAGCTTTTAGAGATTTCAGTGGCAGCTGTGAAACGAACACTGCTACATCAGGATTATCAAGACAAAAAACTAGAAAACCTGCTATGTAATTATTATCCATTTAGGAAGCACTTAAAGCATTGCTGTCTGGGGCAAGAAACAGGAACAGAAATCAGTTTTCCACAGCGGAGTTGTCACCTTCATCACATGGCCATCATTTTGTAATCCCCAGCCTCATTCACATTTTGTCTTTATCTCTACAGGGAATGAATAGGGGGTTACACAGGCAGCATATAGTTCACTATATGTTTCTGATTCGTTCTTTGAATGCAGTAAAGAAGCACAAGTTCTTGCAATCTGATAACACTAATGTCCAGCCTCTGAGCAGAGGTGTTATGGAGCAGGAGAAGACATTTTGCAAGGAGACAGTAAGCAACAGGACAAGCTCGAGATTCCTTCCAGCTTTGTAGCACAGTGCTCACCCCAACAGCCACAGCTCCCTTTTCTGCTCAGTCTCTCCTTTTCCTTGTCCTGGCTGCTTATCTCACTTCCATCCTTTCTTGCCTATTCACTACCTGCTTCCCATCTTCTTGTCTCCTCCTGACTGCACAACGCCCTAGTTCTGATTTCACCATCCTCTGACTTTATTCTTCAGACACTCCCCTCTCTGAGAGCTCCTTGTCCTTCTCCTTAATTCATCATTTCCTGCTGGGTTCCTCTCACATGTCTCTGTCCTCAGTCTCTACCCTCCCAGACTAATAGCCTTTCTAATTTCCATTTTCTCTTTCTAAATACCATTAGCCTTTTCCCTCACCTCTCTGCTCCCTTATCCCTCCTTCCTCTTCCTTTAAGCCTTACTTCCAATCTCCTCGCTCAGTCCTTCCCAACGCACTTTCACCTTCTCTCTGTTTCAGACACCAACAGAATGATTTCCTGATCCCCTCAGCTTCCTACAGCTCCCTGCCTTGAATCCATCATTTCAAAGTCTGATGTGATCTCTTCAAAGTCAGATTCGATGGCTTCAAAATATAGGACATATGGCACCACCAGGAAACAGTCAACGACATTACTGGTAACAGTTCCTCTGATCAGTTTCACACTGGTCTCTAGAATCCAGGAACATCATTAGACAAGGTTAATTTTTGTACTACTGCAACCAGGCTTGAACAGGCTCATGAGATCTAGTGGGATAGCCTGTTAGAAGACTACCTCTCACACACAGTGATTTTGTAGAGGAACGCTGCAGAGCCCTTATTCACTTAAAAAAAGGCATTTTTTAGTACAAGATTCCCAGAATCGTTCAACATAGTCGAAGTATCAAGTCCCCACTTTCTGAAAAATTAAAATAATTTTGATAAAGCTTTGCTTGTCCCCTTGCTTAAGGTGAAAAAAAGTCCTCATTGCACATAAAATTTCAGAGAAAATGGTCCAAGTCTGGTAGAGTTACTATAAACAGTCAGGATAGGTTTGCAAATTGAGTAGTCCCATGAACTATTAACGGAGAGGTACAAGCAGCCTTGCCCACACAGCAGTCACAGGCAGACCAGCCTGAGCAGATGACAATGATCTAACATTCAGAGCTTTAGTTTATCACTGTGTAGACTTTTTATTACCCTCTAACTGACATTAGAGGAAATTTTCCTCAGAAAATCATCTTCATCTCTGATTTTCTGTAAAGATTTTAATTTTTCTTGTAAACACAGATATACCAGATGGACATTATTCTTCTAGCCACAGGGAAGCCAGTCAGATTTGTGGTCAAGTTAAATGAAAGCAAAGAGAAATTAACCAAAAATTATTATTACACAATGGTTATTTGAGCTTCTGCAAAGGCTGAAGTAATTTCACTTTCTTATTTACGAATCTGGAATGGATCTTAAAATTCGTTACAAACTATGTAAACCAGAGCACTACTCTGAACAATCATAAGTTTGCACTTCTCCAAAAGATTTGGGATGGTTTCTTTCCCACATTTAACAGAAAGCATTTGGTGTAAGAGATCTTGGCCTTGAAAACAGCTGTCACATGCATGCAGCACCAGAAGGGCTAACAAGTTTCAGATGGTGTTAAGAAAGTTTTCCTTGGCCTTATGAAGTGAGAGTGAGGGAAGGAAAACAAAGTGTAGGAGGGGAAGAACTGAAAGAGGAGGAAAGGGAAACTGTGGGCACAAGCAGAATTGGAAAATTTCAGGTAGGAGCACAGAGCATATAGGGTTAAAATAGTAACAGTCGCAATTGTTTTCTACAAGGAGCCTGCCAAATACCTTTTAGAATTCACTTTGAATAGTTTTAGATACCAATGTTCTTCTGTTTTTCTCTATGATTGATAATTGAATTGTTTGAGAGCCTGTCACGTAGCCAAAGCCCAGGAGGACGAAATAGTTTCTGTCCCCAGAAAGCTAACCGAAGGGACTCTAAAGGCACAAACATGCGCGATGGTTGTCGTAGCAATTACAGTTGATTATTTTACTGAGAGAGAAGATGCAGCAGCAGCCAGCGCAGTGCCAGCCACATGCCCAAATGACCTGCTAGCTTCTCAAGGTGAGTGAGCCACCCAGGCAGGTATTTGTCCTGGCTACCCATTCAATGCTGCGGGTTCCGCAACTGAAGTCTGAAATTTACTTTTCTCCATGTTACAATTGATGCTGTTGCTTTGACGAAAACCATAGTATAAATGCTGCCTTGTTTTCAAAGAAACCCTCTACCTTGTATAATATATTTCATATAGGAAAGTAGTCAGGCAGTCGCCAGGAATGGCTGGTGCATAAAAAGCTACATAGATTATTTGGTTTAGTTTGATTTTAGAAAGAAATGTTTTCATATAAAAAGACTTAATGAAGAATCTGAAGGAAGAGAGCAAAATAAAAAAAAGCTATTGGAGTTATTTGTAGGCAACTTAAGCTGTTGAATGGAAAACTAAGCAGATGTAGATTGAATTGATATGGATGGGTCAGGCAAGAGTAGCTTTTGTACAACAGATATTTCTCATTTGTTTAAAATTAGGACCATCTGTGAGTTATAGAAATAAAAAAAAACCCACCACCAAAACCCACAAAAATTCTACAACTGAACTACTAGCAGTCCATATACAACAAACCTAATTTCTAAGCACAACTATACTTACTTCACAAGTGTTTGTTTTAACGTCAGCTAGCCTAAAGACTTGAGCAAAGCTTAAATCTACTGCATGGATGAAATCAGTCAACTTGTAGATGCGGTTTCAATTCAGCTTGCTGGCTAAAACTCCGAAAGGCAGGGAAAATATGAACTGTGCACTGAGCGAGGTTAGGAGAAGTAGCACTAAACAGGAACTAATTTTGGTGTGAAATAGAGCACTGGCAGGCTACAGAGACTCCAGGCATGCACATGCTTTAATCTACGACTGCACTGCTGCTCTAGTCGAAATCTAGATAAGCCACGTAGCTTTCTTATAAAGTGTTATAATACTCTCTATATGATGAGTCAATAAACACCTAAAAAGGTAATTGCCATCATAACTAGAATACTAGAAGACCTGTGCTCATACACAGTCCTCATCTGCTATCCTATTTTCCAATATACTTTAATCTCAGCTGTGGAATTTGTAAAACCTATTAAAATATATTAATTTAACCCAGCAGAAATTATACTACTAATAATTTGCACATCTTGCAAGAATGCTTCAATGTTTTACTGTTTAGATCTAGGAAGCAGTAATCTGAAAGACTTAATTTGTTTGAAATCCCTTAGCTTTTATTCTGCATACCTTGTAGTACTACCTTTAAATATTGGATTACTGCCCACGGATAACACAGATATGAAGCTCACAGGCTTGATGAGGTCTCGTTATCATAGTCTATTTAATTCCAAATACATTAATATCACTGTTTTCTTAATGTTTGCAGCTCACATATTAGATATTTCTCCAAAACATACTGCTTAGAGTTTTTCCACAGATTTACCTAAGCTTCGTACTGTAATAATAGCTTCATGTGGAGCTCTGTTTCCCAGACTCCTAGTGTGGGCAATACCCTTTACAAATCTTATGTTAAGCAACATAGTATGCACATGTAAACCCCAAAAAGTTTAATTTAAAAGCAGGAGAGAGAGCAAGCTATTGTTCAATACAGAAGAAGGTCGCAGAATTCAACCTTATGCTCCTGTTAGTCTAATAAAAAGGTTGGTATTGCAAAGGGTAGTGATGTAATCTACGAAATCAATAAAACATTATTTTAGTATTGATAAAGCAACAAAAATCAATTTTTAATACAAAAATTACAACTAAAGAAAATTACAATCTTTAGGAAATCCAACATATAGATCAGTATCAGCAGCTTCACAGGGACTGCTTTACCCAAGTCAAAAGCAGCACTTAAGAAACAGAGTACTTGAATTAAATGAAGAAAACATTACTAATGTAAGCAGAAGGTCAAGTGTAACGTCCACCATCCTGAAAGGATTTGCATCTGAAGGAAAACTTAAATTTAATTTGGTTCTATATGTGCCTTCATTAAATATTTACAGCAAGTATTTGTGCAATGATTAAATCGCTTCTTATTTTTTAATTTCAGCTCATAACTGTTAATAGCAACTCTCAAAGCATTAAGTACAAAAATATTTGATCTTTACATGTAGCTAATAACCTTGAGAGACTGCATTACACTTCAATTCTATCAAAGAATGATTGCCATGAAGAACTGTAAAATAACACTGAGATATCACAGTTTTTTAAAAAATCCACTACTGAAGTTTATCAGCTACCTGCTTTGCAATGTTCAAAACAAGAAAAAAAAGCCAGATACACTTACCCTTGGTACCAATAAGCAAGAACATATAGAAGCAGCAGTTGGATGTCATATCTGTCCTTCAGCAATTCAATGAATAAAGTCAACGAATGTTGTCCCTTAAATTGCACACCAGCCAGCGTGCTGCTCGTTCGGTCTGCTTCTGACAGCCTTCAGCAGTGCATGAAGCAAGCTCCCTTCTCTCTCCTGCCTTCCTCCCTGACTCTCCTTTGTGCTAGGTCTCCCTCTCCCTCTCCCTCCCCTCTCTGGCACACACACACACACAAAAGTTTTTGGGATGACACCGGCTCCTCAGGCTCTCCCTGACAGGATGGGGTCTGCTCTGCGGCAGGCGAAGGCTGCGCTGTGCGCATGGACATGGGTCTGCCCCAAGGAAAGCTGCTGCTGTACAAAACACAGCCAAGTCCAGAGAACTGTCAGCAATCATTCAATTTTTTTTTTCCTTAAGACGCAATACTGTGAGAGGTCTGAAAAGTACAGTTTTATTTTGGCAAATCTGTTTGAAACCAAACATTCACTATAGTTTAGACTAAAAACTGATGGTTTCTCAAGTAAGGGGAAGTGAAATTTATAAACACAGTCCCTTTATAGCACTCCAGTCACTCACTGAAATATGGAAAAATGCACAATGTAATGTATTTCCAATAACAGCATGTCAGTTTTTACAGATTAACCACTCCCTGATGAATGCTGAAGAAAACAATTTGAAAGAACAAAGAAGGATGTTCGGAAACATATACTGTATGAGAGTAAAATTTTCCGCAGATTTTCTTCTTATTTAAATACTTGGAGACATTCCTATCCGGCCCTTGACTTTACTGTTACCAGTAGATCATGGTATATTCCATCACATATACGGTCACATGATTAAAAATAATTTTTTATGGTGTGAATGCTAAGACTCATCAGCACAGTAAGATGTATTTCAAAATGAGTCGGTTAGTTGAGGTGAAATCAGGATGAGGAGATAATTTTTATGTGCCCTCAAAGAGATTAAGAATTTTTAGTATTTTTTTTTTTTAAAAAAAGCTTGATAGATTTAACTGTTTACCAGGATGACAAGGGTCAGGGAACACTGGTAATGTGTCAGCAGTTATGTCAGGTACTTACGGAAGAAAGCCTCATGGACTAAGGAAATACATGCTTGCATGGACACATACACAAAATAGTGAATTTAGAGAATGGGAAAAATCTGAATCCTAGTCAAAAGCAAAGTCTACATTGTTGCCATGGCAAAGTTGTCTATAAAATAGGTACTATGAACTGCCAGTCTCTTGACTTCCAATATAAAAGAATACAAAATATAGAAGGGGTTGAAACAAAAAGTTCTTGTCTATGAAAACAAGTATGTTGAAAGTATGTTGACATCTGCTCTACCAATACCAGTACTAGGCAGTGCACAGACGAAAATGGATTAAGTGAGTTAAGGAGCTATAAAAGATGGTGGGAACTAGCTTTCGAGCATATCAAGTAATTTATACTTTGAGGCACACTTGCCTCAAAGAAATATTCGAGAGTTAAGCTAACATCTAGATACTCTAGAGCTAATGACTGAGCTGAAAAGGACTTCCAAGGTGAGAAAATAAGAGGAAGAAACTGAACCAAGAATGTCAAGAATGAGAGAAATATACTTTCAAGGAAAATTAAAATAAAAGCTCTTCCTCTTTACCGCATGATGAGACAGAACTGATGCTCTAGAGAAAGTTTTTTTCTTCTAGCATATTTTCCTCTGTGACTTTCTGCTTCTGATTTAGTCACCCCTATTTGACATATGTAGGAACCATATATGTTTTTGGAATAGATTATTTTTACCTGATATTATAATAAATCAAGCAAGTTGTTATTTCAAAAAGTAGTTTGACTCGCTACAAAAGCTCAAGATTTTTTACCTCAGGGTAAATAGGGAAAACTCCAAAATGCAATCCATACCACCCACATACATTTTCTTAAGCTCTGCCCCAACGGGAGATGTCACTTTCCAACCTTCCTCTTTTTCAAGAACCTTTAGCAAGGATACTCGTTAAAGTTGATTTTGCTGCAAACACTTGCTCTATGGAAAAACCCTGAGACTTTCCCTCTTCTAAATTTCTTATACATTCATAATAACACATAAAGAAGCAGCAGCACTTTCCAGCCCATTCTCTCAAAGTAATTATATTTAAGCCAAGAAGCTAGAGTTACAAACACACACATTGCTGAACTCTGGAATGCAGAGCAGAAAAGGACAAGAGGCAAGCTCATTATTAGAGCAAAACATTAAATAGGACATTAGTAGCTTTTGAAAAATAGTTTTGACTTACCTTACTTGAAAGCATATTTCCTTCTTTGAAGAAACGCTTCTGTGCGTTAGAAAGGCAACCAGCACTTCCCTCCTGCCTGATATATAAAAAACTACAACATTTTGGTGTTTGAGAACTCTCTTTTCAAGAAAACAATAGGATTTAAATGGTAATTATTTACAGAGCAAAGAAATAATATCAGAATTACATCTTTGTTTCAAACAACTTTGAGGAGACATTCCACTTCATTAGGACGTTCAGTACTTGATTGTATTTCTACTCTGCAGCAATTCCACAAGTGAAATTCCAAATACATCACAGAAAACCAGTGTGGGTTACGATGCAGATGCTTACTTTACCTCTGAGTTCCAAGAAATGAGCAGGTTAAACTGAATTCACTGGAATAAAAAGGTGTCATTTGACTTCTTTACTGGTTACTGACAAATGCTTGTAATTTGACTTTCTGTCTTCATAGCTATAGGGTATCTAAAATTACAGAGTTTTAAAACTGTAGGAACCTACTTGTCAGATCTATGGGGAACATCCTCCCACCCCTGTCCGCAGACACTCAACCAACAGTGTGCCACCTAAATCACAAACTAGCAGGAGACATTAATGAACTGTTTCACTAAATCTAAATAATTATGGCTATTATGTTATCAAGAAGAGTCACCTCATGTTTCTATTACAAAGTGTTAGAAATATAATTGAGTATACAGGGCTTAAAATTAGATAGTGGTAACTATGAGACACTTTCAGATAAACATTGCTAGTGAAGTTCTAGTATCTCGTAGTCTTTTCTGTAGTTAAGTGCTACATAGAACAATATTCATAGAAGTAAACAAACCATAGTTGTATGCATCACTGTTGTGTCACCACTAAAAATAAAAATACACTAAGCTGTAAATCATCGCTACTGTAGAAATAAGTTAAAAGTCCTTTTCAGCTTAAAGAAAAGTGTTTACTTACCCCCAGGCTGCGGCTAGTCCCTTGGAGGTTAACAAATATTTCACCTCAAGCTCTGACCCTAGCATGCCTAATGTTACAGCTGACAAGCTTCAAGCAGATTTAGTACAGGTGGAAGCAAAGGTATCTCTAAGTTTTAGCCTATATGGGTCAGATAGATGCATGCAAATTCTATGTTACCATGCTGCTCCAAGTACAAAGTTGTACGGGTCTCAGAGATACTTCTGCTCTTTCCTAATGTGGGAATTTTCCTTGGTTTAATCAAGGAGAGTTCTGAGGATGCTTTATGTCATGTATCAAATCAAAGACCCACAAGACAATGTCAATGGTGGTTCGATAACTAAGAGTTGCTCATTAAGCAAAATAAATTTTCAGCTGAAAATACTAACTAGATAGTCAGCTGTTTTGCTGCCCTAGGGAAACACAAGGAATGCAGAATGAAGCACTGAAAGTAAAACTGGGCCCATGTTGACACCCGCAGTGATGAAGACTGTATAGCTCATATTTAGCAACAATACCCCAAGAAGCAAACCTCTTGCTTTCTCAGCTATTTGATGGCCAAACTTTAGGTTTTTGTATTATAGCGATGTGAATAATTAGCCTACAGATAAGACTTCAGAACGTAGCATTTAAAATGTAAATCCTCCATTATGTATGTCGATCCTACAATCCAAAAGATTTAACTGTGCAAATGAACATAATTGGCTTAATTATATTTAGTTCACATTGCTTTCAAAGCTCTGTCGATATGCTCTGCAGACAGTGCAACTGAGAAGAGGGCATTTATATTTTACAGGGCAACTGTTACCTTTGGGTGATATAATCCTTATTTAACACCTACTGTCAGGTTCCCTGAGTTCAGAGCAAAGCAAACTAAAGGACCTCTTAAGAAGACTACAAGAATATCTAAGCAGTTTAAGCACAAAGATAAGAAAAGACCTCATCTACAGCAGCTCTTCCCAAACAATAAGCTGTACTGCAGTACTTTTATCTATCTCACACCCTTGCAATTCAACTAGTATTGTAAGACTGTGCTACCTTTTCATAAAGATTACTCTTCCCCATTGCACAATTGCAGAGATTTAATAGGATTTACCTCCCAAAAAACCTGAATAGCCTAGGACACCTGGCCTAACAGGCCAGGCTAACTGCCTTTGCTGTAGGGCCTCCTGACTTCTCACTCCCCTCTCCAGACCCTCTTTATCAGCACAGCTGCAGCTGAGCTGGGATTACTGGCATTTGCATCCGGAGAGAGGGGAGGAGATTTTCCTCTGCTGGAAAAACTACCTGAGCTATATGTTCTCTCCTGAAGGGCTTTATTATAGAATTTTTTTTTCAGTACATATGTAAACCCACCAAAAGTTTCAAAATATAAATCAGTTCTGTCAACCTTATTTTAAGCTAAAGCAATTGTACAAAGTTTGTGTGATCTGATCTAGATGGTCCTGCTCCAGCAGAGGGATTGGACTAGATGATCCTTTGAGGTCCCTTCCAATCCCTAACATTCTGTGATTCTGTGAAAGTTTGGCTCTAGTGCCAGCTTCCAGCTGCAGAGCCATCCTAACTCCCTTGCTAGGTCCATGGCTGTAGCTACAGAGGGGAACACGGACAATGAGTTTCACTTTTCCACAGGAAAAAAGGCAGACAGAAGAGGAGGAAGGATTCAGGGATTAATATTTGTTCCTTACACATCTTTTGTTGTTTGTAAATGAGACACTAGATTGGCTGTAGACAATAGTGTATGAGCAGCAGTATCTAGCTAGCTCTGAGCTCATTGAAATACTTTCCCTTCTTCTGCAAAAGGTAGTCTCTGCTGCTGGGTGGTTTGATGACCCTGCCCAGCTGTGTGCTTCTATAGCTGATGTGGAGGAAGGTTCTCAGTCAGAACAAACTTACTCACTTCCTCTCTCATTTTCCCCAGTTTTCTTCAGATGTCTGTTCCAGCTGGGTGTTTTGACTAAATCAAATACAAGCTCACTATGTGCCCTATTCGAAACTGCCACTGGAATGTCGAAAATACATTTCTTTCAAAATAACCAAACATATAAGCTTTGCCAATTATATCTTTTCCTAATTGGACATTTTCAGTCTTTTGACTGATTAATATTGTAGCAGTATTTCTGTGATTGTGTATGATTATAAGCATGACACCAATGGCTTTGATAAGTCACTATACCATTTGGGAATGTCGTAAGAATTGTATATGACATCCTGCTTTTTCAGTGTGACACTTTTTCCATAGGCACTGCAATTTTTGTTTTAGAGCATCAAAGTTTCTAGAAGAAAAAGGCAAACTTCTGAAATATGAATAGCTGAATATACAATACTGGAAGATATGAAGTTGATAAATTGTTCACTAACAATATGTTTACATATTTTAACATGAGATTGTGCCAAACATTTTCGTTGACAACTAAGCCATACTTTGATAGAATGAGCTTTAAAAAGATGTAGTTTAAAAGGTTTGAGGAGGCAAGGCTTTTTGATAAAGCAGCTATGAGAATTTTTGCATTAAAGAATTATCAAAGCCAACTTAAAAGTCAGAGAGAAACAGATCTGTGGTACCAGAATGGTCATACAGTTGGCCTGTCTATCACTTGGATTAAGAAATTATCCTCAATACACTTCCAAGAGCCTCCTGGACTGCTTATGTCTTCCTTACTCATCCATGCCTTTACTTGTGAACCCACAGTGTTCCCTGCAAGGTATAAATTGAATTGAGGAAATATTCAACTGAAATTCAGGAAAAGGAACGGCCAATTAGACATGTAGGATAAACACATGCTAAACTGAAAAAATAATAAAACCAAAACCCTCTAAAACTCATAAGTGAGAAGGAAGAGGAGAAGAATCACAGAATCACAGAATCGCAGAATGTTAGGGATTGGAAGGGACCTGAAAGGATCATCTAGTCCAATCCCCCTGCCTGAGCAGGACCACCTAGATCAGATCACACAAGAACGCGTCCAGGCAGGTTTTGAACATCTCCAGAGAAGGAGTCTCCACAACCTCTCTGGGCAGCCTGTTCCAGTGTTCTGTTACCCTTACTGGGAAGAAGTTCTTCCTCATGTTGAAGCAGAACCTCCTATGTTCCAGCTTATATCCATTTCCCCTTGTCCTATCATTGGATGCCAGTGAGAAGAGCCTGGCTCCATCCTCATGACAGTCATCCTTTACATATTTATAAACGTTAATGAGGTCCCCCCTCAGTCTCCTCTTCTCCAAGAGACCCAGCTCCCTCAGCCTTTCCTAATAAGGGAGATGCTCCACTCCCTTAATCATCTTTGTGGCCCTGCCCTGGACTCTCTCAAGCAATTCCTTGTCCTTCTTGAACTGAGGGGCCCATAACTGGGCACAATATTCCAGATGCGGCCTCACCAGGGCAGAGTAGAGGGGGAGGAGAACCTCTCTCCACCTACTAACCACACCCCTTCTAATACACTCCAGGATGCCATTGGCCTTCTTGGCCACAAGGGCACATTGGTGGCTAATGATCATCCTGCTGTCCACCAGGACCCCCAGGTCCCTTTCCTCTGTGCTGTTCCCCAACAGTTCAGTCCCCAACTTGTACTGGTACATGGGGTTGTTCTTACCCAGATGCAAGACTCTACACTTGCCCTTGTTGTATTTCATTAAATGTCTCCCCGCCCAACTCTCCAGTCTGTCCAGGTCTCTCTGAATGGCAGCACAGCCTTCAGGTGTGTCAGCCACTCCTCCCAGTTTAGTGTCATCAGCAAACCTGCTGACCATGCACCCTATTCCCTCATCCAAGTCATTGATGAGTATGTTGAACAATACTGGTCCCAGTACCAACCCTTGAGAGTTACAGTATGAGGAAACAAGGTTTATTAAAGGTTTATTAAAGAGCAAATATATAGTATCGGAAGACACTATCAAAAGTAGGAACCACTGAAATGAAGAATGCATTTGAGAGATTATTTGTAGGACTAGCCATACCAGAAGTTTCCACTGCACTGTTGTGAAGAAAATCAACTCTGTAAAATAACCCACATTTTGTGAAGTAGGTATGATTTCCAATCCAGTGGCTTTTATGTAATACCTTAATTTACAATTCCAATTTTGTATTTCTGCAACAGCCTA
The DNA here is from genome assembly GCF_009769465.1 of Tauraco erythrolophus. Classification (NCBI taxonomy): domain Eukaryota; kingdom Metazoa; phylum Chordata; class Aves; order Musophagiformes; family Musophagidae; genus Tauraco; species Tauraco erythrolophus. The sequence goes on from NC_141469.1 coordinate 68,353,205, forward strand.
CAGAAAACAGAACAGAAAGAGCAAAAGGAGCCGTGAAATTCAGAAATCCCAAGGTCATCACTATATAATTACAAGTGACCAGTAAATAACATTCTCTTAGTGTTAGTAAATATCCAGGACCTAAACTCATTGGGAATTTGAGTTCATTTTTTAGGGTGCCATTTAGATTTTTTCTTTTTCACAGACACACATTTGACGCAATCAGCAAAGAAAGTACAGCATTTATCTGTATCTAATACTGCAGCTTTTGAGAAGCGTAAAATGAAAATTGCTTGACAGAGCTAGGAAAGATGTTGGTTTTGGGAACAGCTGATAGCCTGTGGTGAAGGAGCTTATATGAACAGAGATTTTTTTATTTAGGTGAGTTTTTCTTCCTTTCTTCCAACTAAATTGTGTATGAAAAAAAATCAATATTTCTATGAGCAGCTTGAGCCAAAACGAGGAATTTATTTCAATATTAATCATACAGTTCTAAAGCACGGGGAGTGATACAAGAGGAGAAAATATTTTCAAAGTAGCTGTGTAGAATGCATGGTTAAGCCATAGGAAGGTATGACCTCCAGCTTTTTTCTTGTTTGCTTTCTGATTTTATTTTGAAATATAGCTGAAACTGCTGGGTTTGCAAGATTGAGTGATAGCTCTACAAAATCAAGATTTCAAGTAAAAATATTTAGTATTTTCCCCAAGTGTTTGGCTGACTAACACTGTAAAAATCTTTTTTCCCCTTGTTGGTAATTTTTCTGATTATCTTGAATGTTCTAATACCATTAAGAATATGAAGTATAATCTTAACAGACAGTGAGACAATTTTAAAAAATGCATTTATTCTGTTTTAGTATTTTAGGACAATTTCCATGTCAATTCTAGAAAATATCCTTGTGGCAGGGGTAAGACGACAAAAATCCTAGACAAGCGCTTGAACCACTAGCATTGTAGTGGCATGCTATATCTTATGCTCTCTTTCTGGCTCAGTCTGGGACTATTTTTTGTTCAGGAATGTAGCTTCAGTAAAAGAAACAGTTAATTCTCTTCCCGTTGATCTCTTGTGCACTTCTCTGAGATATGAGAGAATTGAATGAAACTTTCCGCATCCTGCTCAAAAGCTTTAAACGTTGGGCTAAGACATGAAAGGAGACAGTGTGATCAGTCCGGGTTGGTGCTGACACCCACTTATGTGAAAGGAAACAGCAGAGGCCATCATTATGCTTTGTATGGAGGCTGACTCTATATTGGTGTACAGGTGTGCTCTGAAATTAAGTCTTCACAGGGCTTAGGTAGATGAATACCTGGTTTCTGGATCCCATTGAAGTAAAATAAAATAAAACTCGCCGGGGCTTTAACCTGAAGGTAACAAACTGGGTCTCCAGTGGCCTGGAAGGAGCAATTTAGCAATGAATTTTACTTGTATAGATGCTATATGATTTCAACAATCTGATGTTCTTTTTAGCTTTGGCTCTCATTCCTTGCTTAAAAGATGTAGTACATTTATACAGGTTTTGATTTTGTACAATTTAATGTACATATTTCCATTACCTACATCTCTACCTGTAGGCTTTTGTCTTCAGGCATCTGAGGAAATACAGATTAACAGTTATTATTCCTTTTTTGACTTTGTAATTGCCCAAAATGTTAAAACAAATAAATAGGAAATGATGTGTATAATTCTAAGAGCAACAATTATTGTATTCCTGATCTATACATGCTTTATCCAGGCATCATTTAAATGCCTTGTTAGCAGTGTTGGCTTCCTCCAGATCTGTATTTCTCTATCAATATATAAAGCTTTTAAATTTTTTATTATAAAAGACCAATCAATAACTGTGTGCTGAAATAATTTTAGCATAAATAATTGAATTCCAATAATATGCAGTATAAATCCAAAACCCTAAACACAAAGCATTCAGCGTAAGGAAAATCCACTTTCAGCACAGCTAGAGGTATACTGGCGCCCTTCCAGAACAAGGTGGGAAATTTGCTCCTTTTTAGAAAAATATTTGTAACCTGCAATCTAAAATTGTGGTGGGAATCCATACAAACACATATCTGGTTTTAAAATCAGATAGCTAGATTTCAATAATGCTGCAACCGACAACAGTTACACTTTGTTTGAAGTGTAAAACCAATCAAGCTTTTGGGATGTCTTCCCAAGGCCACAGTAGTGCCATACTTATCCTGGCTAACACAAAGCTGGCTTACGTGAGATTATGTGATTTACGGTAGCACTTTTGGCAGTCCTGTAGGCTACTGTCCACATTTTATCAACTCCATTATCACGTTTTGTCACTTCTGATGCTACATCCCCGCAATCACTGAAGAACTACAGTGCAACTGCTGTTGCCACTACAACCTTTTGGATGTCACAGACGTGAAACGTGGGGAGATGAAGGTGGGTGAAAACAGCAGCCCCTGAGGCAAGGACCCTTCTGATGCGGCCATTAGGAAATGAAGAGGAGAATGAAGTGTCTTACAGACTGTCCCCCCTGGGACTGGAGCGAGAAGCACTTGCTGCTCTGAATCTCTCCTGAAATTGTTTTTCCTCACATTAAGCTATGTGCTTCCTCGTGAAACACTATTGGATGAAAAGCACGTAAATTTTTATGCCTTGATCTAAACACTGACTAATCAGGGTATTGCCCTAAGGCATAATAAGTAAAACTCACATCCTGCTGTCTTGCAAATCCTGCAGTACCGGAGGCATTGAGACCAACTTCTCTATATCAGGGAAAAGGACATACTTTTTGACGTCAGGAACTGGTCAGGAAGGTGCCATCCGGCCTGGGACTGGCCCTGACATGAGGATGCCAGAATTCCCAATCTTTGCCTCCAGCGAAATCCAGCCATCCCTCAGGGGTTATATCTGTGACCTTTAGCAGCTTCTTCCCGTGTAATCGCTCACAGCCAGCAGTTGTGAGCATGGATCCAGCAGTTTCCCATGTCCCGGTCCGTTCTCATAGCCTGGGGAGGGGCTTGGGCATTTGCTTCCAGCCCAAACGCTTCACCCAGGAGGCACTCCACTTGCTGCGGAGCCTGAGAGTGTCAGCAGTTCAAAGGGTCTTAGGGAAAGCCAAGGGCTACAAGGCCATGTGTGGTCTCTAGAAGGTCTAGGCAGGGTTGTATGCCCTAACACACCTCATCCAGCAGTTCTGGATGCTGGGAAACATGAAGAAAATACACTGCGCTCCTGTGCACTGTGCAAATACATCTCTCTGTTTTCTGTGTGTGGTACACACGATGCCTAGGCACCAGGTCAGCAGTTAATTTGTTGAGACAAGTAGCACAGTAAATTTGCATTGACTGCACTCATTTTTCTTTTACCCGCATCAGCAAACTGAAAATCAGTTTCTTATTAGTAGCTGCTGAGCCAGATGAACGTTTTTATTTAGATATGGTTATTACGGCACGTTTAAGAAGCATGAGCACAGCTCCTGAATATCAAGTTTCCTCTTCCATGGTTAAGAAGGCTGCAGAAAATGCTTCATATAGTGTCCTCTAATTACAAATACACCTTCTTCAAGAACAGTCATATTTCAGAACAACATAGAAACAACAAAGAGGAGAAAATAACGCTTTGTCACTCGTCAAAAGACAGATTTCTGAGGGAAGGGTTTTGAATAGTTCTTGTGTGATGATTAATTTATTCCTACCTGACCTTTACTATAAAATCTTTCCATTATTTTACTTCTTTTTAGAACAGAAAAGGTTAGAAAACAAGTAAGAAATGATTAAACAGTAAAGTTAATTTTCAGAATAATACGAAATATATAATATTTTTTCAAGTTTTGAACAAAAGCTCATTATTTTTTTTCCCATATTTTCCCCATATTTTAGCCTGCATTTAGTTTAATCCTTTAGTCTCCTTTTACGTTAGTCATAAGAACTGATTAAAAAGTTCTTTCATGGACCGGGCAAAACAAAAACACTGAAAGTAATAAGAATTTAGATGATACATTAATGAATTTCTTCTCCTCATCTTGAGCAGCTGACCAGTAGGAACTAATGATTCTATTTCCCAGCATAGATAGAGCAATTCTTTTCTGTGATATCTGCAAGTGTTGCACTGATAATCTAATCTATTATCTGAATCTGGGAATGCAGGCAGCACTTGGAAATGGCCCTCTATATACTACAAATTGTTATAGCATTGCCTTTGCTGTTAATAATAACACTTCCATCTTGAAGCTAGGGATTTGGCTTGGCTTAAGTTCACTCATCCTGCAGCCTCATGATGCTTACTACTTTGAAAGGAAACTGCCGAAGTCAGCATGTTATTGTGGTAGAAATGCACTGGTATTGGATACCAGTCAGTCTCATGTTACGGTCTGGCTCACACTTGTCATTTCTTTTAATTCTTAATTTTGGAAGTAGTTCCCTATCACCTAAGAATATAATTTAAAAAACACTTTCCTTTTACTGAAGCATCTTAAAGACAAATATGCTTGGGTTGGGAAATTAGAGTATTTTAATCAATATTATCCTTGAAAAATGGAAACTAAGTATCACAGCATCAAAATTCTTATAAATGACTGAGGGACTAGATTGTCAAACATGGAATACATTTTTGAAAGTTCTTGGTAACTGTTGGAAATTCTAAGAAATTGTGCCAGGATTTTCTATGTGTGGATAAGGCAGTAATCAGGGAAGAGAAATTCAGCAGATTTTTAGCAGTTATTCAAAAGTTTTCAAAATCTGTTCATATGAATGAAAGGTTCAAGATATTACATGAAATATCTGCTCTTTCTATTTCTGTGGAATCCTTTTCATTGTCTAGTGCTACAGGTCAAATCTGTTCTAGGACATGTCATCAAACAAGATATAAGTCTAAGTAATCTTCATTAAAAGAACTCAAGACAGATTTTTCTCAGAGGTTTTCTTCGTGAATGGATCATGAAAAGTCATTAGGTGGGACAGGCTACTGTTCAAAATTTTTTAAAATTAATTTTTTGTTTTGATTTAAATGAATTTTGTGTTTCTTTTGGCATAAGGCTCCCATTTAGTCCAGTGCATGTGATTTTAGCCATGCGTACTACTGCATGTGCTTTTAAAATGTTGCAACTCTGCTGCAATGACATGCAGTTTTTACTTCGAGGCAAGTTTTCCTCTCCTGTTGATTTCCCCGTGAGTTGAAATAAAAAATGTCACAAGATACTTTGACAAAGAAGCTGCCACCTTTAGACAGTCATTGTTCTCTGCATCCTTATTACATGTACTTGATTGTTATTGCTTCTTTATAGCATCCACATGTAATTTAACAAAACCATAAATGGCCTGAAACTTTTGACATGTTTGGAGAAAATACAGCTGCAGGGAAGCTTTGGCTTGAAAAGCTGGTGCAGTAAATAGTAAGCTTCAAAAAGCAGACTTCATAAATCAACTGTTTCATAGATGAACTCTTCTGGGATACTGATCTAAAAAAAAAAAAAAAGCTGAAGAAGAAATCCCTCACCTCCTTAGAGATGCAGCATTTAGAATAAAAGTGCAAACAATATTATTCTGGGGGGAAGAAAGGCAGAGTAACAAAAAATCTGCTAGGTTTAATCAGTACCTTTTTGTTGCCCTCTAATACAAGAAGAGAATGTACTAGAAACGGAAATGAAACCAGATTGCTGAAAAGAGTGCAAAGGTATAGATCAGGCACGCTGGCGAAAACCAGATAACCAAAATGACAAAAAGAGGTGCAACTAGCAAGGGACATCAAGAAGAACAAGAAATTGTTGGCCACATTATTTAAAAAGAAAGGACAGGGCTGGGACTGTGCTTGCTGAAGGATGTTTAGTGTAATTGTATTTTAGAGTGTCTAATGCTCTTTATCTGGATGTTTTCACTCAAAAGTTCAAGGTGATCTGGTGGCCAACATAAGTGCAACAAAAAGGGGCAAAAAGGTGAAGAACATTTTGCGGTATATGTAAATAAGTCAAATATCTTCCTACTGTCCTGGCCCAATGATCTTTACCCCAAAGTGCCTTGAGCGTCTGGCTAAGTCAATTAGAGATGTTAATGGTTATATCCGCAAACAGGCAAGGGCATGAATACTTGACCTAATTTCCTGAAGTTTTGTATAAACTAAAATTTGTGGAAGAGGAAGTTAAAAACTAGGAAAATATGCTGAAAACATAAAAAAAAAAAAAAAGAAAAGCTTTAGTGAGTCATTCTCTGTATTCTATCAAAATGGAGATCAAAAGGTAACTTGATTATGGTCTATAAACACTTTCCTGCAGTTACTTTTCTGGGGTATTAATGGGCTATTTAATATAAAAGAGAAAGATGTAATATGAGGCAGCAGCTAAGAGCTGAAAGCCAGACAAGCACAAACAAAAAATAATGTATGGCTTTCTAATGACAAGGACACTAATCAGTGGAATAAACGACCACAGGAAGCACTGTATAAACCATGCTTTAGTCAACACACATATAATTTGGGCTTATTTGGGGGAAATATCTCTAGAATTATGTGTGCGATATGTCCTCTTCCCCACAGCTATTGCTTATGGACTTAAAATCTGTGAAATTCTTCTCATTTATCCACATGACCAACAACAGCATAAATATGCTTTTTCATCTGGGACAGTGACGCTGTGCAGGAGCCCTAGATTACATCTCAGAACAGACAATATACATTTATTACTTATTACCTGATCAGAGTTTAACTACTTTCCAGCTAAGACATGCGTATTTTATTTGGATTATAACGAGTTTATAAAAGCCTGAAATGTCCTTTGTTCTGGCATGGCAGATACTGTAATATAGAATCACATTCACCCACAGACGCTCTGTAGATGTCACTGAGAATTTGGAAAAACTCTGTTCCTTTGTTTCAAAGAATAAAAACATAATAATGTTACCTTAAAGAACTCAGTGTTTTTTAGTGTGGACTTTTAAAGTCCTTTTCGGCAAAAGTCCAACCTAGAAAATGAAACTGCAAGTTTCATAATACAACAAAGTAAAGCTTAGTACAGTCTACATAACAGCTTAATGGGTATAGTTACTCAATAGTTCAAAAGAGTTGTCAATTAAAAGTGTGAACAACAGATGAAGAAAAGGTAGGGGCATCTTCAGGTGTGAACGTGTAATTTGTTTGGAGCCAGCAGGCAAGGCTGGTGTAAAAACAGAACAACTTCAATCAAGTCAATCACACTGTTGAAAGTTTGCTCTGAAGCAGAATTTACCATGGTAAGAGCTCTGACAATCCCGATTAGCCAGACCACTGAGGCAGCAATAAGTCTCTCTTCCCTTGTGTATACCTCAAAGACTTAAATATAAAGGTTGTGCTACGACCTCATGATGAAGGGGTTACTGAGCACTAGTAGAGACAGAGCTGTGACTGGAGGGAGTGGTTCCTTACCCTGCAAACAGTCAACAGATCCTGTTTTTTCCAGCAAAGCTCCTGAGGATTGCAGCTTTTCCAAAGATGAACTAGTGGCAATGTTCAGACCAGTCAGGTTTTATCTTTCCCCTTCAGCAGAGGTTCTTGAAAATGAGACCAAAGGAAGTCCAAGCAATCAAGTGATACTTATTTCATCAGTTTTATGTTTGTTTGTTTGGTTTTTTTCCTCTCTTCCCACTTTAGTGGGTGTTATTTGCAGGATATTTTGTTGTTTAGTGAGTTGGCAAGGCAATTTTTACTTGAACACCACACTAATAATGGTCAGCAGGTTTGAAAAATCTTTACGCAGATAGAGAAACTAATTTATTTGTCTTCAGTGTTGCACATAACCCTTTATAAATGCTTAATTGCCTGTTAAGGGACATTGCAGACTCCCATTTTCTTATTCTCTTGGTGCACTACTCTTCTGTCTGTTCAAAATCATTAGTATTTCCTTGGGACACAAATACATCAACCACTACATAAAAAAGAAACAAGTCATGCTTTTCTGTCAGCCTCCACATTTTCATTTTTTTCAGGTTCCATTTTTGTACGTAATTTAAAAATCCAGCAAATTTCAGAGGTTATAAATGTGCTTTTAATACATCCATTTATTGGGAAATGGAAAAGTTGAATAGAATTCTGTTAGTAGTAACCTCCATTTCCATTTATTTGAAAGGAAGCAGAAAGATACAGTTTTGTCAAAACACTGTATTAAACTAATAAGCAGTTTCAAACAATCAATGCAAGCCAATTAAACGTGGCTCCACATTTCTAGACTAACAAGCAGAGTTACATTCAAATTGAAATTTTATTCAGAAAAGACATAAGTCCCTCTTCAACATGGTCTATAAAATTAACCTGGTACAATATGTCCCCTACAGATCAGCGGTTCCCTCTCTGCAGGGGCATAAATAATACAATCAGAAGGCACTTTAAAACTCTGAGGCATATCAGTACAACGTGCTTCGCCATATTTCAAAATTGGCAAAATGACACGTGACATAGTAGCTGATCATTCAAAATCTCCCCATGCGGCATGGACGGTGATTGTGTGCTGCATCTCTTGTTTCCTTTGCCACTCTGAGACATTAAACCGTATTGAACACTGGTTTCCTAGTCTCACTTACAACGAGAACATGGACACCGTGGTAGATCTGCATGCCACAGGCATACAGAAAACGTTTGCCAGTACTCATATGCTGGATTTCCTTAGAATTCTACTGTTGTGTGCTGGTCAATGGTTTTCATAAGAGTGCAGTGACTTTTCACAGCATCCATATGAAGCTCCTCTTTCATTCACTACATTTGTTGGTCCCATTAGATGGAGCATTTAGTCAGTTAATATATGTTATCTTAAACAGATCCAGGTCCTCCTACTTACAGCGGGAGTCTAAAAACAATTGCAAGTGCTAGAACAGTCCTGGCCATAGCTCTGAAACTGCTAAACCTCATGCAGTTTCCTAATTGAGTATATATTGGGGGCCACGGATGGTGAATAAGTATTCCTGATGTGTGAGATCACGGGGCAGCCATTAGGGTTGTCCTCCCAAAGAAAGACCAGTTTCTACATGGAGTTAAAGTAGAAATCACTACTTTCAACATTCCTTCATATGTTTCATGTCAGCGTCTTTATTGTCTACCCTGTTGGTAAATTCTCTGAACAACAGTCATGAAAAGCTGGGCTGTTCTTGTAAGACACTTTTAAAGAGATCTCACACCAATGTGTGACTCCGCACACCAATAATGCAAAAAACCTCTTCACACGTAATGCCTGTGAAGCTCATATTTGAGTCTACCACAGCTTCTTTGACTAAGGCCATCAGGAGAAACTCGATTGCCCTGTAATGATTCAGAGAGCAATATTTAGAAGGCCTCCTAACACTACTGCAGAGTCCAGAGGTGAAATTGAGTCATTTAATGCTGATCAAGCTTTAAATCTGGATTTTTTTCTGAATTAAAGGTATTGGATCAATTCAGCTGTTTCATCCAGAGAATTTGATTTGGCAACAAATACAGTGGAGTTAAAAAATGTAGACAGCAGACTTCCTAGCATCCCTGGTTACTCATGTATAGAAACAAACAGAAAACTATTTCTTTGTGCTGACTTGTATTAACAGCTCCTTCTCTCAAAAAAATAATGCAAATTAATGAAACTGAGAAAGGTAATTCACATACTCCAGCTTTAGGCACCTAATCTAGATGTGTGTAATAGAAACCTCATGTTACTGTGTATCCAGTGGAATTTACAAGGATTATTCAAAGTTTCTTACTTTCTTTGGAAAAGCTCAGCTGACTAGAGGGAGCTGGGATGGGATACTTAAGAATTAGCTTCTATATATGTACTCCCAGAAGCTCTAGACAGCCGTTATAAAATGCTGGAGACTGCTGAAGTGTGTGAAGTAAAATTTAGCTATGTTTACATTTTTACTCATACTCACCAAATACTGTTGCTAACATCGCACTTTAAGTCTGCCAGACTGCTTTCAATTGGGCTGGAGTTAATCTATTTGATGAAAACAACCCTCTCAGGATTCCTATGATGTTTCTTCTTTTTTTAATTTGCTCTGTGTACGGCCTCCTTTCTTACATGTCAGATATATTTTCCTGAAGAAAGAATTCCTGCTTAGCAAATGCGATACATTACAGTCTCCTTGTGTTGGAAATTATACAAGCTCTTGCCCAGAACTACCTTTAAATCAAGCATATTGCTTGAAAAAAATAAACTGAGTTATCTTAGAAGTTCTTTTTCAAATATACATTCAGTAGTGTAACTTATTCAAGTTTAGGTTTTAAAACATTTGAGCGTACGCAATTATTTTAACAGCAAGTTATAAAAGAATGTAAGAATAACAATAATTTGGGTTTTTTTTTTTGTTTTTTTTTTTTTTTTTTTAAGAATAATTGGCTTCTTAGGGCATACAACTTCACCTGTTTCCAACTGAATCTTTTTCTAATTGCACCTGTGTGCTTTCATCCCCTCAGGGAGAAAATCTGCAGTCAGTGCATTGAGAAAAAAAAAAGGCATAATAAATAATACTCAAGTTTATATAGTTCACTTAAGTCTCTACACTTTGATAAATGCAGCATGTAATTTTCATTTAATGTTGTTCCTCAGAATTGTTTGTATTTCAAATATTACTTTAATTTTTGTTTAGACTCAGAAAGTAGCTGTAAAGAGTAAGAGAAACACGTGCTTAGTTACCCTGAAATCTGCAGCTTTGCATGATATATGGAGTTGTATGCAATCATATTCTCATGCTGTAGCACTTTTCTCATTGTGTTTCTAGCTGTTAGTCACAGTAACAAGTGAAAAACAGCGGTTAAAATAGCAGAGATGTGATATAACTCAAGGAGGAAGAGTGCTATCCTCAGAGTACATCTAAATATAAAAGTTTAGTTCAACATCAAGACACCACTTGCCAATGAACGGATTATGCTGTTGTAGTTATATTAGTCCTAGGGGATGTCAAAATGGATTTTTAGAGTGATGACATTGTGTTCTTATTCATTTTTTACACAGGCTTATGTACACAGAGACTTATTGGAAGGTTCATGGCTGATTACACACATAGACGCTAATGGTGAAAATTTCTTTTTTTTTGAGGGAAAAAAACAAACCACAAAGGAAAAATAAAAGAGAAAGGGAAAACTGCCCAGTGGCTATATGGGAAGAGAAGCAACAGAGTCATCCCAAAGGCAGATTCCTCCTTTTGGGTGTCCTCTGCAGCGCAACACGTTTCCCCGCACGATACTTTTCTCGCAATAAGTGCCCAGTCTCTGCCAGGGCCCACTCAAACTGCACTCTGAGCAGGTGCAGGTGTTTTATGCTGGTTTGCTATTCAGGTCCTTGTTGGGACCCACTGTGTAAATTAGGAGCAGGACAAAGCAGGGGAAAGAAGGAGAGACTCTTACACCCATGGCAGTGGCCTCCCATGAGAACCTCCTATAGCAATAGGATTAGAGTTTGCTTGAAACAATATTGGGGCCTGCAGGTGAAAAATGCTGTAAGCCACTGTGACTTAGAGGTGGAAATTATTAGCTTAAAGAGCTGCAGTGAGTTCTCTGAAGATTCTGGAAATTTGACTTTCGTTCGTTCGTTCTTTTTTTTTTGTAGAACACGCAATTTAAGTACAAGGGATAGATGAATGAAGCAGATTGCACCATGTAAGATTACATCTTACTTTTCCTGTGAGGAAAGTAAAACAATTATGACTTTGATCCTGCAATCAGATTTGGCAGCATGAAATTCTAGCTAGCACATAGATGGGCAGTAACACAAAACTACAGAACTGGAAAACAGATTTGTTTCGGACTCTTCTTTAAAAAGCCCAGCACTTTCCTGGGCAGACATTTTCCTCAGGCAATTCATTCTAAGACTGAAGAAAAGCCATCAAGAAAAATCACTATGTTGTCTCTCTTCAGGTATGCTGTACAGTCAGCACTGATAGAAATGGACAATCAGTGTTTATTGATCCATTCATCATTTTTTCAGACTTAAATAGCCAAATATACTCTGGTTCTGGCAGAGATGTGAAATAAACTTTGATTTTGTTTGCTGTCTTTCTAGAATTGTAACCTTCTAATATTATAAGGAGTTAATGAATTTCCCTTTAGTTTCATTTTCTTTTAAAATATCATAATAATAATTATCCTAAGGAAGCAAGAAAAGACTCCTTGGTACAGGAACTTTGGAATCAGTTTTATGAACTCAGGAAACATTGCTTTCTATTGTATTATTGCAACAGAAGGATAGTAAATATGTTGTCACGATGTGTAAGATTATTTGAAAATAGAGCTCCACACTCCTCGCTGAGATTATTTCTCTAATTCTACTACCATCTCAAGACAGAGATGGTGCTGTTGTTTCCTTTTATTGTTACTTATATCTGTCTTTTCTACAGAATTTGCTTAATTTATATACTCTTTTCTTGCCTCCTCATAGTCTATAGATTTTCTTATTGATCAAAAATCAACTTATGATTCTGTCTTGAGGGCTGTGATTCAAATCCTTACGTGTGATCCAGCTGCTGAGTACAGTGGTAGCAGCTTCAACTGGACTACATGACTACTCTGTTCATTCTAAAGAAAGTGAGAGGAAAAAAAAAGAAGGCACTTTAAGATTGTTTCAGGATTCTAGCATTTTACTGCTTAAAAAAATATCTTCCTGTACTTGTGCTATTTTTAATAGGGAATGACAAAATATTTAATTGTTTCATAAATATAGAATATCATGTGTCTAAGCCTGTTATTACTTTAAAAACATAGTTTATGAAAAAATATACTGAACCTCAAACAAAATCCTAACTGGTAACAGTAAAAATATTTAGCATCTCATGCTAAATACTAATCACTTCAAAAATGTTAGCAAATTAATATTCACAAGGTAACTGATGTAAATATCTGCCTCACACTGATTAAAAAATATTCTGAGGAAAATATCCTTTTAATATAATTTATCTTCCAAATGCATGTGATCCTTTCCCTTTATTTTTTTTTCTAAACTTTACTTGAATTTCACAGATAATTCTATTCCTTTTCCATTCCTAAATTTTTCAATACTTTTGGTAAAGTAGAATGAGTATTAAAATATCTATCTCTTTTTCTTACAGTTTTGAGTAATAGTCCATGTCATTAAGCTAACTTAGCATTTCTATAGTCTGGGCAGTGAGGTTAACATTTAGAAAGAGGTCACCTACACTAAGAGCCATTTACATATTTTTAGTACTACAAACATCTAAAGTAAAGACATTGTTTAGTTAAAAGTGTGTGTTAAATAGCAGCAACATATCTTTGTCTCGACATGCAAGTAATGAATTTATCTCAGACCACAGAAGAAGCATGAAATAAAGGATGCAAAATCTCAAATCTGTGTAGGATTTCAACAAAAAGTTAGAGCGCTAAAAGGTTTAAAAGGCCTTTTAAACAACTTTTTGCAAACTTTTTGCATACATTGGCACGCAGAGCAAAGCTATTGGGGAAGAATAATTATATCGGTAACTCAGACAGGGAAAGACCTGGAGAAAAACAGTATGGTTTACGATCAGTAGTTGCTTCAGTGTGGCCCTGGTGCTCCTTGCAATAAGGTTTCTGTTGCATTGGCTGGACAATTGCTGCTTTAAGTCATTGACAGTGTCCACTCGTATGATTTAGTGGCTATCTCCCAGTTTTAGATCTTCAATAACTATTTAATGAACAACATCTGGCATCAGAATGTGTTTTAAAGGGTAACTTCTGGTAATAGAGATGAATTAAAATGAAAGATCGCAAGCTAGGAATACTGAGCATCTGATAATTGTACTCTTTGTCTCTGTCTGATTATTGTTAAATCCAAAGTAATGATGTTAATTTTAATTAACTTTGCTAAATTTACTTTGACTGATATCTGAATAATGGTTGTTGCTTTGAAAAGTGTTTGATTTTGCCTCTAGTAGATAGCTACTGTTATCACCTAACATTTTAGGTAGTAATGTAAGCACATCCTGAAGAAATCTTTGTTCCCGTAATGTTACTCAGCTACAATAGTCTGGATGGGGATTATTCATATGAGTCCTTAATAAAATTGTGTTTGTTGCTCTCATGATAGCAAGTAGCAGCTCTTTCAGATGGAGTAAGAAAGTCACGCCTCACCCTACTCCATAAAACCTTCCATGACCTGCACAGAGGGAGGACAGCAGGTAACACGCATTTTGCAGAACAGACACTGGGATCAGTGAACAAAAGTACCAATTTCAAAGCCTCATGCTTACAGCTGACGGCCGCACCAACTGTCTTTCTACCATCTGCTTAGGGAAATAGAAATTCAAACTCTGTTTCAGAATCTTGTTCAAAGATTCTCAAAGATTTACATTTTGCTAACAAATTCATATAGTGTAGAAGGTAGATGCTCTTGGATACATGAAACAACCTAATAATGTAATACAGTTTCTTTGGAGGTGATTAGAATAAAAGTAGCATACATTTTGCAAAGGAGTATATTTCCACATGCACCTACCTACACAATAGCCCAGACAGATGTTTGTGACAGGCCCAGTGGTAGCTATCAAAATCACATTTGTTAAGTTATTGTATTTAGCTGAGGTGCAGCTATTTCCTCCCCGTACTTCACTGGTGAATAGCAATGATGACCACTTTTTCCAAAAGGTAATATCTTGGCCTATTGAAAGAATGGTCACAATTATCCGAAAATAGTCATTTGTATGACAACAATATGTATGTTCTTACTAGACAGTTAATTAATTTTGCTTGCAGTCAGCATAGATTAGTAGTGTATGAAACACTGGTAGTGACAAAGGGCTAATAATCCAGTACCTTGACACAGCTTCAAAATGAAAGTGGGAAAGAAGATGGATTTCCTATATCCTGACTCAGGCATGGACAAGTTTGCATATAGACACTATACAATCAAAGCTTGTTATCGTAACAGCTGAACAAGAATAATTCTGGTTTGAACTTGTGAACTACCTGTCTATAAATTAGCCCTATCCTTGGTTTTGCCAGATTTCAAAGTATATTATATTTATGTAATATTTTCACTTATATAAAGGCAAGAGAGACGGTTATTGATTTACACAGGAATTTTAATTTCAGATATTCCTTTCAATCACTTCTCTGAAGTAGGATGTGAAAAATATGTAGATCCCACAGTGCAATAGAATGTGTTAATACATCATTAAAAACAAGGAGAACAAAAAAAAAAATAGTTCAATGATTTGAGCAGGTAGACTTGCAGAACTCTTTTTGAATTGGTGTTTTTTTTTCTTTCCATCTTAACCTTTCCACTAAACCATTTACAGATTTTCAGTCCCCAAAGTTTTTCCTGTAATTACCATGAATTTTGGCCAGGAACAGTAAAGCTTCTTCCACTTGCTCATCCAAGAAATTCTGTTTAATGTCTCTGAACTTTTTCTGACTAAGTCAAGGGACTGAAATCAGACAAGATAAAAAACCTGTCCTTTCCATTTTCCCCTGAATTTCTAGCTACTTGCTAGAAGTATCTTGCACTCATAAGCCTCACCTAACGTTGCTCACAAATCTTCTCTTTTTTTCCTTGTGGGGACACACCACCATTTTCAGTGCATATTAACATCTTTTAGTTGGTGCAAACTTCCCTTAAAACAATGAAATCCCTTTCTCAATTAGTAACAGCATACTTAATAGGATTACCTTACACAAATACTTTTTCTTATTTTTGAAATTTCTTCCATCTTTCTCTTTCCATATTATTTAGTACTTACATCTGTTTCATTTTTTTAAGAGAATAGAGAGTGATTGTAGCTGATGAAGACTTCTGATGTATGCAGAGAGTTACAGTTTATGCTTTATTTTGGTGCAAGAGTGAACAGAATATCAAAAACCTCAGCCAAAAATATTCAGGCACATTAAAGGCATTCTTGGAATGAAAGATTCATCTGAATGAACTTAACTGACTCCAGAGAAAAGGTATAATCATATTTTCAAGATTTATATTATAACCCCACTGATTGTTGTATTATGGTTGGGACATAAAAGATACATTTTTCTCTCCTGGTATTCACTTTCTTTCAGCCTCAGAATCTAGCCTGCCTGCACTTAACAGTATGTCTCTGCTAACAAAGAGTTGCAACAAACATTTATCTGAAAATATTTTTGCATAATGTATATTCTAATGTTTATTTGGTTCTTTATGTCCTGAATTCTTCAAATATTATAGAACTGTTCACATGCTTCTAGTTAGGCATATACTCCAATATACAGGTCTGTGCGTAACACTATGATTTCAGGTCATAAAACGTTAGGAAAATCCACATATTGCACCATTAGTCTACATACCAAATGTTACTATTACATTCTTTATTTGCATCTATTTCCTCATATAGTTTATTAACTTTTACTATAAGAAATAGATACTAAGCAACTGATGTCATTTTTATTCATCAACTCCTCCAAAACAGGTTTCAGGTCACATGTTGGCTCTATGCAAGGTGGACTTTGAAGATAACTATTTAATTTTCTCTTCTCTTTCTCTTGACCCTATTGAAAAGACGGGAAAGCTTAACATTAAAAACCATATACCTCAGTGGCTGCATTTTAGCACATTGACTTGAAATACAGGGTAATGCCAACACAGTAAGAATAAATGGATTTAGAATCTATACTTTTTGTCCTCCCCCAAAAAAAGAAATTTTAAAAGTAGAATTTATGCACGTAAAAATATTCACTCCAAAATTCACCCTAGTTCCCAAGATAAAATAAAAAGCATTTTCTGACAAACTGTCTTGCTGTTCATTCGATGTCTAAGGGTACAGAACAATTAGCAGAAGGTCTAGAATAGTATTGAACTATTCTTAGAAGATATTGACCTTCTGCAGCACCTACTGAACGTTCTCAGAAGGACTTGAAACTAATGAGGTGGTATGAAAGTGTGGCCTCCGTAAACAAATCCTTCTGCTTTGCCTATTTGCTGTGTGATCACTAACCTTAAAAAGGATGGGGAGAAGGGAGGGAGAAAGCAAAAAGAGCGGGCATAGCTGCCATTTGGCCAGCTTGCAATTTATAATGTCAGCAACTAAGCTTTGAATAGAGCATTGGCACCAACATGGTAGATAAGTCCTGTCTCTTATTCTCTTTTCAATATTAGCTCTCAGCTCAGAATCTAACAGTCAGAAGTTAGTAACTGGTTAAAAAATGTTTCATAGATAAGGAATACTTCTGCATGCTTTGCATGCACAAGATATGTAGTAAGCAACATTTAATTAAACCATTTATTATAATTTTATGCTTTGAATAAAACATTTGTTTTTCATGAGTGATTAATTTTCCCTTTATTCAACTCCATCTCACTCCCAAATCCAGATCACAGGACATTCTTTTTACCTGTCTTTTAGCTGAACATGAAGTTCAACAAGGCCAAGTGCAAGGTCCTGCACATGGGTTGGAGCAATCCCAAGCACAAGGACAGCCTGGGTGAAGAATGAATTGAGAGTAGCTCTCAGGAGAAGGACTTAGGGGTGTTGGTTGAAGAGAAGCTCAACATGAGCCAGCAAGGTGTGCCTGCAGCCCAGAAAGTCAACCGTATCATGGGCTGCATCCAAAGAAATGTGGCCAGCAGGCCCAGGTAGACGATTCTGTCTCTCTACTCTGCTCTCGTGAGATCCCACCTGAAGTTTTGCATTCAGCTCTGGGGTCCTCAACATAAAAAGGACATGGACCTATTGGAGCAAGTCCAGAGGAGGGCCACAGAGATGATCCAAGGGCTGGAGCCTGTTCTTGAGGATAGAAAAGAGAAGACTCCAGGGAGACCTTCTAGCAGCTTTCCAGCACCTAAAGGGGGCCTACAAGAAAGCTGGAGAGGGACTTTTTACAAGGGCGCGTACTGATAGGACAAGGGGCAATGGCTTTAAACTGAAAGAGGGCAGATTTAGGTTAGATATAAGGAAGAAATTTTTCACTCAGAGGGTGCTGAGGCACTGGAACAGGTTGCCCAGAGAAGTTGTAGATGCCCCATCCCTGGAAGTGTTCAAGGCCACGTTGAATGACGCTTTGGGCAACCTGGTGTGGTGGAGGGTTTCTCTGCCCATGGCAGGGGGTTGGAACTAGATGATCTTTGAGGTCCCTCCAACCCTAACCATTCCATGATTCTATGAGTCTATGATTCTATCTCGTGTTTCTTTCAAAGGCAATCCAAACAACTCAACTTCACATTTAATGAAATCCTGTTTTAAGTAATTTATACATGTTTAAAAAAGAATGGGAGCAAAAGGCTTTTGATATATGTTTCTCTCTTTCTTTTAATGCCTAACTGAATGTCAAAAAAGAGAGTAGAATTAGACTAAATCTAAGGAAGAAATTCTTCACTCTGAGGGTGGTGAGGCACTGGAATAAATTGCCCAGAGAAGTTGTGGATGCCCCATCCCTGGAAGTGTTCAAGGCCAGGTTTGAGGCTTTGAGCAACTTGAGCTTGTGGCAAGTATCCCTGCCCATGGCAGGAGTGTTGGAACTAGATGATCTTTGAGGTCCCTTCCAATCAAATAATTCTATGATTCTCAGAGTATTTATAGAAATAATACGCTTTACCATTAAAACCTGTTGCTTCTTCTGCTCTCCTCTCCTTTTCTTATTCTACTCCCTTACTTTTTAATCTATTTTTCTCCTTCTTGTCATCTTCCTCCAGGTTTTTACCAGTGCCTACATATTCTCATCTGTCGCTCACCAGCCTGGGCTGCAGCACCAAGGACGCTGTTGCATCCTCCACAGCCAGGAGGAAATGGCCTGCCTCTTGTAGGCAGGATAGGTACCTAGAGTTGATTAGTAATTAGTTCATTATCTCAACTCAGTCCAGCTGGGTAAGAATGATTGGTGCCATAATTCCCCCTTTTTGTTTTACCATTTTTTGTTTTCACAAAGGCTCTATGGGTGAGCAGAGACCCGGCCCATTCATCCAACTCCAGCACGCTTCCCTCCCACGAATACCATGTCAGGGCTTGCAGCTTTACCTTCTTCTCCGAAGGACTCTCGCTCGAGCTCCCGGCTCCGGCTCTTTTGGCTCAGGCTCTCGGCTCAGCAAGGGAGTTCAGGGCTTCCCAGGGTCTCACGGATGTATCACGTCGGGGTCACCAGTTGTTGCTCACCAGCCTGGGCTGCAGCACCAGGGACGCTGTTGCATCTTCCACAGCCAGGAGGAAATGGCCTGCCTCTTGTAGGCAGGATAGGTACCTTGAGTTGATTAGTAATTAGTAGTTCATTATCTCAACTCAGTCCAGCTGGGTAAGAATGATTGGTACCATACTCATCTGCTGTCCCTTTTTGCATGCTCTCTTGCTTTCATGCCCCTGTCTTTCTTATATTTTTTCCGCTAGTTTCCTTTTATCCTCTGTGGAGGGGCTTGTATATCACACAGAAACCAAAGCTGCCGGTGCTTTCACCCAGGTCTGCATAAAAGGCAACCTCTTAGGCTCTGAACTGTTTGTCCCAGAAAGCTGCAAGAGCTGCTGTTTGCCCCTTTTCTGGGACCCATGCCCCTACACTTGGTTTGAGGGGTGCACTGTCCTCACACCCACTGGGGCTGAATGTCTGTTTCCTCCTGTACACAGGGTCTAAGCTTTGCTGCTTCTGTTTTGGCCTTATAGTTATTTATACCTTGAAATTGTTTCCTCCTAACACTACTTGCCTCTTCATATCAATGTCTGAGGTGTGTTTCCATGTCCCCAGAATGTCTATTACTTCTCATGCGTAGTTAATCGGCTGTCTTCTTCTCCAGTAATGCTCTGTCTTTGTCACTCCACCTGTTCTTACTAAGGTAAATCACTGTATTCTTCCTGTGACATGAAAAAACAGCTCCTATTACTCTTCAACTGTTTGCTGTGTTTACGACTTACATTGAAAAATTTTCTATTAGTCTCTTCCTCCCCACCAGTATTTCTTTCAAAATGAGATTGTGTTAGAACGTCTTTGTTGGTGTTAGATCAATCCTGTCTTTGAAATCTTTTGCTAAAATCTTCCCTCATTAGTTTCATCTATTTTGTCTAAAGCTGGAACTCCCTAAATGATTGTCTGCACCTTATATCTGTCATATTTACCTCTTGCTGCCTGTTTAGTCCTTTCACTTATTACTCCTCTGTCTCCTTAGATCCTAGACTTCACATCTTTATTCACAGCACTTCCTGCTTTGAATAATTCTCTACTTTCTGTTAAGCTCTACTTCCTTCTTACAAGCTTTAATCCACATTTTCTACCAAAAATATCCTGCTGGCCCTGCCTTCAGCAACAACGATTCCATGCTCTCTTTTCACTGCCATGTTTTGGGTACCTGCTAAGATCTCCAGCGAGGAGGTGTTGAATACCTTGCTAAGTGACAGTAATTCCTGTCTTACAAATGCTAGTTACAAAAGACATGCAGAAAACAACGATGATTTACTCGCCGTCATCCACCTGGCCAGTAATTAGTCAGTCAAAAAGAAAATGGCCATTTGTGGGACTAAAAATTTGTAGATAATTTTGTTTTAGAGACAATGTGTTTTGTTACATAGTGTTACATATGGTACAGGAACCAAAATGACTTTATATTCCCAGAGTTATTTGAGGTGAAAAGTCAACTTATAGGTGGATGAACGCTGCATGTTAAAATGTAACATGATTTTAAGATGAAGACAATAATAAATAAAATGAAGAATATCTGGAAGTTCCTAAAAACAGCTTCAGCTCAGGGTTTTAAAAGAAAATCAACTGCAAATTTAACACTGAACAAATTAATAGTTGTCATTTCCTCTGAAATATGAAACTCCCAAGTTTTATGTTGCTTTTATGAAAGGCTTTTCTGGCAGAAAACAGTGTCACATAACCTCACTACATTTGTGTTTGTTTGTTTGTTTGTTTGTTTTTGTGTGTGTGTGTGTGTGTTTTGTTTTATTTTTAATAAAAGTGCAAACTTATTTTGTACCAAGGCTTGGTAGGAAAAAACTCATAGCAGAGAGCTTCTCCCATCAGCTTCAGAGCTCTGCTGTCTTTCCTATCAACAGCTTCAGCATTTCAGAACTTAGAAACAAGTTACTTTGACCAATTCCTTCATAGAAACATTGAAGAAACCCGTGGCCAATTTCAGACATCCTATAATGATTGGTGACAGCCAACATGGCTTCACTAAGGGTGAAAAATAAAAAAATTCCCCGAGAGTTTTCCCATGAAATTTCATCAAAATTTGAAAGCAAAGGGGAGGCTGACCTCATTGCCCAAACCAGCTGTGTTGTTACAGACACTGTTGCAATTGGTGTGTGCTAGTAATTCTGTAGATGTGAATTATTTGGGAGCTTTTCTATTCAAAGTGGAAAAATTCTATCCTAACTGGAAGACAAGACATACCATTGTGGCTCTGACTACAAAATGAAAGAGAGTTCAATACTTACAGCAGAACAAAAGGTACAGTCTTGGCAACAGCAAAAATAAGCTATTAGCTCCCCATTATACCAAAATTCTTCAAAGGCACTTGTGATAAATGGAAGAATTTATTATTACCAGGTTTTCTATAACATGTATCTCAGGTGTGTATGAGCTCATTTTTTAAGTAGCACTTAGTTGCAAGGAAAGGTTCTTCATATTACTGCAATGCAGATGCAGTTGTAGGATTACCAGGGCACTGCTGGTCTAGTCTTGGAAGGAATTCTGACCAAATTAGGCCAGCTAGCATCTTTGTGAAGGCCCAGAATAAAGCTAATTTGAAAAGCTAAGGTAGGTGTGACAGAGGGATTTCTTTTATATACCTTTAATATGTAACCTGAATTGAATATTTTATCTGAATGATAAAATCATGAAAATATTGCATAAAAATTCAGAAATATCTTATAAATATGCTTTCCTGGATGAATATATGGAAATAAAGGATGTTTTATTTTCTCTTTTTGAAGTCCAGTATTCACCTATATGTAGCAAAAGTATCACAAGGTAGAAAAAACCCACGTCCCTCCACACCCACTAAACCATGCTGCTGTCACGGTTAAGAGTGTTGTGTTAAAATTGACTTATTTGGGTGCTGACTTTAGATAAATAGATCTTGAAATTACTTTCTATTAATAGATGTGCCACAATATTTAATGATGATAACCCAGAGCTGAAACTACTTTCCTTGTACATATCTAAGCTTATTTAAGAATATAAATTTAGATACACAGACTAACAGAATATTTGAAAGGGACTTTTATCTAGGCCTTATGAACTTCTGCTACTTGATGTGCCTTTGCTTTGATGGCTTTGGAACTGAAGTGATTAGGACATTTATATCTACCCATTAAAAAGCTGTAGAGAAGATTTTTATATCTTTTCTCATTTTCTTTTGCAGGGACTTAGAACTGCTGCTAGTCTCTTCTAAGATAACTCACTGTAAAAATCAAGTTAAACATGGAATAAAATTAAATTAGACTTTTTTTCCTCATGATAACAAAATACTATTTAAAAAAAACTAGTGAAATGTTAACATGCAGGAGTTATTGGTTAAAGAGAACACCTGTGTGCAGTTTATAAATTTTGGTTGAGGATTTCAAGTGTTGGCTTATTGAATACATTATTTATTACTGCATATCAAGTCAACCGTTTGTTGTCATATCTCTTTTAGACCAGGGAAAGAGAAAGGTCACCAAGGCTCTGGCATTTGTCAGAAGGAAACATGTGACCAACAGAATGGCTGGCATTAAGGAAACTTGTCCAGCCTACTCTGACTTTAGAAAACAATGGTGTTTGCTTGGAAACAGGACAAAGAGGACAGCTGTCAATTCAGGATTTCAAGGCTTATTATTTCAAGGCTCTCAAGTTTTGAGACACTTGGAAAGGTGTTAGTCTCAAGTGCTCAGGGAGGGAACGAAAGAGTGAGGCATAATTTTCAC
Organism: Tauraco erythrolophus; assembly: GCF_009769465.1. Lineage (NCBI taxonomy): Eukaryota > Metazoa > Chordata > Aves > Musophagiformes > Musophagidae > Tauraco > Tauraco erythrolophus. The sequence goes on from NC_141469.1 coordinate 68,375,915, forward strand.
AACAGAAGTCTGTAAAACCTGGCAATAGACTGAGACACAGCTGCAGAAAGAGAAGGGAGACTGTGGGCTCACAGATGGGAGAGGAGACTCTTGATGACTGACCTATCTCAAATTATCAGAACTGCTGAGGGAAATCATGCAGGGAAGGTATACAAATATTTTGTATTCCTTTAGGGTTTTTTTCCTTGTTAGTAAGGAATGATTATTTTCTGAATCCCTCAAAAGTCAACTATATAACTTTCGAAAATAAATAAAATCATTAAATTATCCTCCAAGCCTATCAGTGAGTCACTTATTTGCTTCAATCTTGACATGTTCAGGTATAACTGACTTGCAAATCCTGACTGCCCGTAAGGTGGTACCAGTAGGAAATGCTGTGCTCATGATACTGTCAGCAGTGATCTTTAAGATATATAGCAGCAGAGTTAGTTCTATGAACTATGGTTCTACAAAACCATAGTTCTATGAAGCAGTGATGTCCAGGAATAGAAGGATACGTTCAGGATACATGCCTAAATAAAGAAAAAGTCCTGATGAGGGAGATCATCTTGGACTTTATAGCCGTGTTATTACTTTTTTTCTTTTTCTTAAATGACTACCACCTTGCTGCAATGGTGGTTGTAAAAGAAATCCAGAAACAATTATAATTTTAGGATTAAAAACCTGGGACATTTTCTTTCTCAGATGTTTTTAGGAATTTACTAGGGTCCTCCTCCACTGAACTTTTCAGTGTTCTGCCTTTTAATTATTTGCTAGATACAGAATCATAGACTATTTCAAGTTGGAAGAAACCCATAAGGATCAATGAGTCCGACTCCCTTCTCTTCATAGGACTACCTAAAACTAAACCATATGACTAAGAGCATCATCCAGATGCTCCTTGAACTCTGACAGGGTTGGTGCTGTGACCACTTCCCTAGGGAACCTGTTCCAGTGACCAACCACCTTCTCAGTGAAGAAGTTTTTCCTCATGTCCAATTTGAACATCCCCTGATGCAGCTTTATTCAATTTCCTCGTGTCTTATTGCTGGTCACCAGAGAGAGGAGATCAGCACCTCTCCTTCTACTGCCCTCCTTGAGGGCATATGACAGACTGAACATCAGTTCAGTTTTGCAGTTTTAATACCTTTTGTTCCTTCCTCTACTGAGAGTCCAAGTATTCAGAAATCACACATAAAAAAAAACCACACTAAAAAGAACCTGAAAAAAAACATGGCAAATTGATTTTAAAATGTAATCTTAATTTTTTATGTGCTACTTCCAGTTTCTATATTCTCAAATCATTCTCATTTTACATTTCACACTTTTCACTCAATGCTTACAAGTTTCATTATAAAAATCGAGAGTCTAAAGCAGAAGACTAGATATCCCTTAGTTGATAATAATTGCAGTTGCAGAATGTCTGAGCTAGAAAACCTTTTATGGACCATAAAAGATTTGAGCTTAGGCAGTTTTTGTTTTAGGACAGATTGGACCTGAAAAGAGGGGAAAACATCATATCCTTGTGATATACATGTAAAAGACAAATGAATTTTAGTCCTTAAGAAAATTAGAATGAAACAAGATAAGATGATGGCTTTATTTCCCTTATGCCAAACCACGGAGCAAGCCAACTACACTCAGATAAACAGGTTGGCTTCTTCTAAGGAAGAGAGCAACTTGTGCAACCCCATAAGCACAAAGAAGCCTGAGTGTATTTTTGTTGAGATGATTCTCTGCACAACACATGATGTTTAAGGTGCAGCTTGTTTGGTTTTTTTTTTCTCTCCAGAAATTGAGGGAAGTCTTCCCAAGCAATGTAAAGGCAATTGGCTAACATGGGAAAAAAAAAAAAGAAATCCAGTAGAATTGTACTCAGATTTGTGATTTTCAAATTAATCTGAGATCTATGTAAAAAATTTTTTACAACCTTTATTGTATGACAAGGGAAAATAGATACCGACAAGATGAGTGTAGTGAGTAGTTCCAGGCAGCATGTAGCAGCACAGTATTTTCTTAGGGAGAGAACATGACATGTGACACAGAATGCATTTTCCGTAAGAAATAGAATTGTTTTGTATGATTGTAAACTCAGCTCCAGTTGAGTAGAAGTGGAAACCCAAGTCTGTAGAAATCAATTTTGATTATTTCCTACTGAGAAAAAGAAGCCTAGATAAAAGTCTGCCAAAAAAACAATTAGAAGGGAGAGGAAAAGAAGACAAACACATTAAATCCAAGAATGTTGTGTAGGTTGTTGCAGAAGGAAGAGAAGTTGAAGAGACAGATTTGAACAAAAACTTCTCCAAGATTTGTTTTTCTACAATCTCTCTTCCATTACTTTTGATTTGCTGTTAACTAGATGATTTGCAGCAACAAATGAAAATAAAATGATGCTCCCACAGAAACCTAAGATAAATCTCCAGTAAATCTATACCTTTACCTAGGACTGGTATTAGTCACTGAATATTAATTTGGGGATGTCACATTTTAAACAGAAAAGACCGCCCCTAAGGCAAATGGCTAAAACACACAGATTCAACTGTGCATACGGAGAGGTTGGTAAGGCTGGTTAGCAAGACCGTAACAAACCAGTGACTCATTTGGCACTGTGCCTGGTGAGCAGGGTGGCTTCACTGTATTGGAGGAGCTGACCCACTCACCCTCCTTGTTGCTACAGAAATTACCTGATCACTTTTAACAGTGACAAACGCTTGCCTGACTCTGATTTTGTAACATACCCGTCACTATAGTCTGTAGCTATTTGCTATTTTTATTAGTTTTACTCTAAAGAGCACTGCCATACTGTACAGCTGAGGATCTAGCTGTCTTCTTGAGCCATACTGTTTGTGGAGCAGTTGCTTCAGACTTTCGTCCTCATGCAATACACTGATTTGTTTGTTTACCCAATAGCATGTCAGAACATGCTGGGCAGAGTCTGATTTGCTAGGAAAAGCAAAAACTTTGGGAGATTTTTGTTTCAGTGAACTCTTTCAGATCCTTGCATAACTGTTGAAATAAATAAACAGCATCATATTTCCTCCATTTCAAGAGTGAGAGGGAGCTATACAAATGGAATTATGCAGCATGCTGTTTCTGGAGAAACTATGCTAATACCCATAATAATAACACTATTATTTGACAATGTATAATATTCTGTAGCAACTCTGTTGCCACCAATTAATCTCAATTAAAGAGCAACTAACTTTGCAGTGGAAGGAAATTCCTTGTTTTATTTCATGACATAGGATAGGCAATGGATACAAGTACTACATTTTTGGTCTTAAACAAGTGAACTATGTAATTTATAGAGGTGCAGTAAAATCCTATACATCATTCACAGAAGCAGAACATTAATGCCATGTATATACTTGTAGCCCTTCTGAGGGAAGAAAAGAGCAGGTGTGGGGCAACAAGATGAAATTCCTGTCAAAGGCAATAGAAAAATGTCACCATTAACCACAATGTAGTTCAAATTAGACCTTAACATTCACAGGGTAAAGCAGGCTAAAACTGCGTATTCATTTTTCCAGGAAACTGTCATCTGTGCTAAAACACCATAAAATAGTTTTGAAACAAAGCAGATGGCAGCACTTTCATGGTTTAAGATTCTTCAAAATGTAGTGGTGTTGCTCAGAATATGTTTGACAAATTATAAGAAAACACGCTGCCCTCTTAATTTGTTAAAGAATGGAAAGTTTTCAAGATGAAACATTAAATGCAAGAATTCTGACAGGGTTATTTTCATCACTAAATCACCAACCGCACAAAATTAATAAAGATAACATAAAATTGTCTGGACTTACTTCGTTATCAGATTCACCATATTGAGTGTGAAATTTTGGATTAAGTAGCTTGAGGAAAAATTACTTCTTGCAAACAAGATGAACTAATAACTCTTGCTTGTTACTTTCACTGAAGGAAGAATACAATTTGCAGAACGAGGGAAATCTCATTAAACTTTCACTTAAAGCAGAAATGGAGGTGAAGTTTAAAGCATTTGAGCTTTATTTTTTTTCCTTTTAAAAAAAAGCTAGATTAGGTAAAAAAATAAGTAATGTTTTTATTTTAATGATTTTGAGCAGTTGAGAATGAGTATTTTGAATTACTCAAATAACTGTAGTTTTGTAACTGAATGAAATTTAGCATATTCCTCTTTGATCAAAAGTAAGTCTGAACTTTTTGATTTCAGTCACAATCATTCCAGAAAGACAGAATGCATAAAACCACAACTTTTTTCCTTCAGCTAGGATCTCAAAAATTACAGCTTGATTTGGTACAAATTTCTGCAGAAAAATAATAAGGATTTTACATGAACAGGAGACCTACAGATAGTCACAAAATAGATTTCAATGTGCAACTCATGGACTCCACTATAAACCAAATAAGGTCTCTTCGATTTCTATTATCCCCAAAGTAGTAGGAATCTGTTCAGATAAGAGATGTCAGTAAAGCACTGTAGAATTACTTTTTGTATCTTTAAACAGAAAACAGGTGAACTAAGAGAAACTCCTGGAAGAGCGATTCCTATACAGAGAACAAGAAAACATTGCTTGTTGCAATGTCTCTGCCACAAGCATGTCCTTATGTGTTATCATTATTCACAGACTTTATTGGCAAATCTAGAAGAAAATAGAAGATATTTAATATTAAGCTGCTACCAGGTTTGCATAAATAGTAAGTTATCCACGACAATCAGATTTTCTTTCATGAATTCTTCATTACTTGAAGTATAATATATCATAACTCTTAAAAAACCCAAAGCCCACAACAAAAAAAAAGCTTCTAAGACAAAGCTTAAATTAATGTTGACAACCACCACCCCCACACCCACTCCCATTCCTCTGGTTGACTTACCAGAGTTTATTTCTATTTCTGTATCTTTTTGTCCTAGTGAAGTCTCATACTTCCTCCTTCCTGCCATGGAAGAGGGACAAGTAAAAAGATCTGTCTTTAACTCTTCATGATCAATGCAACTGAAGCTATACTTCGTTTATGGCAAGACTTTATAAGAATAGCGTGCAGAATTGTAGAAGCAAGCAGAAAGATTTGGACAAAGTTACTGTATATGTCTCATCTCTCATCCTAAAGGAAAGCCAATGTGATTTTAGATGTTCTGTGGGAGGGAGAGTGTTTCATACGTCTACCATTATTTAGTACTTGAATAATGAAAGATGCACAATTAGAGAACAAACAGGCAAGGGTTTTCTAGTAGCTTTAAAGATGATCAACATGGCATGGATATCTCAGACAGATAGTCCAGAAACAGAAGGTGGAAGCCAACAGAGACTAAAAAGTAGGAACCATAAGGCAGAAAATAATTTTGGTGTAATAGTGAACCAAAAAATTGAAAGTAGGTAAGCTGCTGCAAAAAAAGCAAATCTTAACATGACACTCTGGGGTATATTAAAAAGCATACGAGAAAAGGGTTATTCTTTTAATCTAGCTGATACTGGTGAGATCTCGCTGGGCCAAAATGACATCCAGTTTGAAATGTGTTCTTAAAGAAGAGGACAGATAGAGGGTCCAGAAGAAGAACAGTCAGAATGATGAGAGGTTTATAAAGAAAGATGACAGTTTATTTTATTTGGAAAAAAAGATGACAGATTCTTGGAAAAGAATTATTTAGATGAGAGAAGAAGTATTTGTTGTTAACTCTTCAGAAATGAAAAGCAGAAAAGGTCAAAATGTTGGAGGGCTGTTAGTGTTTTCAGATCACAAACAGCAGTGTGGGTAGGGAAGAATAAACAGCCAAAGATAGCTTAAAAGGTAAGCATCAGAAAACATGCCTGGTGCTTACTCCACAGAGAGACTCAGCATGAATAGACTTTAACAGATTTATTTTCATCTGTGTATTTATTTATTTATTTCCACTTCTACAGCAATTGGAGCTGTGGGAAACAAGAGACTGTCAGGTATAGGGATGTTGAAACACCTCCCATGAGTCCTGCATCCACTGCTATCAGAGAGGAAGAGTTGGCATCACAAAGATGTCTGCACAGCTCGCTGACAGGTCCAACAGCTGCCAGAATTCAACCAACACAATTTCCGAGCTCCGTTTTCATTCAGTCTGTGTCTTTTTGGGCATACAGAGGCATTAGCAATGCTGTAATATATTCTTAAGCTCCCAGACTGTGCGTAACTGATTTCATACCATATTTATCTAGAATGCATTTACAGAAGACCAAGCTCCACCTTTAATTGTGGTCCCAGGAAAAAGTTCCAGTCTGGAGACCTTCTGGAAAGGGTTGTGGGGGAGTGGCTGAAGGGAAGAAAAGGGTGAAGGATTAGCCACTAACAGGCTAATCTCCTGCAATTTTCCCCAATTTCTATCCATTTGTTATCTTCTTGTGAGGGCTGAAAATTTGCCTCCATCATTTCCTTACAGCTCACAATTCTTTTTGCTCCACGGAGCAAAACTTCCACAGAGCAACTTAGAACAACTAAGTCAAGATGAAGGTTCAGCCATGATAGTTTGCAAGACCAAGCATAAATCAGTATAATTTTTGTAAATGGAAAGTCATTAATTATTAATTTAGGTCAGTATAACTAACCACTTTGTTATTTAGATGTTGGTTTTCATTTCAATTCATACTGTTTCCTATCAAGGCTATCCTGAATAAAAATAAAAATACATAAAACTGGGGTTTGTGTCTGTTGGAACTCTAGATCTCATCTGAAGGAGTCGAAACATTCAGTTTACAAGCAACAGGTGTGACAGTGAAGAAAACTAGGCACTTCTACTATAAATTCTCTGTGACATTTTTGTAATAGAAATATAAATAAAAATAGATGACAGAAACACAAACAGCCACTAAACAGACTGTCTAGAACATCATATTTATCACATACCAATAATTAAAGGGTAGATTCCTTAATGGTCAAAATATACATAAAATTTAGAGGTTTTTTACCCTGAGGATAAGAAAATACCATTTTACATTTTATGTAACACTTCTTCCAAAAATCTCTTCCCTTCATCACAGAACAACAAGGACTAGTTACATCAGTCATTCCTCAGCAGTGTGTCTTTGGCACATTATATAGCAGAGTTCAACAGGGCCTACGAGATCCTGAAGTCAAATCTGGAAGCTGATTGCTTCTAATGCAAGTTACAGGAAAAGTGTAGATGCTAATAGCTTGAGTTAGAATTTAACCATGACACTATGGACTAAGACTAGAATCAAACAAACGTATCTTTATTCTTTTTGGAATTATTTTAAAGGAAAAATATTTACAGCACATTTTGACTTATTAAAAACCAAGACCAAATAACTATTTATGTTCAGTTTCTGTTCTCTTCCCCACCAGACAACCCCAAAGATCATAGAATCGTCTGGTTGGAAGAGACCTTCAAGATCATTGAGTCCGACCATTCACCCTGCACTGTTAGGGTCCCTAAACCATGTTGCTCAACACCAAATCTACATGGTTTTTAAACACCTCCAGGGATGGGGACTCCACCACCTCCCTGGGCAGCCTGTTCCAATACTTCACAACCCTCTCTGTAAAGAAATTCTTCCTGATATTTAACCTAAATCTTCCCTGGCACAACTTGAGGCCATTCCCTCTCGTCCTGTCATTCATAACGTGGGAGAAGAGACCAACCCCCATCTCCCTACAACTTCCTTTCAGGTAATTGTAGAGAGCGATAAGATCCCCCCTGAGCCTCCTCTTCTCCAGACTAAACAGTCCCAGCTCCCTCAGCTGCTCCTCATAGGACAAGTTCTCTAAACCCTTAATTAGTATTATTGCCCTTCTCTGAACCCCCTCCAGCACCTCAACGTCCCTCTTGAAGTGAGGGGCCCAAAACTGGACACAGTACTCCAGGTGTGGCCTCACCAGTGCTGAGTATAGGGGGACAATCACTTCCCTGCTCCTGCTGGCCACACTGTTTCTGATACATGCCGGGATTCCGTTGGCTTTCTTGGCTGCTTGGGCACCCTGCTGGCTCATGTTCACTCAGCTGTGGACCAGCACCCCCAGGTCCTTCTCTGCTGTGCAGCTTTCCAGCCACACTTCCCCAAGCCTGTAACGCTGCACGGGGTTGTTGTGGCCCAAGTGCAGGACCCAACACTTGTTCTTGTTGAATTTCATACAGTTAGCCAAGATATGTTCTTTTCAGTGTACTTAAATTTTTTTATAAACATCAGAAATTGTTTTGTATAGTCATATTGTCCCTTCACGTCTCTCGTGCTGCAATGATCCTTCAGAATCACTCCTTCACTTCAGACACTGTAAGAGGTTCATAGCTCAGCTCTAGAAAATCTTTGAACTAGAAAGTAATCTTTGTTCAATTTTCTGGCTTTGCTTTAGGTCACTTAGCCACTTTCCTTCTCAGAGACATTCCCTCCAGAACAGCTTCTTTCCATGATCACAGTTTAGCAGAAGCTCTATTGCCCTTGTTGAGTTATAACCTTCGAAAAAGGAAGTACCTGAAGCGTTATCTGTTTTTTCCCTACTCAGGTTCTAGAGAACTGCTCTGTCCCCTCCTCAACTTCTCTCAGATCTGACACCTTGTTCACATTAATGAGTCTGGTTTAGGACTGCTAATCTTTTGCTGTCCGCTTCTCAGTTCACATACCTCACCAAAAGTTCACTGATGTTTTAAAGACAAAATTAAAAATAGTAATCTGAAACTCCATCTGTCTTTCTGGGCAATAATTTTTAAGTAAAGTCAGTGCAAGCAGGAAAGGGCTATTAAGACATTGCAGAAGAACAGTCAGTTCATTTAATAGAACAGAAAAGAAGCTGGGATAATTTAGCACAGAAAAAATGAAGGCCAAAGAGGAATAAACTTAATGTCTCTAAATATATCTACTGGGTTAAACACTAAAGAAGGGAAAGGGCTATAAAATAGTACTGGCTTAAGGATAAATGAGTATTTGGTAGTCGTATGCAAGTCTGGGACAGATATAAGGAGAAAGTTTCTAACCATGATGGAAAAGTTGTGGAACCCTCTGTTAGAAATGAAAGTAATAAGAAAACTAATTATAGTCAAGATATACTTGTTACATGTCTGGAAGTGATAATATGACATAGCTGCATGTGGCAAGAGAGCAGTAGAAAATGCCATTCTAAAAATCTGTGAAGCTGATTTATTACTAACAGTGCTTGAAAGAGAAGCAAATTCTGTTATGGAATCTATCCCATATGCAGTATCTGAAAAGTGTCTGATGCTCTACAGTACATAGCTGCCCATTTTAAATATTACTTATCTGTAATTTCTAGACAACGGACAAGCATGGCTTTGGCTTAGAAAAGCAAAATGTGGTATCTAACTATAAGACCAGTGCATTACGTTCACTTAGACATGCAGTTTGGTCTTTGGCAACCTGACGCTTTCAGCAGACATAAACCTCTGCAGCACATTTGAGCTCTGCCACCAAACACATTGTGTCCTTTGGCCTGAAGAAATGAATAATTTATTTGTGTTTGTATGTGGAGATTATCCTTACAACAACGACAACAACAATAAAATCTAGAAACGTTATGCATGTCTCCAAAGCAAAAAGTAATATTTGTTGGTTTTAAAATGAAGACTGTTTTGATGTTCTTCGTAAGATGGTCTTAAAATTCAGAGGCATGGTTTTTTAATAGGGCCTAAGCCTGCTCTTGTCTCTGAAGTAATCTTAGGCACTCTATTCATACTGCTTCCAAAAATCACTTGGTCCTCATTGTAGAACCATTACCTCCCAGAACAACATCAAATTTCCTTACCAACTTGTTTGAAATCAGTTGCTCAATATCCTGTGCTTGCCCATAGGAGAACTAAAGGAATCATCCTCCAGGATTAGTTTCTTACCTGTATAAACCTAAGTTGTTTGTTAAACTTTCACAGCCAGAATAGGTATAAGGATATTCATAGCAAGATGTCATTGAAACTCATAGTAAGAAGAGAAGACACTGGCCAAGACTGAAGATGAGGAGGATGCAAAAAAGAACTTTTATATATAAAAGAATTTAAAGACCAAACCACCATCTCACTTAACAGGTGCTAGCTTAGAGTAATAAAGAAAAGCTGATAGACTACAGTTTGTGCTGTTTCTTTCCTGTGGATAAAGTGCATAGAAGACTATAAATTCCATCAATCTGATACCTTTTAAATGCACTTAATTTAAAACAGGAATAAATTACTAAGTAGGATCAGTATTTGCTTCAAAAGAAGAACATATTCCTTAGGAGGATGAATAAAGTCTGATGGAAATATCAGCCAAAAAGCTGCAGAACATCAAAGCCTAAAATGGTTTAAATAAGTTTAATAGAAGAAACAGTTACAGAGTGTAGAAGAAAAGTAACTTTTGGTTAGCATAGGTAATTTTCTTGGGAGCCAGGATTGGCCTTAGTTCTGTTGTTACATTATACAGAATGTATGCATTTTAATTAAATATTGCTCTGATACATCTAAAATCTAGGGCAGATTATTTACTGTATCAACAGGACGTGCTGCCCTAGGATGTACGGTCCTTCACAAAATTAACCAAATTGGGACCAATTTTGAAAAGGGTCAGGTCATTTAAGCAATAAATCTGGTTTCCATCACCAAGTATACTACGTGGTAAAACCTCTTTCTGTTTAAACGGCTTCATTGTCAGCAACGTAGCGGCCTGCAGCCAAAACCTCATTCTCTTTCTGCCTGTTCTGAGATTGGCTTGGATTGCAGGAACACTAACTGGTGTGTAGGAATCAAGTGAATGAAAGCAGGCTACAACGTGCAGGAGGACCGGGACTTAGAAAATGGATTAGAGTGTGTAATCAGAACATGATTTAGAAGGTCTTTCATTAAATTCTATTTACCACTAAGGTAGTCACTTCCAACCATGCAGTGGCAGATTAGAAAGTGATTAAAAATTAGCAGGAGAACAGAAAGGATGAATTTGCACTTCTGCAAAGCAGTTTCTCCAAGCTTTCATACTTTTTGGGTTTGGGAGTCAAGAAGACTGAGAGCAGTACAAATCAAATTAGCAGAAAGTATGTAATTCAAAAGCATTTTTTTTTAAAATTAAAACCCCTCCAGATTTCTCAGTACCAACAGCAAGTGCACATAGCAAATCAGAAGGCTCTAACACTAAGCATTTTTTAAAACAGAAACTTGAAATTCAGCTTTCTGAAATAATCATCCAGAGTTTTAAAACGGTTTCATTCTTGGGCCCTACATCAGAAATGTGTGAAATGCATACTGATTTTCTGTCTCCAGCACTAGGAAAAGCTTACACAACTACATTAATCTACTGAAAAGAGAAATTTAAGACTACGTCTCAGGAATTTTATTATAAACCTTGAAAAATTCTTCATTTCCCCTCCTGCCCCTAAGTTATAGATGGAATATTACATCTCACACATCTCCAGTTGATATGCCTCCAACGTCCAGGTGCAAATCCACCCTAGGGATTTCTAAGGAAGTTTTGAAAATCATTCCTTTTAATGTCTCAGGAAAGACCCAGACAAGGCTGCCACGGAGAGAAAAAATATTTTTTGAAAACAGATTTTCTACCCATAAAGATCCAATTACTTTTCCTAGCCCGGTGAGATGGTTAGGAATGGGGTGGTATAACAACCTTTGAACACACTCTACCATCAAGCTGCTGAGTGTCTTCTCACACAGAACTCCCTCTCGCAGCTTGGCAACTCCAAAAGAGTTTAGCTGGTGCTTGACCGTTGCTGGGCATGCATGGGAGCTTGCTCTCCAACAGCAGAGGAGCTCACTGTGTGCTCTGCTGTAGTGACTCACTAAAAAACTGAATATTAGTCATAGTCTTTCATCATTTCTGAATTGATTTCTTTTTTTCTTTGCATGCAGTGACAATTCATTTTATGCAAAAGGTGATGTATTATTTAAACTAATATGCTTACTTGTCTTCATGAAAACACAATATCCAGCAATTTGAAAAATACAGAAGTATTTGCTTTCTTATTTCACTTTATCTCCAGGCATTTGACATTTTTCACTCTTTATTTAGCTATTCTTCATATCCTTATTTTTTTGCTAGTGACTAACCTTTCAGAGCTCTACAAAATAAATATTCTTCTGCTTAGAAGGGAGGGAATACATAACAAATAACCTAAAGAAAAACATGTTGCTCACTGCTTTATTCCTTTTCTTCTTCCCTTATTTCTCAAGAGATGAATATTTGCAATATTCTCAAACTTTTAGGCTAATTGTTTCGAACCGTTCTGCTATAGTTGTTCAATATAGTGCATCTGCTTGTTTGTCTGCAGTCCAAATCACAGGCCAGCAACAGCGATGTCCTGCAGAGTGATATCTGTTTTGATCTAGGACCGAGACATTTCCTGCAGATTGCCCCTTCCCCACATCACAGAATCTCTCCATGGAAGTGTTCAACAGTTTTTGATTTGTGGAGTGCTAACTAGTGAAGGTGTAAATCATTTACAGCAAATTTAAGCCTACTATCAAGCAGTTACCATTCACAGATGCCTTTGAAATGGTCCATAGACGAAAAACATTTCTCTACAACATCTATTTCAGATCACAAACTATTTTTCTTTTTCTCCTGAGATTAATTATTTATCTATATACTTGTAGGTGGAAAACAGAAGATTGTTCATTCTGTTTGTTAGGTTTTCCCACAGTTTAGAAGACTCCTAAGGAAGCAGGCAGTCAGCACAGTGCTATACCATTCTGGCTTGTGGCGATCCTTTGATGTGACCGTATCACTGAATTGTAGCTGTTTTCAGCATCAGAATGGACTCGCTGAAACTAGTCATCAAATGAACTGAACTGGGATGGGATCAGAGCAGCCTTGAGCCAGCCTTCAGATCAAAGAAATGAAAATGAAATTTGTAATTTCTCTTCTGTGTGAATCTGACTGGTGATCAGTTATTTATCGACCAAAAATGAAAATTCACTTGAAAACAGTGAAATTATGTAGTCTAAGAAAAAACAAACATCAAGCTAGTTTCTAGATATTGCAAAGCCTCCTTCAGAAGATCCACGTTTTACTGTTGTGTTTGCAAAAATTAATTTATCCTCTGCAGCCAAACCCCTGAGACCAATAATGCTGCATAATTTTTTGTTGACATTCACAGAATTTAGAATTCAAGGCTTAGCACACTACTTTTTTAATTTGTTATCGGATTAACACGACAGTAACAAAACCGTGCAGAATACAGAATTTTCTATAATTTGGATGCCTTCCCCTCCCTACCTGCCTCTTCGGTTATTTAAACATAACATCTCCCAGAAATCTCTAAGACAATATTGTGTTTTCCTTTCATTGAAAGGCACGTAACAACAGCTGTTTAAAGCGGTCTTACTCTCTTCTCACATTAGAAAACACATTCTGGAAAACTGACCCTACAGGGGCCAGTTTACTCTCAATGCACATTCTAGATCTCATTCTATGGGGTGAACTGGACTGATCCAGCACTGTTGCAAATAATGAAATTATGCAGATTTATACTAAGAACCTGGATGACTACACTTGTTTTATCCCTCTTAGTGCATTTGATAACATATACCTTCTTGAATTTCCTTTTATTTTACATTCGCATTTAAAATTGTCTACTTCTAATTACTGATGACACATTTAGAATTGTGATTATAATTACAGATTTTGCTGCTTAAATGTAAAAAGTACAGAAACCAACCATGTTTGTCCATTGCCAAGAGTGGGAGAAAAGACATCATGAATTTATTTTTTAGTATGAAAAAGGCAATCCTAAATTATTAAAAAGATACCCACAAAACACCTCCAAAAGCAACCAACCAAATGGAGGAGATTTACAAGGTAACATCAGTGCTGCTTTTTTGCAGCAGACTTAGTTCTGCACTAGCTTCAGGTTTATTTAAAAGAGGAGGATACTTCATGCTGAATAATTCTAAATAATTTGCACTTTTATAAGTTTAAAGTTTGTTGGGTTTTAAGTTTTGAAATTATACTCAGCTTCATTTATGTAAGCACTCAGATTTCTTTCACAGGAATGGCAGATGAAGTTACAAACAAATACAGAGAAAGCACACAGGTAAAACCCAAACATTCCAGGAAAAGTATTTGTCAATCAAGTCTTCCAGAAAATGAAAGAAAGAAAAACTTTATCCAAAGCATTGAAGAAATCATAATGGTGGGAGAATGAGAGATCCAATTTCAGGAGTTCCAAAGGAGGATAATCCTCTCTGGGATAGAAAGATGTATCGAACATTATCAATTTCAGGTCCAAGGGAAGGATCATTTCTTTAATCTGTTTCTTCAACATACTCCATAGTAGAGCAGGACTAATTGAAGAGGAGGCGGTTGACGGGGTTTCAACCACTTTATGGTCCCTCCTTTCCACACCCCTGCCCTTTAACCACTAGATGTCACTTTCTTGACTTCTACGCTACAAAGCCACTCACAAGGAGGAAAGATGTGTTTGCCCAGCTGTTACATGACTAAACAACGGATGTCACCAAAAAAAACCCGGAGAGACACAAAGATGATAAAGAAAATCATTGTCCTCCCCCAAAACCAAAGTACCACTACCACCAATCCAAATACCTGAAACCAGACCTCCTAAGAACAGAACACTGAATTGTATGTTGTTCTTCTCTCAGAGGAGTAGTCGCCATGTGATAGACATTGAGGACATTTTAAAATGCACTTTAGGGAGACACTGAAATGCTAAAATGACCCACTTGGCAGAGGAACCTACGCGGATTGGAATACACCCTAAGACATACAGAAGCTTGGGTTTTGTGTTCACTCTTATCCTCTAATACAGCGATGGTGATATTCTCTCTTCTGTGATAAAAACAGTGGCATTCATATTCTCTTGAAGTAGAAGGGGCTAACTCAAATGCATCAGAAGAAAGATTTAAAATAATGCATTCGTTAGTTAATTAACCCTCATCATATTTCTGCTAGATAAATGTTTGAGTTTGTTTTGGTTTGGCTTTTTTTTTTTTAACTTTCATGTTTTCACATGGGTGATGTGGAAATGATCTTGTACAGCGTTTTTACACTTATGACATCACTTGTAACTCGAAAGTGGTGCAAATAATACTCGATTAGTTCCAGCATTAGATAAGACTCAGGACCAAGCAGCTTAGCTCAGATGTGGATCTGCTTAGTTTATTTATCTGGCAAGTTCAGTTATATTTCTTGAAACCAATAAAGTATTTTCTTGTCTTACTTTAATGATGCTTCGTAAAGGTGTTCCATGATGAAATGGAAAGCTTATAGGTAAAGGTAAGCTAAAGGAGACTTGAAAAAGAACTCACAAAATTTGCTCAGTTATCTGTTCAATGTTCATAGTGTATGGATCATTGAACTAATCAGTTGAATTTAACTGGCCTTCCAGACCTCTATTTTATTACATGGCCTTTTGGATTTTTCCCATTCTTTTCAATAGTAGTCGGAATCTGAAAACCTGAAAAAAGCCTCATAAAGTTTGAAAGAAATGTTTGTTGATTTTACCTGAAAGAGATGAAGAATAACTTCACACTCAAGTAGTTGCACAAGTTCCGAAGTAGAATAAATTAAATTATAATTAAGATCAAAGTCAGGGTCAAGAAGAGTACTGGGTAAAGTCTGGCTCAGTTTTTCATGTCATATTAGTTAACTATGCATTTTTACTGGCCACTGAAATACGTGGAGCTAAAGGTGTATTTTGACTAAGTGAAATCTGTCAAAATGACCCAATTCTTCCACTACTCAAAGCAGGGGAGTTTCACTACTGGCTACAGCAAAAAGCAAGATCTATCCATGTCACCGAGATCCCCAGCAGATCTCCAAGTTTCTGTGATTACTTCAGAATACCCATTGGAGTCTTGGAAGACTACACTTCTGATTTATTTGTGTGCCAAAGCTGAGCATAAGATTCTGAGAACAGAAGAGATTTCAGTGATTCTCTTTTTTTTTTTTCTTTTTCTTTCTTGCAGGAAGAGAGACCTTTTTACTAACTGCACTACAAGGAGAGCACACTGTTGGGTGACGTTAAGGATAAGATAACACAACCTTCATCTAGAGACAAATGAGCACAGGGGAGGAGCATGCTCCAAATGATATTTTGTTAGCAATTGAAGATGTATTACACTTGCCTTGAAAAAGAGCAAAGTGGCCTTTTAAGAAACACTTGGGTAAAGCCTATGGTCTGGAGTACATCCTTGAAAATTTGAAGTAGTCTCTCCTGTGTATACTTCTAGTAGGAGCAACTTGAATCACTTGAGACTGATTAGAAAGGCTGTGATCAGTGGTTAAAAGAAATTCTTGTATTTAATATGCCCTGAGCTACGCAGAATTCTGAAATAATACTTCTATGTACAGCTTTACAAAGACAAATACATACTACTTACTTTTTCCACTTCACCTACAGAACATCATAGAACAAGTGTGCACTGCTTGTGTTGCCTATGGAACTAAACGCTAAAGTCATGGTTTAGTGGGGAGGGAATGAGACTCTACACTTTGTGTCTGCTAATCTTAAGGAAAGTCTGTATTAAAACATTTGGCATCTGAAAGAGGAGGTATATAAATAGCTCTGCAATAGAGCAGGCTGCTATCAGATTGCTTTTGCCCAAGAACTCTTAGATTCATATTAACTTTTGTTGTGATCTGGAAATGCAAAAACTAAAATATAAAAGAAAAGTTTACTGCTTTTATTTGGATAGTACTACTACAGTCTTCTGTCTGAAGTGTTATCAAGAGTTTAGAAAGGATAAAAAGAACTTCTTGATGTCAGATTTTATATACTTGTATAAATATATAGGAAAAAACATTGCCTTAAATGTATGGATTACAGAATTAGTATCTGACATTGACCTACAAGCTCCTTACAGCATAGCAACAGCTTAGTCCAAGTCAATCTTCCAGCCAGTTTGCAGGGCTGGAAGTGGGGGTGTTTTTCCCTCCTATTCATGCAAAATATGGTCTTAGAGTAATAGCTGTTGGGTGGAATGGTAACTTGGCTTTTAAGTACCATAGAAGGCGGAGATCTGACCAGTGCTCTTAAGGATCAGTTCTCATATTCCCGGGCTTTCATCCAAAGAGGGGATGCTTTGAAGAATTCTTCTGTACCATATTTGTCTTGGTAATTAGTAGAACAGAATGCACCTTCGTTCTATATAAACAAGATAAACTTGTTTATTCATTTGATAACAGCAGGAGGAACAGAATGAAAATGTTTTTGCAAAGGAAATAGTTGACTGATTGACTGTCTGGGTAACACTGACACTGTTGAAAAATAGACCTGTGTGCTAGAACTAAACAATGGAAGAGGAAGCCTGTGGTTACCCTCACAGCCAATGTTTACACGTTGGCTGCATTGGTAGGAGTATTTCTGTTGTAACTGTTTAAAAACCTTGAGAGATGTTTCACTTCAGCTGCTAAGACTTGGTCGTTTTTGTGCAGTTTAAAAGACATAAATCCATGGGTGAGAATAAGTGGTTTTATAAATATGCAAATATAACTTTTCATTTTTCATATTTGTTCAAAATATTCTTTATTTACTCTTAATTTTACGCAGAACTCCTAATGTTTTACTTTTCACCTTTCATTTTGGTAAGACTGTATAGCTGAAACTAAGTGGTCTCTCAGATTCAACACAGTAATCAGCTGCACTGTTATCTTGTATTGCACTACAGCAACTACAGACATTCATAAAAACTGTCTAAACACACTGCAGTGTTGATCTCTTCTCTTACAAGTGTATTTTCTTGGCCAAAATAATAATTTTATCCTGAATCAAACAAAACTTAGTAACAACAAGTTATTTCCTTCAGTTGAGCCTAACTTCAGTACTAATCAAGGATTTCCTGAACACAGCCACACAGTGCAAGAACAGCTTCCAGCTGAGGTCTGTGGGGATGCTACTGTAAGGTTAATAAATACACAATTAAAATATACAAGAAAACTCTGAAATCCAACTCCTAGAAAAAAGTTCTTATGTGACTCCCGTGAGTTGCCAAAACAGATCATGTTGGCTTTCAAAGTCATACTTACCTGCTCTAGATGCATCCAGCTTTAGATTTGTAAACAAAAATACCCATTTGCCCTGTTAAAAAAAAAAAAAAAAAAGAAGGTCTAATTCTGCCAGATGTTGAACACCTCTGTGCTTTACATATGGATCCCACTTATAGAGGATTTTATTGCTGCAGTAAAAATTTCTATGTAACTTTACGGGTCACCTTCTCAGAGTTAGCTTTAAGCTATTTTTCCACACTAATCCCACCTGAGTTTGCTCTAGATACTAGAGATTTGATTTTTGTCCCAGAAGAAGATTCAGATACAAAAAATTCAGTTACACCTGATGCATAGGGCTCTGATAGGAGTAAAGGAAGATTTGAGTGCTTTGTGACTCACCAATTCAGCTGTAGAAAGCTGAACACTTTCACAAAGAGATTTTCAAACAATCATAGAGAAAAATATTTATCAAGCAGGTTAAATTCCTTCCAAGAAGGAATGCTACCAAGTGACCATCCAAATCAATATCTAATTAAATTATACACTTATCTTGTCAAGTTCATACTTGTTCCTCTGGGGACAGCATCAGATATTTTAGAACAAGGGTAAAGAAGTCTTTTCATAAACAGTTAAATAACCCACTTCCAAAGGAGCTTCCAAGCAATATCCGAGATTTATGTACATGATCTTGTGCATGTGCTCCAATTATTTGATAATTTGATATCAGTATTTTCAAAATGCTGCCAGTTTTTAAAGCCCAGATCTTCTAGCACTTAGGCCTGAAAATATATAATTAGACAGAAGGCAAAGAAACAAAATGAAGGCTCTATATTAAAAAAAATATTGTGACAACTAACACATTGTTTATGCCTGTTAGCTGTCAAGTAGTATTTGTCTTCCCTGCTTCTTTAAATTTGTGAAAGACCATTCTGCAAAAAAAAATATGTTCCATGATAAGTATGACTATATAAGCAGCACAAATTGAAAAGGAAAACTTTTTTCATGACTTCTGTTTAATTTATCCTTCTCAAAGACTATGAGCTAAGTTTTTTTTCCATTATATCTTTCTGAGGATAGTCCCTTTAAATTCAGCAGAATCAACAAGCTTTAAGATTTAGAGTGGCTTTATAATTAATAATTGCTAGCTGAATTATCTTTTGCTAAAAGATAAAGGACTTGTTTGTTTGTTTTCATCTTTCTCTTTGTTTTTGAGGATACATGTCATGGTTTGATGTGGAGGGGGGGGGGGTGGTTCTGGTGGCAGGAGAGGGATTTTGCTCCCTGCGACCTCCCCGGTTTTGGATCCGGGTTAGGCTTAGTTCTGGCCACCGGATCAGACTGCCATCCCCCTCGGGGTTGAGCCAATAGGGCGCCTCTGCGAATTGCCCTATTTAAGTCAGGACAAGGGAACCGGAAAAGGTGCTTCGCCCAGGATCGACCAGAGAAGGGAGGAGGGCACTGCCCCCGCTCCCTGGCTCCCGGCGGGGCGGCTGCCTGCGTCGGGCCGGCGCCGCCCACGGAGAATGGCGGCGGCGGAGCCAGCTGGGGAACTCAGGGGCACCCCACTCCCAGGGTGCCCACTGGGCTGAGTTCACCTGGAGAGGACTGAGATCTGAGAGAAACAGCTGCATCGACAGCAGGTCAGTGAGGATGGAGCGGGAGGAGGTGTGCCGGAGCCGAGTTTCCCCTGCGGCTGATGGTGAGATAGCAGGCTGCCCCCCTGCAACCAGGACGGCCTCGGTGGAGCAGCGACCCACTCGCAGCCCGTGGGGAGAAGATGCCTGAGCCCGAGGATGGTCGTGTTGGGGGCACGGCAAGGCAGAAAGGCATCTGGAGTCTTCGTGACGACCCACGCCGGAGCAAGTGGTTACAGCTCCCTAAGTACCCGAGACTGTGGTAAAGCCCACACCGGAGCAATCTGTGGGGAAGGATTGTTTCCAGTGGGCTGGACTCACGTTGGAGAAATTTGTGGATTTTTCCTCGTGGGTAGGGGATCCATTGGAGCAGGGGAAAAGGGTGTAAGGACTCCTTCTCCTTTAAGAAAGAAGCAGCAGTAACAGCACGGAATGAACTGACCTGCACTCCCCCAGTCCCTGCCCCCTGTGCTGCTGGGGGGAGGAGGTAGAGCCGGGAGGAAAAGGAAGGTGGGGGGGGGAAGGTGTCGGTTTTAAGATCTGGTTTTGTTTCTTTCTGTCCTCTCAAGTAATCGGTTTTTATTTCCCTTTGTCCTTCTAAGTAATCATTAATAAACTGTTTTGCTTTGAGAAAAGCGCTGCCAGTTTTGCCCAGGACCATGGTTGGTGGGTGCTCCCTCTGTTCTTGCCTCAACCCTCAGTCCTTTTGTTTTTTTTTTCTCTCCTCTCTACTTTATTGGAGAAGGAGAGACTGTGTGAGTTTTAGTTGCTGGATCAGCCTAAAACCACGACAATACATTATACCTGTGTCATAGTAGTCCCCTTTCCAACTTAAGTAGCTTTAACACTAAAAGCATTCTCATTTTGTACCCTGAAAGATCTATTTCATCTTGAAACAATAGTAGGAAGTCAATAATGAGATTCATAGAATCATAGAACTGATCTATGAAACATAGATCATTCAACACTGTTTTGTTTACTGTAGGTGTGCATCAGTTTTCTGGTTCTTTGCAATATATACATAAAATATAGGAGGTTCCTAGCAGAATTTTAAGCACTGTATTACAACTGAAACACCTCAGTCTTCCAGCTAAGCAAAAGGAATAGTACAATACAAGCCAAATCATTAATATTATCATCTATGTAATACCTACCAATCACCAGATGGCTTGCAACATCTCCAAGAGCTGAAACCAAACAACCTGTATTTACAAATACCCTGTTTTAATGGGTATTTGTGAATAACAACCTTCTTAAGCACAGCATTAGTCTGTAAATAAAGCTTTGAGAAGGAAGAAGCCTTGTGTTTGTCAGATGCTTTATTTATAACTAATAGCCTAATTGGCTCTACAGGTGGATGAGAATCTAATTAACTCTTGTCCAGCTGGCAATGGAGAGAGTTAGTTTCTCTCATGTATTAAAGATAGAGCTGTGTTAGGAAATGATAAATTTAAATAATTTCATGGCTCTCAGATGAGCACATCTTCCACCACCAGTGTCACACATTTGTAGTACAATGCTTATTGCAGGGAAATCTGCACATAGAAACATTTTGAAATAGACTGTATTCGTACAAAGAAAATGTGCTTAGCTATTGCTTTACTTTGTGAGGCTTTTCTCATTCATAGTCTCTTACAGTGATCATAATTCAAAAGCAATTACATCATAGCATGCTGCTGTGGAAAATGTTATGAGGTTATTTCACTAAAATACAGAGTAGTTGAAAGCTGACTTTTTATAAAGGAGGTTATCAAGCTGAAAATAAAAAAATCCTCTTACTTAAAGTGTCAGAGAAAATTGCCATACTTAAAAAAAGATGGTAAAGGGAAAGAAAGTACTTTGTAACTGACTTTTTAAAACAGATACATGCTTTTTAATAGTTGTCTTAACCAAACCTAGTGTTTAGAAACTGGTTCTTTTAAAAATAATAAACTAATAGTATCTCTTTAAAATAGTAGAAAGATCATCAGAGGCAACAAAAGAGCAAGCATTAGTAATGTCCCCACATAAACCAAACAAATTAAGTGGATATACTGTTAATGGACATCAAATTGAGTGTACTTTGCTAAAGTGAAATGAATAGAGTTATCTGACTCAAGAGTTTTCAGAGTTCCCTGAAAAATTGTCTGTGCAAATTTTTCAAAAATTTCTAAGTTATTAGCTCTGAAAGAGAAAATAGATCATAGGGAAAGGCAGCACACATTATCCTGCCCATGTGTCTCACCCCTCTGCTGTTAGTTTGATCTTTGGCCTGTGGACTGAATCTCCCAAGTAAATTGCAGATTTGAGGCACTCAGTGGTAATTACTATGTAAAGACTTGCCAGCTCGACATGGACTGTGACCGGTAACTCATTCACATCAGATACAGAGCAGCTGTCGTAATAATAATGTTCAGCCATGCTGATCTGTTACAAAGCCAGTCATCTGGAGGTTCAGCCTTGCAGATACCAGATGATAGACTTTTAATGTACTTTTCATTAAAATTCATACTTCTCAAATCTTATATGTTGTTCATTTCACCTTCTACTGAAAAGTAATGACTAATGTACTTAATGCTTGAGCTGCACTGAAATGCATAGGATGTGTGATTAAATATGCATTTGAAGATTAATTAACTTGCTTTGAGTAATCAGATTGTGACTTAACAGTCTGCAACATTAGCTTTAGTAGAGTGATAAGACTTTTTCAAAGCCAAGTTTGTTTCAAAGCATGAAGAAAAAGAAGTTAATCCTTCTGCTGATAAAATCTCTTTGACAGAAATCTCCTTCAGAGAAATAAATTTGCCTTTAAAATATGACCATGAATATAAATAACGACGACAACAATAATAATGTTATTAGAGAACTACCACAAATAAAAATTCTGTAAACTAAGCCAAGGACAACAAATAGAAAAAGAAACGAACAGAGAAATATGCCTCTTCTTGAAGTTACTTACTATGGAGCATGTTGTTCTGTCCGTATAGGGTTTTCTAACGTTGAGAAATAATATGCATTTGGATTCTTAAATGTTTTCAATTTTAGTAATGCTTTACGATGTCAACACAGTTAGGTATTGTAGTAGTGAAACACTCCTGGTATAAATGAAAGTGTATTAAAGACATCACACTGTACCAATGTGGTGCATGGATTATGTGAGATCTACTGAGAAAAATGCAGTTTTTCTGGTCCAACTTGCCAATTTTAAGGACTTCTGCTGGTGTAATTAAATTGAATGATTACCACAACATTTTGTACCCCACAGCAGTCTTAGGCTTCTGTGTTAACTTGTCAATAAAAAAGACGTGTTAAACTAATGTAGGTTGTAGTGATTGGGAAAGTACCCGTGCCAGCATTTGCTTTTTATTTGTAAAAAAAGCAAGGAGAAGAAAGAAGGAAAACGGACATGAAATGATCCCAAAGTCTCAGTGTGTTATAGAAATCACTAGTTTCAGAGATTTTTGTTAAAGAAATATGAAGATTTCATTCAGAAGTATTTTCTCCTCATTCCTATTGTTTTTCATATCAGAAATTGTTTATCTAACTATTTTACAGTAAGCAACACTAACTGCAAAAAGCAGAAGAGAGACAGCATACTGCTAAAAGATGTGACTACTTTGCTTTCTGACGACTGCAATTTAAAATCAGATTGTTTTGTTGATTAAAGATTTGTATCTACATAGTACCATATGTAAATCCAGTCAATGAGACTTAATATACCGTTCATTTGAGCTCCTCTTGTTTGAGCAGACAACCAGAGTTCCGTTGGCATACTGCCTTGAACTTCTAGGTAAGAAAGGGTGGAGACGTCTAGGACTTTATGACAGTTCTGAACTTTAGAGGCTAAAAATTTAAAACTGATACTGTAGAAAACAAAGGTCTGGAAAAAAATTATTAAAAAGAGAGGACGGTAATATTCAGTGGTAGAATAGAATAATAGTTCATCTTTGAGATTAATTATTACATCTTTGAGACGTGCATAGAGAGGACAAGCCTCTACTTTGCATAATAAACAAAACCCCCACGACTGTTGCAAAGGAACCCATAGTAATGCTGAGTTGTGAATTTCCCTCATGTTCTTCACAAGTAACCTGAAGATGATGTCTGAAATGCATTTTTGGGGTTCTTGCTTTCTCTACTCCTTTGCATAATTAAATTTAAATGCTCATGAAATATTTATTCCTTCAATTTAATTTCAGACAGATTTCCAATAATCAAAGGAAAAAGATGATGTTGACGCATAAAAGAATAAAAGGTGGATAATTGCGATTTACTGAGAGCAAGCCATTTATTTCCCTAGTGAATCACAGCAAAACAGTTATGTCACTGTGGTAACCACAGAGAAACATTGAAACCGACCACCAGGAATCACACGACCTACTGAGGCTTGACCTTTTCTAAATGGATGCTCTGAGAAGCGTTCACAGCTGCCCATTCCCAGGCCAGTGTCCCTATCTGTCCTCATCCACAGAAATACTGTTCTTCTAGTTAAATAATAGAGGAACTGCAGATAGGCTTCTGATATGTTTCTTTCATATTTTTCTTTTTTTTTTTTGCCTTTGTCAAATTTCTTCAATGAGTGAACATAAGATTATTAGGAGGCCACTAATCTTATATGCTGGAAATCTCTGGCAGCCCTAGGTGGTACAAGTGAGGGCTGGCTAGGGTTAATCTGGGTCTTCTAGCGCCTGCACCCGGAACTCTGCATAGGATTTCCCATGTGCTCTGGCTTCTTCCTCTTGTTTTGAAAAAACACTAAAATATTTAAGCAGACCTATGGTACAAAATGTGACAGTTACTTTATCCATGTTGTCAAACTTTCACACATGTGCACTGCTGTACTGCATTATGCCAAAACTGAGAAGTCCTGCTAGTTCTTCTAAATTCTCTTGCCTGGTAGCTCCCTGGCAGTTATCCTTCCTCATCTTCCCTTTTCAGTTTTCTCCCCCTTTTTTCTTCCTTATAATATCCATTTCTGTAGCCTGACGTCTTTTGCTTCCTTTTCATCCCTGATTTTGTTCTTTATATCATTTAATGTCTCTGTTGGCCCTAGTTATGCTTACTCCCTCCTTCTACCCTTACAGTTTCATCTATGATTTTTACGTTTTTCTGTTCTTACTTCATCTCTTACTCTCATGTCTGTTTGTTCTCTTCAGTACATTTTCTCTTCCTTTTCTTTGGCATCCATTTTTCTCCTGCTTCTCACACATTGCTCCATCTCTCCCTCCCAGATTTAGGCTGTACTTGTGTGATAGTTTGATGGGGGGGGGTGTTCTGGTGGCAGGGGAGGGGATTTGCTCCCTGTGCCACCAGATCTGAGTCCCATCCCCCCCCCCCGGGGGAGGTTGAGCCAAATCGGCGCCTCTGCGAATTGCCCTATTTAAGTTGGGACAAAGGGGCGGGAAAGGGCTTTTTGCTCAGGAGGAGGAGAGAGCAGGAGGGCGCGGCCCTCGCTCCCGGCTCCCGGCCGGGTGACTGCCCGGGCCCGGGCCGGCGCCATGTGCTCAAGATGGCGCCGGGGGAGCCGCATGGGGGGGGACTCGGGAAGCGCCCCGCTCCCGGGGTGCCCGCCGGGCCGAGCTCCTCTAGAGGAGATTAAGATCTAAGAGAAAACAACCACAACGACCAGGTCAGTTAAGGATGGAGCAGGAGGAGGTGTGCTGGAGCTGAGGCTTCCCTTGCAAATCGGTGTGAGATGGCAGGCGGCCCCCCTGCAGCCAGGGTGTACTCGGCGGAGCAGAGACCCACTCGTGGCCCGTGGAGAAACCCACGTCGGGAAGGAGATGCCTGAGCCCAGGAGAGGTCGTGGAGCAGGGGATGCACGACGAGATACTGTTAATAATGGGGCATGGAATGCACGACGAGGTCGTGGAGGCATCTGGAGTCCGTGGGACGACCCACGCCGACGCGAGTGGCAGCAGCTCCCTAAGAGGCCGAGACTGGTAAAGCCCGAACTGGTACAATCCATGGGGAAGGATTGCAATCCTGCGGGCAGGACTCACGTTGGAAAAGTTTGGGGACTTTTTTTCTTCATGAGTAGGGGATCCACCGAAGCAAGGGAAAAATGGTGTGGGGGCTCCTCCTCCTTTAAGAAGGGAGCGGCAGTTAACAACATGGATGAACTGACCTGCACTCCCCATTCCCTGTCCCCCTGTGCCGCCGGGGGGGGGGGAGTTGAGCCAGAAACGAAAGGAAACGGGGTGGGGAGGTGTTGTTTTAAGATCTGGCCTTGTTGTTCCCTTTTCTCCTCTCAAGTAACCGGTTTCGTTCCCTTGTGTCTCTTGTTTAGTAACTGTTAATAAATTGTTTTGTTTTATGAAGAAAGCCTGAGTCATGTTTTGCCCGGGACCATGTTTGGTGGGTGTTCCCTCTCGGTTCTTGTCTCGACCCTCAGTCCAAAAACCACGACAACTTGAGTCTCAACTATCGCAAATAATAGTTGAAATTTAAGTATAGCCTAAATCCAGATCGTGTTCTTAAAATGAAGACACAGGCTGTCTAAATTCATAATTTGAAAACATTACTATAAAACTTGGCAAGGATAAACCACCCGAAAGTTGGGTTGAGTTGAGGAATGTAATGTTATTCAGAAAGAGAATTCTAGTGTATAGGAACGCACAAGCAAATAGGTGGTATGAGCCGAAGTCAGCATTTTTGTAAGTATCCCTAGCATGAAGAATTCAAGTCAGTTTTTCACTTATTAAAAATACATCTTGGTACACATAGAAACCTGAAGAACCAGCCTAAAATGTTATAGAGAGCTGTAATATTTTCCTTGTTTGGAATGTGTGTGAAATAACAGAAAATATTAATAAAGAACAGGTTTTTAAGGGATAGACAAGTGTTGCAACATGATTTCTCATTACAGTTTGGGAATTTGTCTCATGAGACCTGCCTTATAAACAAATCTATTCGGCATTCATGACAGTTTCATATTCTCGATTCCCTGATGACTGCAGCAGAAAGGTAGATGCTCCTTATGGAAGAGGATTCAGGGTAACTTAGGTTGGATCTAGAAGATTAAAAAACAAGGTAACAAAATAAAATTGCATAATTAACTTAGCTTAAAAGAGGAAAGGCAGGAGAATATTTTGAGAAGAGTGCAGGATTTCTGATGACAAGATAGGAACTGAAAACAAGGATGGTCAAGTTGCCAAAACAGTTATATTTTAATCTGAGAAGAAAACTTCATGCATAAACAGGCAGCTTTTCCTTGCATCTGGCAAAATGCAGCGGTAGTCTGCTAAAGTAATTTCCCTTTTCAAAATTTAACTTACACTTTTCTTTTTTAATTACAGTTTTTAATTGAAGAGAATGCATCATGAATAAAATAATCCTCTGTTGCATAGACATTAATGGTCATATTCCTTTTTCTCTCTTAGAAGGCCTTAGTTTTCAAGAACACTAATCTGATGTTTGCAAAATGTTGGAGCATAAATTCAAGTAAAATCAGCAATTTGTTTAGGATCTTCTTGTCAGTCCTTTAGTATATTTACATTTATTCTGTATGAAATTGGGCACATTTAATGCTTTATGTCCATATTAAAGGTCTCTGTGGAGCGTCTCTTTTTTTGGTTTTGTTCCTCTTCCCCTGTATGATGCTAATATGTCTGTTAGGTAATGCGGTAGAAGCACAGCTTCTGCTAATGTTCTGCTTTTCCATAATGCATTATCTTATAGAAATAAATGAGTAATCTGTTAATGAATAGATTGCCACATTTGACATAGAGATTGTAGATTTTTCAGAGAAATCTTTGCATAAGTTCTCTATCTGTATACACAAGCACTACATTTTTGCACAAATAAAGGAAAGTCTGTAATATTTCTCTTGCTAATTTACCTTCCCAGTATGCTACAGTTCCCTGTGCAATGATTAAATAAACTATTTTGCCTTATCACAAACTGAGTAAAATTAAATGCCCTGTTCTTTAGTCTGGTAAGTAGCACAAGCAGTTCAATTAAATTGCCAATTCTACTAGCAGCATTTCAAGCTAAATCATATACATTTCCTAACTAAAACTAAATTATAAAAATGGTGAGAGATATCCTTTGTTTGGCAATGTTTGAAATAGTAGAATGTGTTTGTTAGTCTCTTGAAAACAGTCATGTTCCATGTGCCTACATAGTGGAAGAAGAGATCCCAAGGACAGAAATTTAAGAATTACCATGTCAATTTGGCCTCAATTCCACATCATTCCAGTATGAGACTCCTTATGGAAGGGTGCATCAAAGAAGGCAAATGAGGAATTACTTTGAAAGGATTCACTGTCACTTCCTAAACAGAAAATTCTAAGCTATTTAGAGAGAGCACCTTTTAAGACCAAGGATATTCACCCAGTGAAATAAAATTTGCAGGCACAAGCTTTGACACTAGAAATAATTTAAGCCAGTAACCTACTTGAGAATGAAACTCCTCCAGAAAGGGCCAAATAACCTACTTAGGAATTTTTTTCTGTTGCTGGCACCTGATTGATACATCACAGCTATCACTTGCAAACTCTCTGCTTCAGAGGTGGAAGAGTTTACAGCATGTCATACTGTTCTTTGGACCTCCCCTGTTGCAGCATTACGTATAACTTTGAGTGCAAATAATTTTGCATCATAGGAGCACTTTTCTTATGAAGACTGGCTGAGAGAGTTGAGGTTGTTCAGCCTGGAGAAGGGAAGACTCCAGGGAGACCTTGTAGGACCTAAAGGGGGCCTACAAGAAACCTGGAGAGAGACTTTTTACAAGGGCGTGTAGTGATAGGACAAGGGGCAATGGCTTTAAACTGAAAGAGGGTAGATTTAGATTAGATATAACGAAGAAATTCTTCACTCAGAGGGTGGTGAGGCACTGGAATAGGTTGTCTAGAGAAGTTGTAGATGCCTCATACCTGGAAGTGTTCAAGGCCAGGTTGGATGAGGCTTTGAGCAACTTGATCTAGTGGAAGGTGTCCCTGCACATGGCAGGGGGTGTTGGAACTAGATGATCTTTAAGGTCCCTTCCAATCCAAACAATTCTATGATTCTTGGTTCATTACTTGCCTAGCGTAATGGAGACATACCTATTTTGCCAGTTACCTTTCCAATCAGCCCAGTCAAGGTCCGAGATTTTTTTTTCTTTCAGGAGTTTTGGTTTTTCAAAAATATATATAATTGAATGAGCACGTGAACATTTCTATTTATTATGCATGGATTCAACTAAATAACTCAAAATCTCAGCTCCCTATGTTTTTTATTGAAGTTATTCTTAAGCTTCAGGTTTCAAACTGTAATTATCTCAGCAGTTGTACTTACTGCAACTCTCAGTTTAACAACGTGGAGCCTTCCCTGAAGTAACTGATTTTGTAGCTAGTGATAAATCACTCTGTATATCAACAAATGAATATTGTTCAGATGTTAATTTGCCTGAGCACAATGTGTAGCAGAGTCCTAGTCAGCAAGCTGAATTCAAACCACTACAAACAGCAGGGCTGGAACTATATGGTTTCAACTCAAAAAAATTTCAGATTCTTGCATACTTGATGGAGAACTCACATACTTATTTAATCCCACTATACATAACAGTACCAATTTACTGACTGAATAGAGGTGGAAATTCTGTTACAGTTCAGACAAGTTGTTATATTTACAAGGAATAACATTGTTACTATTTGCTTTTCTGATGATGCCATGTTTTATGCCTATAAACTTATTACAACTCTGACACATGGTGTATTTAAGGCAGAATACATATTTTTGCCAGCAAAATGCAATAAGATTTCTTGTTTAGGAATGAAATTAGTAATATACATAGTATTGTGACAAAGAAGTCTTATTACTGTAATTATAATTCAAAATTTAAGAGGTCAATAATGGTAAGTTGGTAGTTTCTAAATTCAAGTGAGAAATCCTTCCTGAGAATTGGTAATTGTTAAAACAAGTTTGATTGTTTGCTGGATGAACAACACCTGATGTGGTGCCTCTTAATTTCTGCTTTTTACTTGTGATCTCTTTTCCCTGCCTCCAACCCCTACCAACGTGGCTCATCAGGCTGCTGACATGTAACCTCATCACTTCTGTCTAGTGCCCTGGGAGATGGAAACTTCAAATTAGGTGGCTTCATAGGCACAGGAACCTGCTGTGCCAGTTTTTCCTATACATTTATCAGGAAAATCAAAGAGTTCATCGTTTTTGAAGCTCAGTGTCTTGGCTGGCAGAGGCAAAGATGACTAGCTATATATGTTAAAGCAAGGAGAATTTTAGCGTTCATTCAAAGGCAGGTTTCTCACCTCCTCTTGGTAAACTGTGATTAAGCCTGTCGATAAAAAGATAAAAGAAAGAGGGCTCCCCTCAACACACATGCTCAGAAATTCCTTTATAGAGAGGAATAAAAGATTTGAGATACAAATTACAACTTCCATTGCAGATCTGTGTCTGTCCCTTCATCTTTTGCTCTGACTGCAGGGACAATGAACATCCAACAGGTCTGCAAACTCTCCTTGCACTCCTGGTTGCTTTTCTAGCCTGAGGAATCTGTCTGATTGTGGCTTTTTGTTCTGCATATACCACACTATAAAATCTGAACCTTATTTTTTTCTTTCTAGACAATATAGTATGCCATATAACAAACCAGAATAGTGCATTTTTTGAGAAAGGCTTAGTTTTAATTATGAATGGCAATTTTTGTCTGAATTAATTTTGCAGGACAAAAAATCCTCTTCTGCTCTTAATTAAGAGGCCAGAGTCGACAAAAATTCTGATCATGCTGTGCTCAAAATAAACCCAGGAAAAAAAAAAGAATGAGTATTAAAAGCTGTTCCAAATACTATGCAAAAATAATATCGAACCATGAAGCACACTGAGATTCTGATTTCCAACATCTGTGGGTTTTTTTTGTTTAGCTGTTTCAGATTGTTTGATGTTCTACAGGTTGTTGTTTACATTTCAAATACGTACATTGACTGTAGATTTTGCTGGCAGATGCATGCATCCACTTGTTTTGAACTAGAGGCTGACAGAAAGAATTCACCTGAAAATTCACTTTTAATTACTGTCTTAGAAATTCCTGGAATATATTTCTGAAATAAATGCCTTAATGAAGTGCAGTTCAGAGAGGCTGACTCATTGTGATATATGCTAAAGTAGAATGCTTAAAGCTTGTTCAGCTGGAAGACTTTAGAGTATATTCATCAAAGGACTATATGGTGATGATATAGCACTATATGTGATCATCACTATACGGTGATGACTCCAAGCACAAGTACAGGCTGGGCGGAGAATGGATTGAGAGCAGCCCTGAGGAAAAGGACTTGGGAGTGCTGGTGGATGAGAAGCTCAACATGAGCCAGCAATGTGCACTGGCAGCCCAGAAAGCCAACCGTATCCTGGGCTGTATCAAAAGAAGCGTGGCCAGCAGGTCGAGGGAGGTGATTCTGCCCCTCTGCTCTCGTGAGACCCCACCTGGAATACTGTGTTCAGCTCTGGAGTCCCCAACACAAGAAGGACATGGAGCTGCTGGAGTGAGTCCAGAGGAGGGCCATGAACATGATCCGAGGGCTGGAGCACCTCTGCTATGAAGACAGGCTGAGAGAGTTGGGGCTGTTCAGCCTGGAGGAGAGAAGGCTCCAGGGTGGTCTTATTCCCTGGTTATGAGTTTTCACAACGGACAGAAAGCATCCCGCAAAATTTTCTACACAGAACCTGAGCAGCTCTGCAATGGGTGAATGTAAAAGTTACTTTGCAAAGTTTCACTGATGAACTGGTAAACTCACCAGTTAATAAATTAGCATCTGATTCTCCCAGTCTTAAATCTAATGAAAATCTGATAAGACTTACCAATGAAATCATCAACAAAATAGCTATTGACAATTGTTCATTTGGAAGATTGCTCTTACTTTTAGCTAATCATCGAAGACTGAAGATATGTAAAGAGCCTGTGGGTCAAAACCAATGTTTTACTTCTTCCATGAAAACAATGACATTGCTGCTGACTTCAGTGACTACAGCATCTTGCTGATGAGAATCTGTGGTTGCAGTATAGACCTCTTGATGAAGGTATAGCTAGATGAAGTATGAAGTCATTACTTGCAACTCAGATTCCTGAGTTTTAAGACTGATTACTTATCACTGACTACTTAAGACTCAGATTGCTGAGTCTTGAATCATAACTTAAAGCAAATAACTTCTTTCCATTTGAATATAGCATATTTTTATTTTTTCTGGTAGAGACTGGACTATGGAAAAGAATAACAATGTTTAAAAGAAACTTTTCATTTTGATAACTATGTATCACTGCACTCTGACATCATCATATCAGTGTAATAAAAACAAATGTAAAAGTTATAGAAAAGAATTTGTTTTACTCCATTTCTCAGAGGTTGTTTAATATTAATCTTAAGGATTTAAAGCAGAAACAGTAGTTCTTTGTACATATCTAACATCATTCATCTTTGAGGTAGATTTGCATTACTGTAAAATATTACAGTTCTAATGACCTCAAAAGAGCTGTAACAATTTACTTTGAGAGGGTAGGGGGTGGTAAATTTACAAAGATTACGTTAGATCATAAATCAGCCTTAAAAGTACACAAAGAGCATGCTTTTTTTTTTTTTTCCTTTTATATTGCAGATGATCTCTTATTTACTTTTTATTGGTAGTTTTGACATCAACAACAACCACCAATGAATATTCCTTGGCATGCTCTTATTATCATGTGTAGTAACATGATACTTAGCCATCATTAGAAAGAGGAGTTTTTAAAAAAATCTATTCAACATCAGTAATTTGTTTTCCCTTTTCTTTTGCTTGGAAATTTACCACTTTCTACAACTCTTTGTTAGTGCTTTTGAATAAAAACCATAATCATAAGTTTTTTTATGCTGTTTTATTTGTATCTGCTTTGAAATACTGGAGTACCAATGCCTTTTTTAAAATTATTTTTTTCTTAATACTGTCAGTTGTGACTATACCATTCCCTATTGCTAACACTGAGTTCAGTCAGTACCAAGTGAGCCATTTGGAATTGACATGCATCAATTCCAGGTGAAATGTTTTCACTTGTGGTACTATTACCTGTGCTGCCATGAAGTACTATAGATAGGTTCAGATTATATAGTTCAAGAGAGAGTTGACTTTTGAGGCAGTTGTTCAGATTCAGTGTTTTAATTTTATTAATTACATGGAATAGGGATCACCTAAAAAGTTTGATTCTAAATCCAGAAGATGGCCTTGTCCTTGATTTGCAAAAAGTCGGGAGAAGTTTGAATTCATCTATGCAATTTTATACGTCTTTTAAGATTTTATAGCACAACTATTCTATATCACAGTGGATAATGAAAGCATTTCTTTAAGAAGAAATAAGTGAGACACATACCATAGTTCCCTTTGTAATAATATTTAGATATATTATTCAAAGCAAGTAATATTAGGGATAGTGATCTCTGTTCCTTTATCATAAATGCACAAATATTTGCAGATTTTACAATAAAAGAATTTTTAATGAGAGAAACATCTGAAAGTACAAAGCGATAAACAGCTTCTTGATTTTGAATGTGTATACAAGGAGATCTTCTATAGTACTCTAAAACTCAAACTCCATGTATCATATAAATGAGAAAAGAAGGTACTGACTTAAGTAAAATAAAAATCTAAGAGACTCTAACCTAAAAGGGAAGATCTTTTTGAAGTCTTTGAAACACAGTAAGGGAAAGAAATTTCTGAAACATAGCCCTATGCTACTTTGTTTTATATCCCCATCCATTAATCGATTTAAACCATGAGAGCAGAGGAAAGTCATCTTTCCTGAAAGACTGCATCCCCATTTGCCTTGGCCTCTGAACCTGCAACAGTTTAAATTTCCTCAGGAAACTTCTCTTCCCTGTATCATAGGGGAAGACATATTTCACATACTTCCCGCTTTGTCAGGACTTGCATTATGAGATTTCAGCTTTAAAATGCTACGTTTCCTCAATAGATGATTTTACATTACTTTCCTGTTAAATCTTTAGCTAGAAGCTCAGCAAACAATACTGTATTTTACAAGCCCTTTTTGTACCTAAGTTAAAGAAAAACCCCACACTTTTGCAGTGCATATTTGTGTTGTCCTAAACTCTCTTACATCTTCTTAAATTATCTTAAACCAAATTCTATGCCTACAAACAAAACCAAACAAATAAAAATATTAGCTCACAATATGCCTGAGGTTAGGGTGGAGATGAATGGAGGTAAAAATCGGAAATATAGATTTTTAAAGCAGACTCTCAAAAAGAATGCAATTGTTCTTTTGGTAATTGTTCATGTTCCATTCACAAGAATCTGCTGCAATGAATATTTTTCCTTGTAAGAGCACTTGTAACTTACATATACTTGAAAATTCATGTTTTGTATGGAACTACATAATTTGAAAGTTATTGAACTGGAAAATCCTGCAGAGGAATACATCTGGGAATCTACAACTTGAAAAAGTTTAGAAACAAGAGCCAACAGCTTAACGTATACTTCTTGAGATGATGTTTTTGATGAGAAAGGATGTGTCAAAGCTTAGTAGTCAGACATCCTTCTACTGATGACATTTGGATTTTTAACTCATATTTCACCCTGGATGTCTTGTCTTTCAATCGTTTGTTCTTCAAAGGATGTTTGTAAGTCAGTTAAAGGAACCAGCATATTTAGATTGACAGGCAATTTAGACCTGAAATTTCAGCTGCCTTAGCACATTTACTGGCTTAGCATGAGAACTATTATTTAAATTATATAAATATTGGAGTTGCCAATTGCTTAAGAAAAATAGTGAGATTTGAACAATAACACTGTCCAAAATGCAGTCCTAGTTCCTTCATCATAGTTATGTTCCTATTATCTACCCTGATTTGCTTAAAACCAAAGCAACAGTGTGCAAGCGGACTGCATATGCCCAAATCTCATTTTGACACTCGGTGAGTGAGGGTGTGAGCCTGTATACAGGATGTGAGACTTCAACTTGCACCAGATTTTCCAAAAAGTCATACGCGGTATAACAAAGCTAGCACAAAAAAACCCAGTATCTTACATTGTTTCTACTTTAATAATTTATATTACTCATGTGAGTAAAATCAATATTTTAACCATTAACACTTCTGTAATCATTTCTCTGTGCATATAGACCTACCTCTTCATTTCTACAATATGCTCGAGCACATGATAGTCTCATGTAATCCCCGAATTTTAAATAATAAATACTGCCCATGTGTGTGTATGTAAATTCAAATGCTGTTCTGCAAGAAAACGCTATTATTTGCTTTTAGCAATAACAATGTGACAGCTGAGAACCAGTTACCCCCTTCCTGAACGGAGGGAAGGGGCGAATACCAGGGGTTTGTACAGCAGCTCTGGCAGAAGATGGGTGTACTTTTCACAAGCAACAGTATTTTATGGAGAATGCTCAAAGCAATTCTGCTCAGAGGACATGACATATGATGCCAGCTATATAACTTGTATCTTATGATTCATTCCAAAATCTGATGATTTGATAGATTTGTGTTCCAATATTGGTAGTATTTTCACCTACCTTTCTCTTTCCCATCTAGTAAACTGAAAAGACTGAACGTGAGTTAATACTACTCACAACATCAAGGTTTACCGATGCCTCTTGAATACTGTCCCTATATTAATTTCTTTTATGATAAAAATTCTTTCCCCTCTCTTTTTAGCCAACTTCAGGGAGAGAAAAAAACCCGACAACACAAAACCTCTGCAAAGAAAAACCCAGTACTGCTGTGTTTTCTGTTAATAGCCAGCAGAGTTATTGCTTTTAACATAGAGCATCTTCAGCACCTATTTGCCTCAGAAAAAAAAAAAACAAACCACCATATACTGCAATCACAGATCCTTTTCTTTAGTTTTGAGTACTTTTTTTAAATAAATAAAATTCATAAGAGCACAATTAACCACAGGAATCTGTGCTTCTGTTGTTTCTTACTGTCAAACATTTATTTGAGTAGGAAAATTCAAGAGGAATTGACTTGGCTGCCAGTATTTATCGTCCACTTCTAAGACAAGAGTCGAGATAAATTGTTTCTTCTTCCTTTTGAAGCGTTGATTATAAAATTGTCACAGTAACTAGTATTTATAACTATACTGTCTTTTCTCTACATGATCATTTCCTGTTATTTCTTTGGATTTAAGAATCAAGAAATCTATTTCAGTAAGGAAAAAAAAATCAATACTGAAGACTATTTCACTTCAGGTTTACATAGCACACTGAGTACAAAAAAAAACCCAAAACAATTTGAAAATAGAAAACTTACTCTGAGATATTAAACCACCAAACCTTACTGACTAACACCAGGAATTTAATATCCAAATGCAAAAAAAAATATTAAGTTTTAGTTTGAAAGGGCTTGTAGTTATTTTGTCATTTTTGTTTTCTTTGATTAAACAGTAGATTCTATAACATGGCTATTACATTACATTGTATTGCTATTTATATAGTGATGACATACTAAATAAAAATCTACTTTATTAGATTTTTGATCTCCTAAAAAGTAATATTTTATTTGGCATCAATTACTGAATAAATAAAAATGAAGAGTGGCTTTTTAAGGGGATATTATCTCATCAGAAGTTTCGTCAGTCTCTCAGACCTCTCAATATTATTTCAAAGCAGAAATACTTGTTTAAAAAGAAATTTTGTCTAAATAAAAAAAATTATCTGGAACTGGTCTGAATTATTTAATCTTAATGTAAAAGAACAGCAGTGTAAGGAAACTGTAACTACTTGAAAACGAACCTCTACTATTTCAGTTCATAAAACACGTATTGCCTGGCAAGTTAAACCACAACGAGCATGTATTTCGATTTGGTGCCTGTAGAAGACAACGACATTTCATACAGGGCTATCAAAGACAGGTTTTATCATTAGGAATCTAACTTATAGCACCTTTCCAGCGAGATGGCTTCTGAACTTCCTTGCCCAAATTAACATGCATCATATTTTGAAGTGTATTTAAACAAACTTTCATCAGAATTGCCATATGCAAAATAAATTTAGGAACTGAGAAGCAGGAAAGAGCTAATTTTTAAAGCTATTTAAGCACTTACACATCTCTATGCAGATTTTTCCAAGATTTTTTGAAGTATCAGATCATGCCAGACTCTTCTGTTGATTTCAACACCTACTGTCCTCTAACGCTTATAGACAGGAATTGAGTTGTTTAAAGCATTTTAGACACCTCAGATGTATCTGCATCTGTAATTCATAAAATTCTGGCCCAAATACAGATGGAATGGAACCTGCTTTTTAGGCTTTTTTTAGGATCATTACCAAATATCAAACTTCTTAGAAATTCATGTCATATCTGTTGCGAGTCTCTCAGTTTATACTACCAGCACCTTCATTACAGTTAATTAACAATGTATAATACTAATTACACCCATCAGACAAGATTAGTTTACAGGTGCACCTCTTTTCTAAAGAATTGTTCTTTTTCATGTGTTAGCTTTCATCTGCTTCTGTTCCTTAGTTAACCAATAGCAGTGATAGCAATTATTCTATTTGTTCAGATATGTTTTGCCAAAAAAATTAGGGTGTTTGTGTTGGTTGGGTTTTTTATTCCTTTCCTTCCCCCTCCCCACCCACCTTCTTCTTATGTTTCCTAGCAGGAAAACAAGTCAAAATCTTCAGATATGGTCTCAAGTCTGTCCAGGCATTATGTCCATAGTGTGAATTACAAGGCTAGCCAATGGCAATTAATTTTTTTTGATAGCAATAGGCTTTTCTTTTCCCCACTAAGGCTTGTCAAAAAGATTTACCTAAAGTAGATCATGATATTTGTGCTCAGCCTTCATATTCTCAGAGCTATTCCTGCATGTTCTTCTGCTACTTGGCTATTTTGCACTGCTAAAAACAATCTAATCCTATTTTTGTAGCAATTTAAGGAAATGAAAGATCCCTTTCTGGCCTCCTTTGCTCCTAGCTCACTTAAATCTCAGGATGAGAATCCACAGTCCAGCCTCTCTCTAGATTAACATTTTATTCTGCTTTTTGTCTATAGTCACTGTGATTATCTTAACAGGTCTGAATCAACGTTGGCATCTGCAGGATTTTTCTCTGCTACAGACAACAGCAGAGTTAACTGATGTTAACTGATGTTAACTGATGTTAAGAGAGTTTCACCTTCATTGAGCAAAACACCATCATTCAGAGCAGAAATTCTTGAAAGAAAACATATTATCAAGTAACAGCAAGAGTCTCTGCACGTTGCCTCTCAGGCATTCACTCAACTTCACCTGGGAACTGCTGAAAAATGAGAATATTTCAGGTCCTTGTGCAATGCTGCTTGATTTTTTTTTTTTCCTTTTACAGTGGTGCCATGTAAGCTCTTG
This sequence comes from Tauraco erythrolophus, assembly GCF_009769465.1. Taxonomy (NCBI): domain Eukaryota; kingdom Metazoa; phylum Chordata; class Aves; order Musophagiformes; family Musophagidae; genus Tauraco; species Tauraco erythrolophus. The sequence goes on from NC_141469.1 coordinate 68,413,725, forward strand.
GACTGAGTGTGACTTGAATGTGACCAGGTTATCACTTTATTCAATTGCACACCCTTAGTTTACCAGTGACAAAACTTCCAACGGCTGGTTGTCCGTGTTGGCACAGGAAAGAGACTGTACATGAACATAAATGCTTAGCCATACTCCCTTCAGGAAAACCACTCATGAACCAGGAGTACCAGTCAGTGATGGTAGCCCTACATACCTAAATAATAAACACATATTATTTATAAAACTACAATAATACCGAAATATTCACCTCATCTACAGTCTCTGTTATGCCGTGCTGTAATAATAATTTTTGAATCTTCTGTGCTACAGTAACATGGTTTCTCCTATCACCAAGACACTTTCCAAGTTGTAGTAGTATTTTGGAGTAAGTTAAACATAAAAATTTTCTTCCCTCAATAATTTTTTTTTTTTTTTTTTTTACATATAATGTAAACAACTATATTTGCATTAATGTTTAGGCACAGCTTAGGCACATTGCTGTAGCACATGGATTTCCTCTCTAGTTCTTCTTTCATTTTGACTCTTTGCTGTAAGGAGATATTCTGTTACAAAAATAAAATCTGAAAGTGACACATAAGTAATTAAAATTGCGTATTTCTTTGTAGGCCAGAATAGCACTTATTCATACACCACCTCCCCACCCGGCTCAATATTACATGTTTTTTAATACTTTTTGATCATAATAGTGATATCTTCAGATTGTTTCTCTTTTGTTAAACTTTCTTAGTATCAGTCATCAGTAAATGTAATCTCATTTAATTTTTATACATCGATGACTAACGCAGTAAGGCACAAGGCCTATTTTTCACTAATGCAGGGATCAGATCAGAAACGAAAATTAATGCTTAGAATGCATTCAACAAATGTCTGAAAAGACATGAAAGCAGCTATAAACCAGTTATTTTATTATTGCATATGATGCTATTCATGGTGCTGGTGGTTTATATAGAAGAAATTTCAATTGTAGAACTTTGTTCATTAAATGAGCAGTTAACATCTGCATGTTCTGTTTATCGCTTGCTTTATAGTTTCCTTTTCTTTTTCAATAAACACTTGTACACCAATTATTCTAAAAGGCTATTTTCAACATTGATCTCATCACAGCCAGGGCAAGATCTTTGTCCTGGCCAAAGATTGTTGTTCTTTAGCTCTGTTTTTATGTTAAAGCACATAGGAATCAGATCAAAACTAGCCTTTGGGTTGTTTACTTAGGATATGATTTTAAAGAGTCTTTGGGAATTAAGACACTAAACTTCTTCTCACTTTCTAAAGACTAATTTAACTTCCTTTGGCCTTGGAAATTACATAACTATTATTAAATTTAGCAATATTAAAAAAAACCACTACATTTTTCAATGAATAGAGAAGTCATAATTTTTATATGGAAATCACTGCCTCAGCACCAAACTGCTGTTACGTTAGACGGGCAGACAAAAGATGCAGGGCAAGTCAAATCATGAGACAAATTCATGAGGTTAGCAATGAGTGAGTTAACGAGCCCTCCAGCTTCATCAGGTCTGGAGGGATAGGTGACTATAATCCTCTTTCACACTGAGACACTAAAAAACTCTGCTTTTACCAGAAGAGTCTTCCTCTACTGCCTTCATGCTATTCCCCCCTCCCAAGGGCTGGGTTTTCTATTGGCTGGGAATTAGGTTCCTTGTAATACCTCCGTGGTGATTTCCTACAGGAGATCCTTACTATTTGTCCATGCATTCTAGCACGAGTGCCTTAGATACCTCTTGCAAAAAAACCCTCACCCTTATAACTGTGTTCAAACTGAAGTTTCATTGCATGTTTTTCTTTCTTTCCCAATATTTTGCAGATGTCACAAACCGATTCCAAGACAGTGATACCTTGATTCACTGACTGAAAGCAAAACTATCTGTGAGCAATACTCCTTTATTTGATTGACTGACTTACTGGTCACACTGCTAAAGAGGAGAAAATACATCAGATTAAACACATCTACTTCTGCTCAAGTATATCAAAAACTTATTCCTACATATATTGCTTGGGACTGTGCCTGAAGCTTTCCTCTTTCCAACACTGCACAATCTGAGCCAGAGAGGCTGGTTTTCTACCTAACTAGGAAAAACAGAATAATTTTTCCTCCTCAGTGTGATAAGGCAACCCAGAATGTAAATCTGGAATGGTTATTTGCCACAAGATGCCTTTGATTTACTTCTAATATTGAAAACATTACATCATTAGAAATCTGGGCTCATGATAACTGCCAGTCCTGAACTTGTAATACTGTTATGCAGCTTTTCACTGCTGTGACTTTTAACATAGCAGAGTAAATTCATCTTCTTTATATGTATTTTTATACTTCTGTACAAATGTATACATATCTATATTTTTTTCTCAGATCTCACTCCACAGATTCAAAAGGAAGACAAATACAAATGGGAAATGTAAAGAATATGTAAAAAAATGTAAAAATGCATATTTCTGTTTGGATCATTCATATTAAGCCATCTGAGCACACTCAGCAGAGGTTAAGATGTGATGACATAATTTCTCTGAACCTTCATTATTTTTAATTGGCAAGAAAATCTTTAAACTGAAACACAGAATAAGTATTGCAGCGTATAACTGCATTTACTCCTTCTTGCACAATGTAGAAGTATAGAAAAATTAAAGGGGGGGATAAAGGCCTAATTGAGAAGTAATCTTAATTGCAAACTGTATCCTTAACAGCTCACTTAAATTGTAATTTTAACGGATTGCATTGTCTTTTTACTGTACTCAGATTTCTTATTAGTACTCTAAAATAACTGTAACTGAAATCTGTGAAGATACTTAATCCTGATAACCAGACCTGTGGCTAAAAGAAATGAATATTTAGGCTATGGCCAGATGGGTTTTTGTAGACCATGTTATTCAGTAATTTTTCAAAGAGAGTTTAACCTCGAGTTTTCTCTTTAATATACCAGAGCTATGAGTTATTGATTGTTTCTAACCTGATTTCACTGCGATTTTACCTGACTAAAGCATAGGAAGGTAAGCTTTCCTAGGAAGAGAAAGGAGCAGCTCTTCTTCACACAGTCTGAGGAATCTCTTTCCTTTTCTTAAGATCTTTACTACTGAACTATTTCGAAGACAGCACAATGAGAAGGGAGCAGCAAGATTAGAACAGTAGAGCATCAAGAGGTTAGAGATGGCTGCAAGCATTAAGGATATCATAAAGAACATGGAGATAACCTTCAGATGCTTCGACAAGCTCATGTTCTGTAAATATATACCAGACCACTTAGAAGCTTTTATATCTCTCTAAGCCTGATTAACAAGCACTGTAATTTGGTTTAAGGTACAACTTCTACCATAGTAACCTCCTAATTGAGCCCTGTATGTTGGGCAAAACAGTGATGGTTATATTGGTATGTAATCGGTTTTATTTTTTTCCCTGTGCATGTTTAAGAGGTGAATACTGGAACGAGTGTCAGAATAAACCAGTATGATAAAAAAGTCTCTTTAAGATTAATCTCAGAAACAGACAGTGATCCCACCAGTAGTTCAGATTTTCTTTACGACAGTGATTTGCACAGAAGTGAGGATAAGGCTATGGTTACAGGAATTGGCAGATCACCCATTCCTTCTGACCTACCCAGGTTTACAGAGAGCAGTGTGGGCAAAATAAGAATATTTACTGAATAGTTTAAAGCATTCCTGCTACTGAGAGTGAGACTTTACAATTTCCTAAACAAAGCATGCTGTTAATATTAAATTACCCAACTCCTACTTCTTGTCTGTCAAGTTGCTTTGAGAGCATCCTTTCTTAGGAAATGATTTTTCCTTTTCTCACACTCCAGTTCACCATGCAAGAAGAGGTTAGGCATATATGTATTGTCCTCCTGACTCACCTGCTAAGAATGGCACGTCTTAGCCTCCCTTATTAATGTCTCTGTGGGTACACCATTGGAAGGCTCCAATTTCATCCACCAGTGTGCCTGTCACACAGCTCGTTCAGATCAGGGCTCCTCTTGTGAAAATTCTCCAGCTGAAGGACATGCTTTTAAATCGTATTTTAAAGTGGAAGACAAGATTCTGGAAAACAAGATAATCCCTTCATACTGGCATCCGTATGGTATACAGACATATACTTGCTGTTTCTAGGAACTGACTACGGGCCTGGATTTACGTATTTAAAATCTGAGAAACAGCTTCAGCAGGATACAGAAGTACAGAATTTCTATAAAGGTTGTACAGCCTGAATTAAAAGATAACCCAGGTTGGCAAATGGACCAGTTCTTTAACATTCCTCATGCACAGCCTTCTCTATTTTTTTTTTTTTTAAAGGGGCAGTTTAGATCATAACACCAGCAGTAGAATTATTTTCTCCTCAGTAACTACTTTTTTTCCGATAATGTCAGGGGAGCTACATGAGATACCCCTTACCAAGAAGCTGATCATCTATGGATCAGTTCAGCAGTGTTTTTTAAGAAATGTACTTAATTTAAACGGAAAGATTCTTTCCTGATAAAGTGAGTCGAACATTTAATTCCATTAAGCAACTAACAGAAATTAGTACACTATTAATTAATATTTTCAGATGCATACAAGAACAATTTATCTAAACAAATTAGATTTGCTTCCAATAGTCATTCAAGTGGTCACAAGAAGACTAAACCATTATTTTGCTTTTCTGCCTTGTCCTTCCTTTAATAGTTCCAAACGTAATGAGCCAGACTTAGTGCCTACAGATTTCTAAATGAAGTCGCTAAAGAGTGACGGAAACTTGTGCCGAGTCTTGTTTTTGAGAACAGACACAAGGAGCAATGATGAAATTATTATTTGAGTAAGTAGGAAAAGAAATTATTCTGGTGACGTACCACAATGGTGGGGGAAATACTGAAAGCATTCTCAGACAGCAGAAGTGTACAAAGACTCTGCTTATTTCAGCACCCTGTACTTCACTGTGTAAGGCTAGAAGAGACGGATTCTGAGGTGTTGTCTCAGTCTAGTCATGCTAAAACATCATACATCCCTAAATTAGAAGCTTAATAAGTTCAATATGCCAGATTCAGGCTGATTTTGCTGGAAATCCCCTCAACTCAGGTGATCAGAAACTGTTATTCTAACTTCATTGCTTTTTAACTTTAGAACTATGGTGTACTGAAAAGACGATCATCTTTCTCTGGTTTGGTCTGTCATCCATACTTCTTGGATTCCTGCCTGTCTCCCATATCTTAATTAAGATCTCATTGTCCTTCTACTGGAAGTCCTATACAAATGTTCTGCTTATATTTCTCATCACATTATTTCTGCTAGCTTGTTCTTTCTGCTTTCCTCAATCATCTCTCTTCAAGGTTTTCTATTTTATTGCCTTCTGGATTCCATGGAGAAATTTATTTGCAGTGCAGTAAGAAGCAGGACAGAAGTCACAGCAAATGCAATGTAAACAAACAATGTAACCTTTAATAGGCACAGTATAGATTGAATCATACACATCTGCTAGACAGCCTCTGGTTGTGTGAGGTTCCGTGTTAGAATGAATATTTCAGAGTCTTTAGTAAAATTATGATTTCTAATTTAATGTTCTTGATCAACGTAAACAGATTTTAAATGATAAAGTTTAAGTTCCAGTTTAAGCACTCAATGTCAGAACTACCCATGATATTGACAGTTTGGGAATATTCCAGTAACGTGAGCTGTTAAAAAATTTCACTGAAAAGGTTGCTTAGTCTAGACATGAAATTTATGTGACCATCGTAATGAAATTAATATCATGTGCTCTATATATGTAGTAGAATAGCTGAAGTCTGCAAATACTAGTCTTTGAGTGATTATGGCTGGGACTTAAAAGTTTCTGTCAGGAAATACCTCCTTCTGGAAATAAGTGGCTTAAAGGCTTGAGACAGAGATTCCACTCAGATCAGCTGCAGTGACTGAAAGTCAAAAATGGCCTTATCTTTCATTAGTTGTTCAGAACCTATTTATAATACTAATGTATACTACATCTTCTGAGAGTAAGTTTCAAAATGCAGATTATGCTTCTTTGAAAAAGTCACTTTTCTCTTTTAAATCTCGTCTCTAATAACTTTGTTGTGTGTTCAGTTGTTCTTGCATTATAACCCAGAGTAACTAACCATTCCTTAGTCACCATGCTTCATATTCTTAACTAATGTACTGGTATGTTATTTTCCCATTTTGGTTCTATAATTCAGACTGGGAGTTCTGTTCTTCTTAAATACGGAATTATTCTATATAAGGAAAGATTATGGGTTTTATACATGTATTTTAGAGATCAGTGAACTGAAACTGTACACTGGCATAGGGATATTTCTCCATTTACTGTTAATAATTTTTAACATGCTAGCATCCTTTCAACTGCTGCTAATCACCGAGTTGACATTTTCAGACAGCTACCTGCAACAATTTCCAGATCTTTCTTAATTATAAATATCTAATTTAGAGTGTCGTCCTATATGTCTGTACACACACATACTGATATTTACAACTTTTGGGTCACTCTGTTTTGCAGATACCACACAATTCAGTCACCTAAACTTTGGTATTCTGAATAATTTTCCGCAGATAAAAGACATAACAAATAACAAATTAAAGTAAGACAGATGGGAATACTTTTGCTGAGGTACTCTCTCTCTTTTAAATTTTCAGAAGTAATTTCATGGTGTAGCAGCTCTTCATGCATTCTAGCTACACAGAAATCCATTTGCTGGAGTCCAACCATGTTGTTTGGGTGCTCCCTCGTGAAAGAAACATAAGAGGTCTCCTAATCCTGGTCAGGGCATATTTCATGGACGTCTAGTGAACAGGTATTTTCTTGTGTTTTCAGCTCCAGTTATCACACTGACATTTTATGAAGATTTAAAACTGAAAAAGACCACCAACTTTACACATAAACAGCCCTAACCACGAACAGCAGACAATATTTAATAAGCAATGTCTAAGGCATAGCTTGTAAAGAACAAATCATATGCAAAACTGTTTACAGCAGCCAGATTTTGGATTTCTAGTAAACTCAAGATGTTATCTATAAAGGAAAGGAAATTATGCTAAATAAGACAAACAGCAAACACATTTGCAAGCTTAGCAGGGCGGAGTAAATTTATAGATGTTGCAAAACATTTGTCTTCAGGTAAAAATTAAAGCTGAGTCTTCTCATCAAAGGAAAACAAACCAAAACCAAAATATTAGGAAATAGCAGTTCTGTCACAACAATCAGATAAAAAGTAGCAAGGACATGCATATTTTTCTTAATGTACTAGGCTGAGATGCCATTCATCCTTCCCAGAATTTCCTCAGGTGACCTTTTCACAGCAAGGCAAGTTAATGTAGCTGAGTTTCTTCCCATAAGCACAAAAAACCCTTCCAATCCATCCACTGTTTCTGCTGTGAGGTGTCTGTTAGTAGCAACAGTCAGGTAGATGTGACTCACTGTCCTGGTTCAGTCCAACTGGCGGCTGAGCTGCTGCTCCATCACTCCTGCCCCCGGCAAGGCAGAGCGGAGACAAATATAATAAAAGGACTGAGGGTTGAGACAAGAACAGAGGGAGCAACCCACCAACCACGGTCCCAGGCAAAGCAGATTCGGCTTGGTTGACAAAACCAATTTAATTTGCTACCAGTTCAATCAGAGAGGATAATGAGAAACAAAGCCAGATCTTAAAGAACACCCTCCCCACCCCGCCCTTCTTACCAGCTCTGCCTCCTCCCCACAGTGGTGCAGTGGGACCGGGAATGAGGGTTGCAGGTCAGTTCCTCACACACTCTTTTTGCAGCTCCTTCCTTAATGGGGAGGACTTCTCACACTCTTCTGCTGCTCCATTGGGTCCATCCTCACAGGAAAATAGTCCACAAGCTTCTCCAGTGTGAGCCCTTCCCACAGGACGTAGGCCTTACCTACCAGATTGCTCCAGCACAGGCTTTTCCCACAGAGTCACAGCTTCTCAACCTGCAGCCACCTGCTCTGTCATGGAGTCCCTCCCCACAGCCTGCAAATGCATCTCTGCTCCGCCATCAGTCTCCAGCAGCGCGCGGTCCTTTCCTACAGAGGCAGTCCTGTACTAACTCCTTTAATGGCGCAGACATCTCTGCTGCAGCGTGGGGTTCTCCACGGGCTGCGAGTGAATCTCTGCTCCACCGTTAATCTCCATGGGCTGCAGGGGGGCCATGTGTTGTCTCACCACCAGGGGAATCCCAGCTCTGGCATGCCTCCTCCCGCTCCATCTCCACTGACCTGGTGTCTGCACAGTTGTTTCTCTCAGATCTCAGTCCTCTCTCTGCCACAGTCCTGCCGAGCCCGACCGGCCCGACAAGAACCTCAGCATTCCCAGCAGGATGAACTCTGCCCAGCAGGATGAACTCTGCCCAGCAGACACTCCAGGAGTGGGCGCTTTGGAGCTCTCCAAGCTGTGCCGCCGCGGCCACCTGCAGTCAAGCGGTGGTGGCCCAGCACAGGCAGCCGCCCGCGTGGGAGGAAGTCAGCCCCCCACCTCCCCCATCTCTTCACTGCAGGTCCCACCTGACTCCGTTTCCTTTGTCCCTTTTGCAGAGATGCTGTTTGGCTCAGCCCTGGCCAGAGACAGGCGGGGGGGGTTCCGACCTGGATAGAGACCGGTTCGGCCGGTTTTGAAGTGGGGGAAGCTTCTCACATCTCCTCACAGGGGCCATCTCTGCAGCCCCTCCCCTGCTACCAAAACCCCAACACATAAACCCAGCACAGTCACATAATGAGAAACATAAGTGAAATCCTGGTTCAGTGGCACAAGTCTATGAATTGGATCAGTCTGTCTTGACAGGACCACTATTTCCCTTAAAAAAAGGAGATGCAGGGGATGTGGCAGGGTCATAGAATAGAATCCTAGAATCATTTAGGCTGGAAGAGACCTCAAAGATCATCGAGTCCAACCGTTAACGTAGCACTGCCAAGTCCACCGCTAAACCATGCCCCTAAGCACCACATCTACATATCTTTTAAATACCTCCAGGGATGGTGACTCAATCACTTCCCTGGGAAGCCTGTTTCAATGTTTGACATATCTTTCAGTGAATAAATTCTTCCTCATATCAAATCTAATGGATCCTGTCCAGACTAATAGATTGTGTGTGTGTAAATGGTGTAGCAGATTGCTAACCATTTCCCCTTGGAATATGTGAGCTTCGTTCTGCTCCTCTCCCCTGTCTTTCAGCTCAGGAAGTGGGTACCTGAAGAACAACTGGTCTTACTATTAAAGACTGAGGCAAAGAAGGCATTAAGTACCTCAGCCTTTTCCTCATCCTTTGTCACTGTTACCTTCCACATCCAGTAAAGGATGGAGATTCTCCTTTTGTTGCTAATGTATTTATAGAAACCTTTTTATTGCCTTTTATGGCAGTAGCCAATTAAGTTCTAGTTGGACTTTGGCCCTTCTAATTTTCTCCCTGCATCATCTCATGACATCATTGTACTCCTCCTGAGTTGCCTGCCTCCTTCTTCCAAAGATGATAAAATCTTTCTTTCCTGAGTTCTAGCCAAAGACGTCTGTTCAGTCAGGCTGGTCTTCTTCCCCACCTGCTTGTCTTTCGGCACATGGAGATGGCCTGCTCCTGCGCCTTTAGGATTTCCTTCTCGAAGAATGTCCGGCTTTCCTGGACTCCTTTGCCCTTCAGGACAAGGGACTCTGTCAACCAGGTTCCTAAACAGGCCAAAGTTGCCCTCTAGAAGCCCAAGGTAGCAGTTCTGCTACCCACCCACCCCCCCCTCCCCTGCCTTAATTCTCCAAGAATTAAAAACTTGTATCATTTTGTGATTGATATGGCCAAGACGGCTTCTGACCATTACATCGCTCACAATTCCTTCTCTGTTCACAAACGACAGGTCCAGTGCCTTCCTTAGTTGGCTCATCCACCAGCTGTCAGGAGGTTATCCTTCACATGCTTCAGGAAACCCCCTAGACTGTTTCCTCTCTGCTGTATTGTATTTCCAGCAGAGATCTGGTAAGTTGAAGTCCCCCATGAGAACAAGGGCTAGCGCTTGTGAGACTTCTCCCAGCCACTTATAGAATATTTTGTCTGCCTCTTCATCCTGGTTGGGTGGTCTACAAGAGACTCCCACCATATCATCCGCCTTTCTGTCCTCCCACGATTCTTACTTATAAACACTCAACCCTATCACCATCACCATTAAGCTCTAGACAATCAAACATTCCCTAACACACAGGGCTACCCCACTGCCTCTCCTTCCTTGACTATCCCTTCTGAAGGGTTTATAGACATCCATGGCAACACTCCAGTTGTGTGAGTTATCCCACCATATTTCCCTAATGGCAACTATATCACAGTTTTTCTGCTACACAATGGCTTCCAGCTCCTCCTGTTTGTTGCCCAATGCTGCATGCACTGGTGGAGATGCACTTCAAGCTGGGCTATTGATCACACCACCTTTTTATGGGGAGAAACCCTAATTCCTGTGCGACCATTCTCAGGCACTTCTGTGGTTTCTAACACATCAATAACTCCTGTGTCTTTGCTGTCACATGGATCTCCATTCCCTACCTCCACTGAGATGACAAGCCCGCTTTTACTCCTTTCCCCTTCAAATCTATTTGGCAATTGCCAAATAAAAGTAATTTAAAACAAAAGGTGTGATCCCCTAAAGAACATCATGGCTTGATGTCAGCAAAACCATAAGATTGTATATGCATTGTACATAGTTCAGTGTATCCTCCTTGTTGTGAAATTCACTACTGCTTCATTGAATGGGTTGCTGCTCACAAAGTTAAGAAAAAGAATATATCATGCACTAAAGAATAGTGCATGATATAATTTTAAGAATAGGGTGGATGATCTACTTAGCGATATGGTTTAATGGGGATTAGGGACAGTTGGACTCGATGATCTCTAAGGTCTTTTCCAACCTAGAAATCTATGAATCTATGAAACTATAGTAAGTGTAATTGGTGGAGAAGAAAAAAGGCAAGCATTTACTTCAATGTCTGCAAAGTTAAAAGAGTGCAAGATGAAAGTTTTGTGGTGATTAGCCTCTCAAAAGTTAAGAAAATACAGTGTATGTTGCTAGAATCACAAGCTTCAAGTGCTTAATTTATTTTTTGAAAATATCTAGTTGTTCATATTACAAACATCACATAATATGGAATGCTGCTAACCTCCAAAATATTCAAATGAGCACATTTTTAAATCATATACAGCTTTAGTTAGCTAGAAATAGTAGCTTTTGTATGGATTTATGAACTAAATTTCAACTACTTTCACTTTTAAAAATGCTAGACACGAACATCTGAAGCAGAAGTTGAAGATGAGGTTATGCATGCACCCTGCAAATACATCTGGAGGACTGACAACAAGCCAACAGTCTAAACTATTTCCTTTGAACTTGAAGAGCACAGTATGCTTCAAGGAACACTAGCCATGATAAAGTTTATACAAGAAGTTCCAACCTTTCAATCGTGCACAAGATCAATTGGAAAAGGAACTGCAGAGTCATGGCATCACTTGATGTGAAATATTACTACCAGTTAAGTACCAGATCAGCCCTTCCCCTAAGGAGGATCTGTGAAGAGCCTGTGCCCTTTGCATTCTTGGGGCTCTTCCTCAGCTAGGATCAAAGCTCAGATGTGTAAATACAGGTGAGGAACAGCTATCATTCTGCAACTCCTGAACAAGTGCTCCTCTCCCCAGCCCCATCTGTAAACAATAAAGGAAAAATGGCTCACCATTTAGAGACTATAATTTTTTCTCTGGTCCATGAACAGTAACAATAAACAATGTCCTTTGAGGCTTGCCTGTGGGCTCAGTGAGAGAAGCTCAGCGTATTGAGACACAGCTATTTCCCTCACTGCAGCAAACCAAACAGCACAGAAACATGACCGCCGCCGGTTCTCCCATTTCATGGAATCATGAGGTGAAGATCCTCTCCTTCCCCAACCCTTCCCTGCTTTGGCCCTGGGAACAGTGTGGTTTGTATCCCAGTTCTACAGGAAATGTTTTTAGAAGATCCACAGCATGAAAAATGCTAGGACCTGGGAAATCACTAATGTATCTTATATGTAATATATTTAATGACTAGTGCATTGGCTCCTATGTAAACACCAAAACCTGAGATCATGAGGAGTCACTTACGCAATCCGAAAACCCCGGTGGTGTCAGACTGCCTGAATCACTGATACTGACAGGACTAATGCAGGTCCCTTTTCTTTTGAGTTTTATTTCTTCTCTCTGGTTAGACTCTCAAACAGGCCTTTGGTGCAATAAGAGGCACAAGAACTGTTCAGTGTTTACTTGAAAGAGAAAATGTATTTTAGATTTTTAAATAATGTTTTGTGATAAGCACAAAAAATATAAGAACCATCACTTCAGCTGTATCAGCTAAAATATAATGCTCCATAGTCACTACCTATCAGCATTATATATAGCTGAAGCAACGTGGGAATCCATCAGTTTATTCAGTAATTATGGAATAAGGCATTAAACGTCAGTCGTCTATTTGAAAGCAGGGTCCAAATTAAAAAAAAAAAAAGACATTAATTGCTAGCATGCATCATCTTGGCTCTCATTTTATTTTCATGCCACATGCAATAAAGCTCAAGGATCAGGTCATACTGTTGAACCAGCATTTAATCAACCTTGAATATTGGCTGAAAAAGAAAATTATGATATAGACAAAGTATAAAAATGTATATAGGCATAAAAAATGCCAGTTTTCACTGTTCACATTTGAAGACATAGGAATTAACGTATTTAAATTATTTTTTCCAGATAATAAGCATTTTACTAAGAATATGAAGGAAGAAAAATCTGCAAGAAGGGCAGTGAGTCTCAGAAAATTAATTGATAATAAACACAAGGAAAGGAATAAACAGGTAAGGGAAATCTGAAAAAGGTGACACTGAGTTGCCTGGTTCCAACACTGCACAAAAATCTTACTTGGAAACTCTCAGTCTACCTGTATTTTAAAGACTAGTCTGTCTCTAAGTATTACCAGAGAAAAATTATTAATAAAGATCAAATATAATCTTCAAAGTTATTAAACAGGCACAAACAAATATTTGAAAGTAGAATTTTCTCCAAGAAATGTGATTCTTCCACCTTGGTCCTACTTTTGTTTTTTTCCTTCAGTTACATATACAAAAAAAATAACATCCCCCCTTACCCTCCAAAAAATTAGAAATATTCTAGGTCAGTTCTCACACTGATATAAAACATGCTGATATAACAGAGCCATGATAATTTACATAGCTGTAGAATTTTCTCTTATTAAACTCAGTTGCTGGCAGACTGTTCGGTATAAACAGATTTCTGTTAATCCAGCATTTTAACATGAAAGAAATACCAGTGTTACTTCAAACTCAAAACTTCAAGAACCAGAAAATCTCAGAAACGAGTGGAATATTTATCCAATATATTCCAAGTGAACATCATAAGAAAATATTTCAGAATAAATATATGCTTAAACCATAAATCCTGATGAATTACCACAAGAGATTTTCACAGAAAAGAGCTGCAAGAGGTGGGTTTTTTTTGCTATTGGCAAGACAAATCCACAGGATAGCTGCTAAGAAAGCAGTTGATAAAGGTCATACTTGAGCCTTCACAAACAAGAATTTCAATTAATGCCCTGGGAGTCAGCAATTAAATTTGCACATGACAGCTTTACAATATAGACTGGAGAACTGCATCAAACTACATACACTTCTGCGGCAATTGTTACAGTCAGGAGCTCAGTGTTTTGGTTTGTTTCAGAAAGTCGACGACCTTGTACAGAAAACAGGAAACGTTAAGGTGTTCCTGTCCTGGAAGACTCAACCGTTCCCTGTAAGCATATCCAGTAGATGGATGCCCAGCCCATACCAGACATTAACTTAAAAGCATCCCTCAAGAGAGACATTAGAAATTTGAGATAACACTAGAAAAGACTCTTCAGTTAGAGCAAACTGAAGCATCTGGTAACAGTTCAAACCTAAAACCTAAACCTAAAGGCATCTCAACTGCCAAGGCATAAGCCAGCTTCATATTTTTTGCACAAGCAGCATAAGACAGAGCCAGTCCCCTAACAAGGGATAGATGTAGCAGACTCAGTCTCACTGTCCTTTTTCAGATTTATCCTAAACCACGACAAAATAACAAATGCAGCAAGCAAAACGAGATCTGAACCAAGGCGAGTAAAACCAGGCACTGCCAGGACAAATTGCTCTACTGCTTGCTAATCTGTCACAACATTTCCACTACAGCACTCGTAGCCAGCTTGTCCTGACACTGGAAGTGACAGGCTAAAATCTGAAAAACCCAAGATGTACTTACTCAGTATACTCAGAGCACCAAACAAGGCAGAGCTTCAGGGTGCTGCAGGAGTACACAAGGCCTATGGCACTTCACTATAGTGTAGAATAGGAAACAGGTATCTAAGGTTAGGGATAAACTAATTGGTAATTAGGCTTGAGGAATCTTATTTGTTCACTCCTTGCACAGCTGAGGATGCAGATTACCCACCAGTAATTGAGTGACAGCCCCTCTGCATTGACTCTTCAGTGAGTGCTGTGGCTTGTCCAGCTGTGGAAACACCACACCATGCTTCTGCTCTGCGATACACCTAACCTTTAACATCTTCACACAGCTTCAGGTGCTCCCCTGTTCCTTTTGATTTCAAAACTTAGCTGTGCTAAAAAAAGGCATCTTTGATTTTTCTGATGCTTAGCTCAGTTTTTAATCATGCCATGCATTCTCACATCTCTCGATTCTCTGACCTTTGTTTCTGCTTGCTCCTATTCTTCCTTGAAGGTGCTCTAGGGATCTCTGGGGCCTGAGACCTGTTGTGCAATATGAGTCCTACACACTCCTTAAAAGCTAGTTCTACCCTGGAAGCAGTAGTGTGAACAGGCTAGTTCACTGTCCAAGTCCATGCAGACATGGTTCTCCTCTCTGAGTTCCAGTTGAACAACTTCCAACCATTTTTCCAGACTGAGGCATTAATAATTCACTTAACATAAACTGGTGAAGAATCTACACTCATTGAATAGTGTAGATTGCACTTGCAGACTTGAACACATATGGAAGGTGACCTACAGGTAGTAGTAAACTAAACAGATGGCCCTTCCTGAGGGATTGCATTGGTAACCTCAAAGTAGACTGGTGCTGTAATCACACTATCCTTATAAATATTGGTATTGCATTGTAATTATTTTAGCAAAAAAGTGAGTTACAAGACTAGTATTTTTGCCAGTAACTGTATGGAAATAAGAGATCATCTGCCACTACTCAGCAAGGACATTACAAACTGAAGTGCACAGCACCCTTGTTCCTTCCGCCGTACTTGAACAGATTGCAGTCATTGTTAACACAACTGTGAACACTGACACAGGAGTAAGAACTAATACTGACCGGGAAAGAACTGACATATTAAAGCATGCCCGTAAAGCAGAGGAGCCTGGGAACACCATATTTTGGTTTTGCCAATTCTTTGTTTATCAGCAATTTTCTGGCATGCAGTACATTCCAGGAATATAGAAGTGCTTGTGATCTTTAAGAAGAAGGGAAACAGACCCAGGGAAATGACAAATGTTCAGTTTACCTCAGGTTATTTCAAAAACATGCGAACAAATTACACCTTCTTGTCTGAGTGAATAGAATAATGGCTACCTAAGTAACAGTCAAGGATTTGCCAAGAAGAAATTGTGTCTGACCTGGATATTAGAAAGAAACCTGACCTGTTTTCTTTCCAATATCAGGTATTAGGGTGGTACACATCATGTATCTTGACTCAAACAACTGTATCCGATGCTACATAAAAGCTGGGAGAACGCAGTCTAAATAAAACCACTGTAAGATAGAGGGAAATTGTACTCAAAGAGTAATCAATTGTTCCCTGTCAGAGCGAAAAGAACTATTGTATTAGATTCCAAAAAGTAAGTAAAGGTCAGTATCATATGGCATTTTCATAAATGATTTACAATAATTAGAGAGCATGTTTATTAAATTCGCAGATGACATCTGGCTGGAAAACGCTGCCAACTTGTTAGGGGATAGAGTTAACACACATAGCAAAATTAGAGAAATGCCCTAAGGGGGAGAAAACCTGTTAGACATCAACTTCTGACACTTGGGTAGGAAAAAACAATATGAGACAGGGAAAAAGCGGGCTAAGTAACAGGTCTAAGATCAAATCTGACAAATAGTAGACAAAGAAGGGTGGAAGGCAGAAAAGAGAAATTGCGATTGCAATCTGCACACATTACCAACATGAAGCTGTGACGGCAAAAGGGTCATATTATGATGTGCAACCATGAACAGAGCTTGCAAATTGGATGAAAAAAAAAAAATCCTACTACTGCCTGCTCTTGGTTTTTGGTAAGACCGTAGTCTGACTTGCCATGTCTAGTTTTTCTAGACAGATCTAGTCCACTTAGTGAGAGTTCAGGAAAGAGTGAGAAAAATGACGAGCACATTAGAAATAAGGGAAGACTGCGGGAGCTGGGGTTGTCTAATGCACTGAAGAAAAGACTAAGTGGAGGTTCGGACAACACACTTTGCATATATAAAAGTTAGCTGCCATAAGTAAGAAAACAAACAGTTCTCCACACGAGTGGTGGTCATGGAGCAGTGGACATTACATTCCTCAAAGGGAATTCCCTTTGAGTATTAGGGCTTTCTAGCAGGACAGGTAGTTAGAAGCTGGTAAGTTTGCCTAAAAATGTTGTGAAACCTACTTACTTAATTTATTTTTTTAAAGAAACAGGTTAGGCGAGAACTGTCAGAAGTTATTTACACCATTTGGGTACAATAATGGGTAGTTTTAGCATGATGCCTCCATGTAATAACTATTGCCATACAACATTTTTAAGATTTGAATATGCTAAACAGAAAAGAAAAGTAAGTATTCAGAAAATGCCCAAAGTTATTTGGAAACAAACTTTCAACTTAGCTCATACTGCAACACAGAAATATATTGCTTACGTGCAACTGAAATAAAAAACCTGAACGTCCCCAAGTATTCGTATCATGGTCCTGATTTCTAGTTCCTTCAACTAAACAAACAGTTTAGCAGAAAATACAATTAATTTATTTTACAGCACTATTTTTTTTATTTCCTTCAAAATTCTGAAGTGATTGGAAGATAATGTTCTTATGTAAACTGATTACTTTAAAGAATAATGCTTCTAAATAAAAAAATGCTTCACATGTTCATGTGTATCAGTTCCATAAGGAATATTCCAAGACATATTTTATATTCAAGTCAGTAAGACAGAATGTTACAATAAAACAAATCAGCTTGCAAATACATACAGTATTACAGACTAAGAATTAAAATGCCTTTATCCACCAGTGAACTGCAATTTATGATGACATGAAGTTTAGTACCTGAACCAGAAAAAAGAATAATTAGTAACTATAAAATCATTTAGCTTTATTTAATAAAATCCTTTTCTATTCTTCTGTTCTAAGAAATGCAGAAACAAACATTTTCAGATATTCTTTCATGCCAAATGGGGACATTTAGCAAGGGCTTTCTTTTTCACTTGCCTGAAGCAAGTTAGGGTAAATTTTGGGCATATGTTTTGAAAATTATTACGTATTGTCATATACGAATATTGTCTTTCTGATTCTGTTAAACAGTAGCACCATCTACTGGTCCAGAAGATTCTTTCAAACTTTAGAAAAAGCCGTGGAGAGTGATCCAGTCAAAATGATGCAAAATGCTACCGAGAGTAACACGTAGTTTTTCAGTCCCTGGATAGACAAAGGGAGAGAAAAAGAAAAGTATCATGTTGTCATAATAGATATTGCTTCACAAAAAAAAAAGTAAAATAACTATAGTTTTATTTTATATCAAAATTAATAAATCTATTACATGAAATGGTAAATTTTATATCATTTTATTTCAGATGTTTGTAACATTTGCTATTCAAAACAGCTTATTACCAGTAATCTATGATGCCATACACTTAGTAAATTATTCTCGAAATTAATTCGGCAATTTTTAAAAGTATTTTTAAAGGCCTTTGCCTATGTTCAGAGTATTTTTAAGCAGTAAGCACTTATGCAGAGACTATTCTAAAATATACAAAAAGGATAGAGGATTTGGTGAGTCACAAAATTTGGATAATGAACATGATGCTCTTCTAGTGTGGTGCAACATTAATCTGCAGTGGGAGAGAGGGAACTAGTTCCTGATACAAGGACGCCTAATGCATTTTATGCAGTCACCAAAAATATTGGGAAAGATGATCTCTAATGCTAAATTAGGTACCTATGGATCCTGGACATATTAGCTAAGGGAACCTGAGGATTACACTGCTAGCGTTAAATGCTTCAGATTTCCACCAGAAAAATAATTTCTGCCACATACGTTAACATCCAGTAGAGTAAATTATGCTGTTCTAGGCAACCACTGCCATACCAGTTTAGGATCTCTACACTGCACTGCAATTAGAAAGGCCAACTAACCTCCGTCTCATTTTTCGGTCCTTTCGTGAACTTGACCCTAAAAGTCTAATCCACTTGTCTACGTGATTATTAGGACAACTGCTTGTTCCCCTGCCCAACTGAAAGAACTGGCTCAAATAAAGACTGTTCTTGGGCTGTGCCTGGCCCTGCTACAGGCTGCATTTATACCCTCTGCTGCTCATAAAGTTACGGAATTCAAACCTTCACTCCTGTAAAACTTGTTCAGTTCTTCATCTTTCTTGGAAAACTTAGTATTGCATGATATGACTTTCAGCTTCACAACACAATACTTGTAAGGAGGAGAAATGTAAGAGATACAGCTGTGTAACAAGTCATGCTCTTCCTAGAGCCAGCGATGAGCAAGAGAGACAAGGTAAGAGACTTAATAAGGTTACCTTGATTTCCTTAAATACAAAGACTCCCCACATTGCAGCAACAAGGCCAGGACCCTAAAGAATAAGATTCATTTGTACATTACAGCATTTCATTAAAACGTTCCACCTTCTCATTACTGTTCTCCGGGTGGCTGAATTTCGTCTGGGTAACAAATGTAGGCATTTCCATTCTGTGTAATTACAGCACTTATGGCAGAAGCAAAAACATAATGGAAATCTTTACAAAGTAGAATCATAGAATGGTTTGGGTTGGAAGGGGACCTTAAGTAAGACACAATAAAACCTTCAAGAAGGGCTAAAAAGGCAAGAGCCTTTTTTTTCAGAGAAGGAAAAATTTCTTTCTAAATTACACTCTGGAGTCTGCACTGGCTGTTACACGTTCTTTTAGTAGGCTTCAAATAACACGCCGCACTTCAGTCCAAACTACAGTCCAAACTACAGTCCACAATGTTACCACATTTCAGAGGACTATTCAGGTTTACTGGCAGCTAACATGGAAATTCCTAACATTTCCTTTATTAGCATGACTAACTAGTTGGACAAAGTTTTTATCTCTCAGTATGGTATCTAGAGATGGAATACAAATGTATTTCCTGTATAGCAGGCATCTGGACAAAGCAGAAAGCCAGCCGGATCAACAGGTCAGGAAAACTACTGATTATCTGTGATGTGGTCGTACAGATTTCCTAGCTAACAGCGAGCAGTGACACACACTGATAATTTCCAGGCACTCCCAGTAATACCGTTTTTCCCCTGTGGGAGCAATGATCTGAATTTTCACGACTGATGAGAAAATATTATCTGAGTATGAAGTGAAAATTGGCCCTGTTAATGCTTCCCATTAGAGCTGCTCTCTCAAACACTTGACAGATGTTTGGACAGTGATCTTCCTCTCTCCATCTTCAGCACAGCTGATAGGACATAGATTTAGTCTAGCAGGAAACAGTGTCTCACGCTGAATGTATTTGTGGGTGCTGTTTCCCAGTGAAATTGCCAACTATTATTTGAATAATAGCTAAGGTGTTATTTCACTTTCTAGATAATGTACGCTGCGAGAGGAATGCATTTTAAAAATGAAGCAAATTGTTAAAGTGATGTGATGAATAGCTGTCTGAAATTCTCTCTAGGATGAAGTAAAGTAGCAGTTCCGAACCTGTGGTCCAGATAAGCAGCTTCTCATCAGTGCTGTCCTTAAATTTTTCATTTTGTGATTTTATATCCTTGCCCTTTAGGCACACTGATAACTAAGTTACTAAAGCTGCTTTCCATTAATCCTTCAATTTCTAATTAGAATGATCCCAAGTCTTTCTTTTCATTGTGTTCTGCGGTTTATTCTGATTTACTGTATCTTGAGGCAAAGCTTAAACTCTATTAACATTGTTTTATAAGTTTACTTCCAAAATACAGCTGTTCAGCAAAACTTTGTTTTTGATATTTATGAACTCTCATTTGCCACAAGTCATCCACCTTTGCAGCACCATCTAGTAGATTGGCAAGACAGTAAAGGCAAAGTTTATCTTTACCTAGTGATGGAATTTATGCAGCTTCTGGAAATTAACAGTGCTTTCAAGGTACAGTATCATAAATAGGAATAAAACAGACAAAATGAGCCAACCTATTTTTCCCTCATTTGCATAAGAACATTATTTTCAGCAATATATAATCTGCTCTGTGTGTTCAAGAAATGTAAAAGGAAAAAATATCTGACTTAATTAAGCAAAATGTCTGCTAGAGGATGAAAATCACAAATGAAAACATCCAGAACAAAATGTACTTGCTGGGATGAAAGCAAAAAATGTTTCTTCTTTTAATAATTTCAGTTTACCATTTAATATTGATATAGTTCTGGTTACAGACCTCTGGCTTTTACATAACCTAAAGATTCACACTTTCAATTTTTCTGGTTTTTCAGGCTTAGCATTGACCAAGATGATGCTTATCACAGTCCTGTATGTTGCTAAAAAAACCCAAAGGCTAGCACAGACAAGCAGAAGAATAGGTAATGTATATCTTGATTACAATGCTCTAGACACATCATAATTTCAGCTTAATTTCACAAATGGGGGATTTTAGATTCTAGTCACAGATTTTGTTTATTTATTTATATACTTACTGCAGTAATTATTGGAAAGCTGACCACAGCACTGAGATAGTGATTGGCTATGAACCAGCAGCAATTGGCTATTGCCCAAAGCACACCAGAAACAAATCCTAGAAAAATAAATCCCAATCAAAAATATATACAGCAAGGTATAGACAGCAATTTGTGGAACATTTGTATTTATAGCATAATACAGAAACTGTACGTATGTATCTTAGTATGTTGATCACTTTAACAAGCTGTCTCTGATAATCTAAACTAAAGCTCAAGGGATAAAATCAGCTACTCCAGTTAAAGTACTACATTAATTAAAATTCACAATTTTCTGAGCAATATGGTCTCCGCTATGGCAGAGTCAGTTTTTGAAAATCCGCTGTATGCAATGACATTTTGTTCTAATTTCAGATTACAACAGAATTTATCATTGTTTCCTAACCTTGATTAGTTAATCTAATAGGAATGATCTTTCAAAAGAGACAAAAATTCAAATGAAGAGACTTGAAAGGCAAACTACAATTCCAACATATATCTTGAACTAATCTCTGCAAAACGGTCAAAAGAAGTAACTGAAATTAATTGCTGATTTAAAAAACAGTCATACCTGGCAATATAGCTTGGGGATAAACGTTAGGTTTATTTTTCCTGACTGCACAGTAAATCAAAAAGTAGACGGTACTTGTAAGAAATATTCCACTGAAGTGTGCAAAAACATAATCTAAATCTGAAAGAGAAATTACAAAATTATATTAGTCTAAATCATTGGTTATTAATTTTAAATAAATTTATTTCACTGGTAGCATTCACATAGACAAAACCACATAAGGTGCTACTGCTAACAACTCAAATTCAATTGTGACTGTGATGAACACAGCTGCCAGTGTGACTGAGGACAGATGTGGTCAATCACACACATAGTAGACATGAACTAACCGCTGCATTGACCCTACAATTTATCACATGCTTTTATGCATTTTTGTGAGTTGTCGGAACTCTATTAGTCAAACTACTGAATTAATTCGCTAAAAACTTAAAAAAATCCTCAAGTGAGGCTACAAAACGGGGGTGAGGATTTCACATAATTACACCCTCTCCTGATCATCTACATTTGTATTCCTGTATATAGCCTTGTTTCTCTTCTGTACATTTAAGGGCAAGACAATTGCACATACTGTGTAAGCTAAACACGACACAGTTTTGTCCTTTTTTTTTATCTTGAAGAACGTATGAGAATTTTCATCACTATAATGATTAACAATAAATACTTTATGGGCTTGGTATGTGCTAACGAGAGTATTTCCAACACGGCAAAGCAGAAGCATGTAGCAAAGTAATTTCTGTCTCCTTGGAGTTGTAAATCCTCAACAGGAAAGGCAGTTACAGTAATGATAACATCTGTTTTGTCTAGCTGGGGAATATATCAGTTGTCGTAGTCAAGAGAAATCGTATATGACATAACAAACAATTTCTTAATGGCAACATTATGCAGTCTCAGCAATACCTTGCTCTTAAGCTGCTGCTAGTATTACCTGATAGACCGTATGCTAAATCTTAAGGAAGATGTTTCTGGGGAAATGTTTGAAATAGGCAATTAGGCTTATGTTAAAAGGTTTCAGTTTAAAAAACTACAAGGTTTTAATTATTTACGTTGTGATACATCTCTTCTGCTCATCAATTATGATTGACATTCTCCTTTTCCTTTACTGGTGTACTAATTTGGCAATTGGTACAGCTTGTGCACATTTTTACCTCATGTTCCAGACATACATACTTTCTATTTTGAGTGTGCTAGCTATGTTTCAGAAGGCACTAAATATATGAGTTACGTACAGTATTCTCTGGGCTGTTTCTCGCTGCTCTTTTAATGGTGCAATTCACCTCTGGGAAAAAGGGAGTGCTACTACTGTGATTACAACACGTAACACAGTGCAGAAATGCTAAGTTGTCATGGGATATTTCCAGGCATATCAAGAATTTTACTCTGTGCCTTTACAAAAGCAGGACACCACAATAAACTGATGCAATAAAGCAGAGGCGACCTATTAGCCTTTACCAAATTGACTTGCTCCTGTGTATATAGTTTCATTTCTTCTTCCATGGTCCTTGATGTAAAGCACTGGTACAAAACTGGAACCGTAGAGTATTCCAGCTACTACAGCCAGGCTACAACCTCTTTAAAAAGTGAAAAGTCAGAGAAAATAGCCTTGTGTTAATTAGGGAAGTAGACAATACACTTAAGACAAGTCCAGTATTGCAGTTAAAGACTGTATATCAAATGAAAGTTGCTAGCAACACTGAAAATAATACATTTTAGCACATTTTTATTTTCTAATGTAGAAATGGTTCAGTTCAGTAAATTAATTTTTCTATACTTTGTGGCCAAGTAACACAGGCAATTCCTGCCCCAAGAGCCTGCAGTCTAGATTAATGACAAGAGACATCAACTAACTAGGATTTCCTAAAAGCAGAGCTAGGAGAAAACCAACAAAAATATAGTTTAAATGCTCCCAGCTTCACTGTTGCAGTCTATATATTTTTTGTAACTATTACCAGGTTCATTGCCTCCACGGTCCCCTTCTCCACTTCCAGATCCTTGTGTCCTTTGCTGTCTACACTCCACACACTGGCCCCTCGCTAGCTACTGCTTCTACCTTAGAGCACTTCTGTTCTCTCCTTACTATACTGCCATGCGTTTCCCAGATGTATTCACTTGGAAACCACACCTGGAAGCATGCTATTAGCACAGGGTGCTTCTATGCCGGAGTGCTAATCAACCAGGTAATAAAAAAACAGCTCTGTAATTACTTACTTGCTATAGCTATTTACTTTGCAAATGTTGTTCTTTTGTAGTAGTAAATAATAATTAATTGTAAGGTAAAGCACAGTAAACGGTGTGAAGGAAACAATCCAATCAGTTGAGCAGCTATTTGTATACAGATACGCACATTATACTAGTACTTTAAAAATTGTTATTAGTGCATGACTGTGCTAGGAAAACCACAGGACACGGATTCTGCTCTTACACTGTGTCCAGCTTCTTTCTCTGGCTACTTAGCCTGCATAGTAAAAGAACTGTTAATAACTTACATGAGTCTCTTTTTTGCTGGAGAAAGTCTGTTCACCCATGAGTCATCAGAGGTATCTTCAGAAACATTAATAGACTGTAAAAAACCAAGAGTTTTCACTCAAGTTTAGTTGGTTTAGTTTTAGGGTTTAAATCTCAAACATTGTATTAAACAGAATGTTTTTGCTCTAAGAAAAAACAACTAAAATGGAAGGAGAAACAGAAGGAATTTACAGAAATATTTTGTAAAAGGAGAAAGAGATATTTTTTAATATAAAACTAATAATTGGATCCACCTACCTGAAAGTTTACAGGTACGAGTTCAGATATGGAATTTGGGTTTAGTACATAAGAGAGCACTCACTAGTATTTTTTTTTAACCTGCATGCAGGGAGATCTGACTTTCAAAACTCATCCTTCCCTAAATTTGTTGTATGAAATAATATATAGATTGTATTTATCATGTGCTTTTGCGTTTTTGTTGATAGCTCTGGTGTTACTATCAGAACATTAGGACTATTTGCAAACGGAAATTAAAACCCCTGTCTGCTGCCCAAAGAAATTGCAGCATCCCTTTATTCTAATCCTGCAACCAGATTCTGTCTGTCTTCTGTGATTTGCTCTGGAAGACTGGACCCTTTAGCGAGCATTGAGAACAGCTAGAAAACTCTGAGAGGCTCTCTGTTCAGGTAGCAACTGAGTTTTGATGCATCACTGACCTACAAGAGTAAGGTACAACGGCAGTAGGAGCCTATTTTTGTCCCGCTTTTGTTGCATAGTTTGGGGTCCCAAAAGAGCGACAGCCAGTATGGCACTGCTCCTTGACCTCTGACCTGTGCCACAGCTGATGCTGAGAATCTGTGACTCTTGACAGTCTCTTAGTTCTGTAATTTGGCAAAAATCTGATGGGTAAGAGTTATACACCCTGTTGCCTTTCATCCAAGCACCCTCCTAGTTTTATAGTTAAGTTTTAATTAAAATTGCTTCCTCTTCTCAGATAGGAAAGTAATACACTATCTTTTATTCAGCTTCTGTCATAAAGAAAAAGGAGTTTCTGTGCCATTTAAAGTTGACAATACAGAAAGAAAACTTGGGAAAACCTTTTCTGTTGCTCACATTCGACTAGATATACAAGATCCACACATTAAATACAATCAATACATATTTATGTGGTTTCACGTAGCCTACCACAAATCCTAGCAAATCTGGTTAACATTAAGCAAACCTTTTGGTTTTAAACGGATATGTACTTTTCACTGCTGTAAAATAACAACTGTAGAGTACTTACACTTTCTCTCAGTAAAGGTGTGCTTTCTAATGAAGATGAAGAACTCTGGACTTCAGGTTTTATAAAAAGAAATATGACAGCACTCAGAAAAGAAAAATACACCAATAAATACCATGTCAGCTCATAAGAACATAACATTTAGTGTCCAGAGACAAAAGTTATATTTGGGGGCATGTTACTTTATTTTCATTATTGCCCTAGAGTCACTTCACTGTATTTTAAAAATGCAATTGCTTTTAACAGACTTAACAAACAACTTAAGTGAAATTAAGTAAATAAGTTAGTCTTTGTATTGCTTTACAGATCTCCTATGTAACGGGATTGAAATGTCTCCTGTTTAAAGTGGGCAGTTACAACCACGTGCTAACAGCTGCTTTAGTTAACAGTGCCCTTTTGTACTAAACCACACCTACCATGGAACATCTGGATGAAAATTCTATATGGAACAACTTAAACCTGCAGAGAATTGGCTCTGTGCTCAAGTACAAACGTTAGTTTTTAGTCTGCTATCATTTGTGAATGAGGGAATATTGCTCCTACAGGGCCTCATGCCTATGTGGAAGGAGAAGGGGTACTGCCCAGCGGTGCTCCAGTGCACTAAGTGAATAAAATGAAGAAGAAAGAGTAATTTGTACCCCCAGCTCCAGTAAACCAGGTAAATACATGTAATCGGAACTGGCAGATTCTGGTTTTTATTTTTATGCAAGATATTTTAATGATTTAGGAATTCCTTCTCATAGTTGTAAACAAAATGTCTCCATTTGAAGAGTGATTCATATCTCCTGCTGAAGGAATAAGGATAGATATAAAAGGATGTCGGCTTCCTCCAGAGGGACTAGGCAAACATGCACAGGTTCCACACGGGAGGCTAAAATGAAATACATGCTTCTGAGCTCTGCAACAAGCTTTGCGCAGCTTGCCAGGAACACATGTTTGGTCAGGATCTTTTTCCCAGTTGATGATTCTCCATGATATCTCAGAAACAGGCAGGAAGCAGGTGGTGACCTGAATGAATTCATCAGGCAGGAATAGCAGTACTGTTGCTATTTTGTGAGTACCTCAGAAAATCACGTGCTACATGTAATGGCAGTAAGTAAAATGCTGCTGACTCTTAGGAAAGAGAAAGAGTGGAAACAAAATTCAAGAATCTAAGGCAGCAGCTTTCCACCAGCAATCAGGAATGGCTCCATCGCCTCCATGTTCTTAACACCCCTTTTTTCCTAAAGGCATTACATGCATCTGCTGCTCATAACGCTTATGGCAAACCTACTGCCCCTGGGATTTAGGGCCTCCTTTCTGTTCCTAGAAAGACCTTCCTGGCCACCCAGTCGGAAAGCAAGAACACTGTTATGTAACAAAGACCATCTCTCCTCTGTGTTTGGACCAAAATATGCATTCATACAAAAATAAACAAAAGTGGAAGTCCTTCTGAAGATCCCAAAGGAAGACATTGTTTGGGAGCTTTTGGAAGTGTGGCTTAAGAGTTACAAGAGAGAGAGCTATGAAGGACAAGAAGATTTTCGTGGAGTCTGAAGGATCTGGGAAGAGGTCCTGTGGCATCTTTTACAGTTAAGAGGAAGGATTTGTATCCCTGACTGAGTGAAGTCAGATCAGAAATCTCACAGATGTTTTCTCACCGAGAGTCTTGTAGTCAGTTTTTCTTCTCTCATAAACTTTGTGGGAAGTGAGCTATTTTAGCAGCCTGGCTAGAGAGACAATCAGTGCTTCACTGCTTTGCCTTGAACATGCCCACCATCATAAAAGTATATTTCTGTGTTTACAAATAACCATTTCACCTCTGTACCAGATGTCATGTATACTTCTCTTCTGAAATACAACACTGTCCGGCTAGGTATGGACACCTCATGAATTCTGTAGTAAATCAATTTGCAAAAAATACTTCAATATATTTGGCCTCTAGTTAGACTGTCCCTGTGGTTATTAAATAGATGATATTTTACATAACAGAAATTTATTCTAAGAATAATTTTCTACCTTAATAGTGAAAGTCCAGCTCCAAGATAATTTAAGATTGGTCTTGATACCTCTTCTGGGTCAATTCCAAACCAACCAAATCTGGAATATTTAAACAGTTTCACTTAGTTGCACTGACTGCATATAAATAGTTAAATTATAACCCAATCTTAGAAATATTTACTCATGTAAATAATTCTTCTTAAGTTTATATTTGCAATATTGGATTGGTGCTTCAGTTGGCTTGCAAAAAGCTATGTCTACTATGTTTAAACTGATTTAACTTACACTGATTTTTTTTAATCTGAGTATTTAAAAATTGAAGTTAATTTAAATTAATTTATCAGGCCTATGCTGTAGAAGGAAAAATACAGTGTACTAGTGTTACATTAACAAATACATTTTTAATTCACTCAATTATGTTAATGAACATCTCTGGGCATTCTTCTTCCCATTGAGGCAGAGGAAACACAAGATAAAATAATTAACCTGAGCACTTTCCACTGAGAGAGAAAAATATCTTATAAATGTGATAAATCCTCTTTACTGGTGATAGTGTTTCCACTGCAGTTATTAATGAAGACTTGGTAACATTAATTATGTATGACTTTAGACTTAAATGTACGTACCTTGAACTTGCCCAACCTGTCAGCAAATTAAAAGAAGCCCATATCAAAAGACCAAGAGCTAAGCCAACAGTTTTAACAATAGGAACAACTGTAACATTGCCTGAAACACACACACACACAAAAGAATTAAAATCAGTTAAAAAGTAGGTTGTGATCTTGTATATTTTTGCTTTAGATTCTGTGACTGTTCACAAAGCAAAGAAATTCTGGCAACTACGAGATGGTAGGCAACAGTGGTTTTAAAAATAAATACATTAAACACAGACTATTCCTCAATAACATTAAAAAAGTTATTTTTGGTGCCAATTTGCTGCTTATAAAATAAGCATAATAAAATAATATTTACTATAAGGGTACAGCTCCATTAATACTGAGACTTAAAAAAGTTAAATAATACCAAATAAATACTACCTTATATATGGAAAAGTTTTTATCACTCTTTTTTGTGAAGATTTAGGATTACATCGTGTTTCAAGAAATATAATCTCTTTATCCTTACCTGTAGCCCATACGAAACCCCCAACCATAGCCAGAGGCCAAAACCGGGGGCAATTCTGGATTAAATTGACCACCAAAGAGACTAGCCATATGGAGGCACAGAGAATCCACTGGAAGAACATGCCTATGGAAAAACCAAATGCACACAATAGACAAGTTGTAGAATACTGCATGTGTGAGTCTCTTAACATACTATGTTTTAGATAAAATAGTACAGAAAAAAAATGAGAGATGGCCACCTCCTTTGTGAATTTCAGAGAGTCATGTTACAATGTACTCAAAAGATGTATTTTAGGGTGGCAGATTTATTCTTCTAAGGATCTGGTATTTGACTATGTTCCATGTAAATCTGCAAATACAACAAGAACTTAGTACAGTAAAGTGATAAAATTCAAAGTAGGAAATAGAAGCAATTGTTTCATCTTACTGAGTCACCAGATAAAAGTATTCAAATTTCAATTTTTCATTTTTTTTAACGTTAGGTCCACAATTAAAAGGCAATAGTCCAAAGTTCAACAACTTTTACAGTACAAATAACACTGTATGTATTTGAGAATCTCCATAAGGTATTAGAAAGGACATTCACTTCCCATCATGAAATGCTCATGAAAAGCACATCATCACTGTTAAAGTGTACAACAACACATACACAGACTCTTCTAAAGATGTGCCACATCTTGAACCAATACATTATTGCTTTATACCCTAACAATAGCGAAGAAAA
The DNA here is from genome assembly GCF_009769465.1 of Tauraco erythrolophus. NCBI lineage: Eukaryota > Metazoa > Chordata > Aves > Musophagiformes > Musophagidae > Tauraco > Tauraco erythrolophus. Next base: position 68,442,812 of record NC_141469.1, read on the forward strand.
TTAAAACATTCTCCATGGAGCAAGACTGTGATGATATTTATAACTCTAGTTCTGGAAACTTTCATATTTGCTGGCAAAATATTATTCCTACTAGCAAAAATACCAAAACCAACAAAAGAATATAAATAAGTTTACCATCACCAGTATCAAATTTCTTAACAGGCACAAAGTTTGTCCCAAACAGAAGGACAGCTACTGTGGAAGAGGTAAAGCCAATTGCTAGATCTGTTCCATTGCTGATGTTAAAGGCACTGTAAGCTTTCCCAGTGTTCATCTTTGTTCTGAAGTTGCCTCTTTTTGTGGAGTTGTCTTGCTGTGGGTCCTGACAGACTCTGAAATTAGAGAGCAGAATTAAACATGCGGAGTATTAAATAACAACCTAGTTCAGAAACCTGAGAATTAAAAGATCCTACTTTTCAATCTCTCAAAAGCTGGAAAGAACTGCAAAGTAAAATCCCATGAACAGCTGTCAGAAAACTTGAATAAACTGTAACTTAAGAACAGATGCACAAAAAAATCACTAGCGTGTTTCATACCCAACTTTGCAGGAAGGTGTCTGAAAACATACAACAACATGAACGAAGAGATGCTCTCACAGGTTATGAAGACTTGAACCTGTGAGGCCTCCAGGAAGCCCTGATGCTTTAGGGAGATGTTCTATCAGAATATTCCTTATTCCTGTAGCCAAACAGGGGTCACACTCGGGTGTGTAAAAAAGCAGGGCTTAGAAAAAGTCTTAATTGGCAGAAGAGGCTATAGAAATTTGCAGCCCCACTGCTTAGAACTCAGGAAAAGACGCAGAGATTCTATTGATGCCACAGTGGGATCAATATGGGATCATAAGGTAACCACAAAGATCGTTCTAGCTGATACAAAACGTGAATAAAGGTTCATTTTTCCTGTGGAGAACAAAGGGAGAATCTGCCACTAAAGTTTCTTCATTCATTCTGCATAAATATAATGAGAGGGCAAAGATTTTTTTTTGTCCCATAATACCTTCCTTTTTTTTATCCCATAATATCTTCCTTTTTGTTTTTTTGTGGAAGACTTGTCTTGAGGTTACACTCAACCGAAGTACCTCATATACACTTTTGAAATGGATGATGACTTTGACAGAAAAGGTGGCTCCGAGGACAACTACAATAACGCAATCTTTGCATACATAATCTTAACACCACACTTCACAGACTACATATAAGAAAAGTGTTTGGAAATTTAACCTCAAATGGCGACAGGACACTGAACATGCCGTGAGTAGAAAGGGGCATATTTATAGAGATACACAGGCAATCCTGTAGTTGAAGAAATGCTATTTATACTGAATCAAATGACAGCCTAATGGAGTTTGACATTCCTCAGTGTAGGTGGACCAGCTACTGCCTAGAGGAAAAAAAATGAAATATAATGGCGGAAATTTTGCCAAGTTTTGTAAAGGGTGCTGTGCCTACACTCTCCACACAAAAGGAAGAGCTGAGCTGCTGCACGTTCTTTCCTCCAGTCTTGCCTTCCCTGGAGTCCTTAGGACACTGAGAACTGCACCAGCTGAGGTTGCGCTTTTATCTACAGCTTCAGCAGGACCATCAGTGTCGACTGAAGTTAATTATTTGCATTAGCAGGTGAAAACTTCAATCTCACAAGTAATATAACCATTTAGTTTCTATATTTTTTTTCTCCTTGACAGATGCCAGTGTATTTTTAATGAGTACTTAGGAAAAACACAGATGACATTTAGAAGGCGCACCATGATGGTACACCACCACAGGTATTTCCATTTGTCTTATTATTTGTTCCTTTACTTTTCATCTTTTTTGCCTGCTTAATGGATAAGCTCCTCCAGGAAGTTTTCACTGTATTTAAGACTCTTCTGTAAAGTATGTTTTGCCTGGGACCTGTTGACACTGAACAGTGCAAACAACAATGGTGAGATTGTTCTTCAAAGACTGACTTCACAGGCTAAGAAACATCGTGACACCACAAGAATGGATTAAGATAGAGAAAGGCTTACATCAGCTATCTTCATTCCATTAAACTTGACTCGCTAGCTGAATACATTTAATTCATTTAGTGGATAAGTAAGGCATGAAAGCTGGGTTTTGCACAGGAAGATCTTCATGCTGTTAAGGACATAGCAATGAAGCTGATTACGCTGCACCTCTGTGAATACAGGACTCAGTTCTTTAGCCTTTAAATAAATATGGAGGTAAAACACCACGAACTTTCCAAAATCTGAAGTCATTTATCAGTCTTTTTGATGTTGTTAACATACAGAGAAATGTTACTTTGAAGATATTTCAATTTGGTACCTACTAAGAGAAAATCTGTGTGCTGCTGGGCAAGGTCCTTTTCTGCTTGCCTTTTATTTTCAAAAAAATCTCTGTATTGTGCACACTGAAGACTTGCACAATTGAAGAACCAGAATCATGACAGCAAAAATGGAAAGGAGACTTCCAATTAACCAAGGAAGAGTATCCTTCAAAGTGTTGAAACTGTAACTTTCCAACGTGTGGGGCATTTAGTCTCCAAATTAGGCAAAGTTTCAGGCCCAGCTTTCAACTCCATTTTAATGCCTTCAAAGGAATGCTCAACTAGACAAGGCCTGGAACAACCTGCTCTGACTTCAATAATACACTCCTTTAAGTAGGGAGTTGAACTAGATGGTCCCTCCCAAGCTAAATTATTCTGTGATTTAGCCAATGTGAAAAGCAAGTAACAGACTGGCACACAGCACTGAGCTGACCACACTTTTTTGCATATGCCTGCACATACTTTGCACACTAGAGAGTTTCAGAGGGTTCACTAAAAGCCTCTTATCTTCTCTAAAATCTTAGGTATCGCCAGATGGACTTGCAGCATACACATCTCCAAAGCTTTATAGCTACCAAATGCCAAACCAGAAGCACTTGCTGCAGTTGCAGAGATGTTAGAATGTAGTGGTCCTATCTCCAACTGCTGCAGAAACAGCTGGAATTATTTCTGTTATTGAAGGGGATTCTTCACTAAGTAGCCCTTACTGAAGGGCATTTTGGGGTTCCTAAGCTGCAGAGGGAACGTAACGGAGTTTTGTTGGCACACGTTGCCCTTGTCCTACTAACTTCAGTGGTTTAACTCACTAGGTTGTGCTCTGTATTTTCACTTGTTTCCTCAGAAACATGCCACCATTTTTCCCTTTGCACAGAGAGGCAACAAATCATGACACTTGCTTCATGCTACAGCAACATATGGCTACGGTCTCCTCAGACAGGCGTGAAACCAAGAATCCTGCCCTCGAGAGCTTTCATCTTGGGGTGGATGCACGCTGTCGTCAAGGTCTGAAGGAAGCTGCTCGCGCTAATTGAAGGGGTATTTTTAGAAGCTGCACGTCACATTGGCTATTTGTACGTTTCTCCTATCACATCCGCCTTTACGGGTAGATACTTCCATCCTTATTTTAAGGAAGCGCTGCCAGGCCCGAGGCGGCTCGGAGTGACGTCCCCCGGCGACCGTGCCACCCCTGACAAGCCGCCAGAGAAATGTTTCTTCACTCCCCCGGGACGAACGCCGTCGAAAGGCGCTCTTCGGGCAGTATTTTCCGTAGGCGGTATCACGCGACTAGGAACAACGCGCAGCTGAGCTCTCAACAGAGGCGGATGCTGCTTCCATGGACGCCACCGCGCCCGCGCTTCCGCAGGGAAGGCCCGCGCTGCCAGCGGGACGCGGCCCGCGGAGGGGGCACGCCCGGCCCTCGGCCACGGCCGCCGCCGAAGGCAGCGCCCGCCGGGCCGGCTGCTCGGCGACGCGTCCTTACAGAAACTTCAGGGCCGCCCCTCCAGCCGGACACCTTCCCCTCCCCAGCGCCCTGCCTCCGGCGGGCTCTACGGAGCTCCCCTCCCGCAGCCCCAGGCGGGAGGCGGCCGGGGACGGGCCCGGGCCCGCACCCGCTGACCCTCGCCTCGCCTCGCCCCTCCGTGCGCCGCTGCCCGCGCCCTCCGCGCCAGCCCCCGCCGTGCTACCGCCGGGCTCACGCACCGCCTTCCCCCGCCGCTCCAGCCTCCCGCCCGGGCCTGCACCGCCCGCCCGCCGCCCCGCCCCTCGCCTCGGCCTGCACCGCCCCATCCGCTGCCCCGGCCGGGCGGGGCTGGAGGCGAGCAGGCAGAGGCCGAGGGGGAGGTCTGCGCCTCACTCGCCCGCTTTTCTCCGGCGGAGTCCGCGCGGCTGCCAGCAGCCGCGGCGGGGAGCCGTCATGGCAGAGGCCCGGCGGTGCTGTCCCGCGGTGCTGGCCCGGCTGGGACAAATGCTGAGATGGGTCTGAAATTCAGGCACTCACGGCGTGATGAGGGCGCCTTTGCCCCTTGCCGGTCTGAAGCGGCGGCTGAGGAGGCAGTTATTTATTTTTCAGGGCGAGCACACCTGCGCGTTTCACGGGCTGTTGCCGTCCTACCCAGGCGGGACGAGGCGGCCGGTTCCGGCAGCGAGCGCCCGGGGCCGCACGCGTGGCTCGGAGACAGGGCTGAGGAGGGGCGGCCTCGCCAGGGCTGCTCTCGCTCCGGAGGCCTCCGTGGCGGCCGGGAGCTGCCGGGGGGCGCGGGGGCGTCTCGGGGGAGGCAGCCGCCCTTCGGGCCGTGCCGCTGCCCCTGCGGCGCAGCGAGGCGGGGGCAGCTCCCCGAGAGGCCGGGGCGTCCGGGCTGAGGGATTTCTGGTTTCCCCTAAGCTCAAAAAATTGCCACATTGTCTTGTTCAACAACCAAAACGGAGTGGGGAAAAAAATTCTTTTGCGCGATGTCAAGAAGGGATTTTTGCAGATTTCCCTGTAAGGCCAGTTAAAGCACAGACGATTACTCAGCGTGTTTAGTCATGAAATAAACATTTCTCTCTGTCCTCTCGGAGCACAGCTTACAGATGGCAGCCCAAATCGATCTTCTTACAAGCACGGCACAAGCCTTCTAAAGTAATGCGTCATATTTTGCAAATCAAATCTGCATTAATCTTAATAAGGACATAAGTTTTTTCTCTGAAGAATAAGTTCTCGGTCCCGTGGACCCAATAAAGCTAGGAGTGCACCATTTATCAATCATTTTAACATAAATGCCTTGTCTGTCTGACATTTAGAGAGATGAACTGCAGAACGTCTCTATGGAAACAGTTTAGCTGTAGTGGATCCGGGAGGAACAACATCCCATAAGATAATAGTAATCACAAATGCAGCTTAGAAAAAAAGAAGTGCTTTTTATTCTAAAGGCAATGCGAATCTACATGTTACACAATTTTATTTAGGAAAAAAAAAGAAAATGTTAAGAAAAATGTTAAGAAAAATGTTAATCTTTTACATTGAACTGCCTGCACGTAGAAAGCAAGAGCACACTCAACGAGGAGCCAAGCCTGAAATTACATCCTTTCAAGTATCCAGGGATAAAGAGGGGTGTTGAGTTTTGGCTTCAGAAGAATCTTGGTATTGAACAAAATGTTTTCCAAAAATCCTGCTCCTGGTTTCATTTGGAAGAGTGGATCAGCAATCACTTCTAACTACTGTCTCTGTTCCACTTGAACTGATATTCACCTGTTCCTCACTATTTCTTCAAACCATGCTGGTTTTGGAGTGTTGTTTTTCTCCTTAACACAATAGTTGAAATGACACTGACAGAACGAATGAAACACCTCAGATATCGACAGATTCTAATTCATTCATTTGTGCTGTTTGATTTTATTGAAATCATAGGGTGTTAGAGATGAAAAGTATACGCAAAAGGAAGTCCATGAATGCACAGTGTTTACTAAAATGGAAAATGGCAACATTCATGTTTCAAATTTCAGAGCCTTCTATGAATATAAAAACTGTCCTCATAAAGAGCGTATTTTGTTGCAAAATGCTCTACAAACCAGCACAGACGATATTTTGTTCTTTGCTGAATCACAGCAACTTCTGCAGTCACAACTACAGTGGGAAGAACCAAACTGAGGCATCTTGGAAAACTAAAAAAAACCAAGCATATTTAAATCCCATATCTCTTAATACTGAAATGACTGAGTGGAGCAAGAAGGAAGGATTAGACGAAGAAACAGGAGATGTATTGCTTCAAAGTACAAAACTGATACTTGCAAAAAATGACACTGGCATTTTGGAGAGAAACATACTAGCTACTAGGTGGTGCTTTTTTTGGTGTTAATAATAATAATATTGTATCACTGAGTTGTTACAAATGGTTTTCTCTGTGTTTTTCTTTTGTTCTCCAGGTGTAGCGTTCACTATTCAAAAAGGCTGTATTAATCTAGATTAAAGAAGTAAGAAGATCACTATGAAAGGAGTAGTAAAAAAGGAGTATGAATAATAATTCAGATGAGAAATAAGAACCTGAACTTGGTAGGATTAAGAAGGAGGCAAAGGTGAAAGGCTATAGGAGATTGCATAGAGGAGGTTGTGTAAATCCTGTGAACAGAAGGTTTTGAGAACTTTCTGGTTAATTAGCATGAGTCAAGATGCAGGAGCTTATCACTGGTGGTCGTTGGATGAGTCCACTCATCTCCTGCAGGTTGGCCAGAGACTGTCTACTAGGAAGGCTGGCGGCAGTGCTGGCCACCAGCTGCTTCAGAGTCTGTAACTTGTCCAGCACCATCAGCAGCACCCTGGGGGCCAGTCCTTCCCATGAATACAAGTTGATCTGGTTTCTTCTACAAATGCAGGTACAGGTTGAGTCGAATTTCAGAAGTTAAATAAAAAAAAAAAAAAAAAAATTACTAATCTGCAATTTAGCTATTAATTTACATTTTCAAAATATACCTAGGAATGTCAAGGACTAGAAAATACTTCTTAAATTTGCTTCTTCCGTTCATTGCTATTCTCCAATATTAAGTTGATATTCCTGTGTACCTAAACTTAGGAAGGGATAGCATTGACCATTGAGTATGGATGTATAAAGAAATGGCACGAGAAGTTGAGTTTAATGGATGCAGATGGCAATACCACAGATGCAGTTTAAAGCAAGGAATAAATGCAGAATCTAGCTGACATTTTAGGCGACTGACATATAAGTAGGCAAAGTGCAATAACCTAGGCCAGAATTTGGTCAGACAACTGGTGTTGTTCAGTTTATTACTTAAAAAAGTTGATTTTGAATACTTTGTGACCACAGAGGAAGTACTCTTTCAGTTCAGTAATGCCCTTTAGTGCTCTGCTGCAGCTTCGGGTTAGTAATGATTCCAGAAAGAACACTACCCACCTGAGCAACACTTGTCTCTCCTGAAACACAAAGAAACATTTGTTTTCCAGACAAGTCCATAGCCATTCCAGCCTAGGCTATTTTGTGAAATCTAGTACGATGTCGAAGCTGTACACCACCAGAGCTGAAAAAAAAATGGTGTCTGCTTATATATTATATTTTAAAGATCCAAAATTAGAGGTAAATGTCTGCTAAATTAACAAAATATTGAATCCTGTTTAGTCGAATTCCTACAACCATCCATACATTTCAAAGAATGTAATGATGCCAACATTTAAAAAATGAATTCTCCTTTCTGAACATGAAAAATACAGAAATTGTTATTACTATCATCACATTTGGAAAGCCTCAAAAAAACCCTCAGCAGTCAACATGATACATCTGTGGGCACACCACATTTTAATTTCTAGACTACATAGGAAATGAAGAGTGAAAAACAATTCTCCATATCCTTTCATAATTTTGTCCAGATAATCTTCAAAGTGCTGTAGTAGAAGGACTATACAGGTTCTAAAATTTTAATTTAAGAGAAAAGTTATAGCCAAGGACAGCTGTTAGCAACCTGAATGGACTGTGTTTTGGCACTGATTCATTGTAATGGACAGGTCATGGTGTTGTCTACTTGCAAGAACTGGGCATTTGGAAAGAACTGTTACAGTGTGCTATGTTTCCAACTCAAGCAACTCTGTGCCATTAGCAAAATACCCAAAAAATAATTCAAAGACACTTGGAAGAAATATAGTGGAATAAAAGCTTCATGCTGAATTATTTGCTGTCAAAATCAGCGGTAAGTCAACATAGAATCCAGGAGGTGTAGTCATTTGTTTTGTTTTTTTCTTTTTTCATTATTTATCCTTAAAGGGGGGGGGGCTATCTCAGTTCAAAAAATGTCTTCATGTGTATGTGTAAATATGTGCTATGGATGAAATTCTGCTCTCAGGCTGCAACACCCAGTTACCTTTATCGAGCCTGGTGTGAGCTGTATAACTTTGCTGGTGTTTTGTGCTTGCTTTGCACCATTACTAAGTAGGATCTAGGAGGCCATTCTCACTGTGAGCCATGTCTGGTGTTTGTTGGTCAAATGGGCTGCAAAGCTGGTACCTCTCACCAACAACCCTTGATCCTTCAGAGGGACTTGCGAGCGTCTAATGCTGATCTAATAATACTCATCTCTGGCAAGTTCTTTAAAGTATAAAAAATGTTAAGCAGCAGCAGCCATATCTTTACGGACTTTATTGATACACTTGCCTGGAGCTCTTCCAATTAATCTTCTTTGTTGGGGATAAGTTCCTTCAGTCAAATTTGAACTAAAAAGAGAGAACAACTGAAGTGGCCAGAAAGATTTTTTACAATCTCCATTCCTCCAAGAATTCAGATTTGGATAAAGCAGGTGATACGAAGGCTCTTTTCCTGGTAACAGACACAGATGCTGAAATCTTGATAGTACACATTTAGACAAAAAGTAAAGAAAAGTGATGGCCAGTTGAAAAAACCCACTCACAAAGTTTTATAGATTCACATTGGACCTGTCTGAAACATAAACCAATTCCTTAACTGTCTGTTCCCTTTAGTATTAATTGTGGAGAAGAGAATATCTCCATTAGCTTGAATTAGAGCAAACATATACAATTTATTATTTTGTACTTGACTGGGCGAGGAGTCAGAAGTCAGAGCTCTGCCAGTGTCTCACCGTTAACTCTGCGCAAGCCCTTAACTTCTCTCTGGCTCAACTTTTCCATCTGTACAGTGACTGAGCTATGCCTCGTTTTGGAAAGCACAAATAGGAAACACTCTTGAGCTGTTAAATAGCATGTTAATAACATTTTGAAAGCTACTGTCTGTTTTTCATTTCTCATCACAAGAACATATGATTCCCAAATGTTCTAACATTCGGAGAGGCTTTCTTATTTTAGATATTAAAAATAAAATGTGGCAAATGGGAATTTCTTCAGTACATCTGTGTGCAGTGCACTAGAGGGCCCTCAGGAGTTAGAAATGGATGGAATGCACTTTTGGAAGGCACATACTTCACAGGACTTTTCATTTCAGAATTTAAATAGAAGTTGCTGTTGGTTTGGGGGATTTTATTTTATTTTTTTTTAAATAACATGAGGTTCATCTAAGTTTATAGCAGTTCATATGCAAACCACCTCTCAGTACAGTTAGCTTCCAAAGAGTATTTAGCTTGCAATGAAATACCTAAATGTGAACCATACTTAAAACTGAAATATGTGCTAGAATACTTTGAGAACGTCAGCTTTTACTAAGTTACTTTTATTAATCTAAGGAGTTTACCAGAACAAAGAACACATCAAGCTGTATAGGTAAGTGGTTTTATATTTTTATCAACATATATACAATGTGAACTTATTTGATCTTTGTTTCTTTGAAAAGATAGATAAGTCATTGTCATTTTATTTGGAAAACTATAACTGGGTTCTATTTATGGTTTCACAAGAGTGAAGAGAATTGAACATCTTTCATGTGTATTTATGAATGTGAACTGTATTCATCTTAAACTAGAGAAATTTAGCATTGCTAATATATTTTTTCTATTAGTGAATGGGTGTGTATTTAACTGCTACAGTTACTGGTGCTTAATATTGTACAATTTACAGCACTTCCATAACATGAGGTTTAGTGAAGACTGTCTCACAAGAAAAAGATTATAACGACCTGGGTTTGACAAGCTTTTCTTCTAATGCTGGAACATAGCTAGCTGAGATTGCCAATTGAGCCTATATTCCATGATTTTAGTGTTTAATTTGTACTGAAATGAGCAAGTGAAAAATATATCCTGGCAAATTTCTAGATGCATACTATCTCATCTGGAACTTCTATCTCTTAAAAATGTAGAACCATAGATGTCATATGTGAGTAATGAAATGAAATGCTGCTACTCTTACTTTTTCAGTTTGCAAAGAAGATACTTCAGATATTTTAGACTACAAGTCAGTAAACTTTGCTGACGTAGCTGGCTTCATTCATTCTCTGAAGCCAATTGCTTCCCCTGTGATGGCTGATAAGAATTTAACGGCTTGAGAAGGTGGAGTGTCAGCATCCTTAGTACTAAACACGTTCCCAGGCATATCAGTAGCCTCTGTCCATCACCCATGCTGGAAGCTATTTGGAAAAGGAGAAGCAGAAATTGGGAAACGGAAATCATGCATCATCATCCTGGCTGGAAAGTACGGAAGACTTTATGCTGTCTTCATCATGTGGATTCACTAGAGAAATGAGCACCTTTGATCAGCCAAGTAAAATCAAAAACTTGTTTGTTTGCTGCCTGTGCCCCCCACGGGTGCTGAGGCTCTGGACTTGCAGGCGCCCAAGGACAAGGAGGAATCTACTAGTGGGCACCGCGTGTGTGATCTACCTGGGATTCCTCGTCAGTCAAGTGGGTCACGTTTTACCGCAGCACAAAGGAAGACACCAAAAGATCAGTTCCAGAAGTCTCCAAGATGCAGCCCAAACTCCTTTTCTGGGCATCCCACTGGATGGCACCCTGTCACCACCCAATTTCCAGGAACCTCAGCTGGGTAGCAATGGGACCTTACTGCCACTCAATGTAATTTATATCACCCTGCGGTCCAAGCGCAGCAAGCCTGCCAATATCAGAGGCACGGTGAAGCCAAAGCGCAGGAAGAAACATGCAACTCCTTTGTCCTACAGGCAACACTTTCCAAAAGTTGCTTTTATGGGCCAGAAAGAGACCTTTGCCCAACAGCCAGGGAGGGCCACGGGTGCAATAGGAGCAGCAATAGCTCCAGAGGTGAGAAAGCACCAACTGGATGAACATGGGCATAAAGGAATGGCAACCAGGGAAAGGGGTCACTGGAGACCTGGGGGGATTTCTGGAGCTATAAAGGCACAGCCCCAGCCTGAGGAAAGCAATATCAGGATTTACAGTGAGAGCTCTCCTCCTTGGCTGAGCAAAGATGACATCCTAAACATGCGCATGCTGGCAGATTCTCGGATAGAGAGCATCCAAGAAGTACCTTCTCGCAAAGCAGTCCTGGTAGTATTTGCAAGAGGTCCCAGCACCACAGGAACTGCTTGTAACCTGGGGCACTGTGGCATCGTCAAAAGACCCCTCGACATGAGCGAGGTATTTGCCTTTCATTTGGATAGGATATTGGGACTGAACAGGAGCTTACCTTCTGTAAGCAGGAGATCGGAGTTTTTCCAAGGTAACGCATTCCTATGGCTTTCATCTGCAGGTGGGGTGCTGAGGTTTCCTTCCCCCTCCCAGGTTAACCACAGGGCAGCAGCCACTTTTAACTCCTGTAAGCCTGAGAACTAACCCTGTCCTTTACAAGGGAGTAAAGCTGGTATCTGTTTGTGATTTCTGCAGTGCAGTTATCCTGTCTGAAGGACGCAGTGCCCCAAAGCTTAGATCAAATACTACTGAGCTGCTGAGGGCAGTAACAATTTCTCTTCCGCAAGAGTCTGGAATGAGAAAAAAAAGAGGGAGTCATCGGTAGACTGTATGACGTTGTTCAGACTGCCTGAAGCAAAACTGGTGAAAAATTCCAGAATATGCTGTGATTCATTGGGAATCACAAAATGTTAGGGATTGGAAGGGACCTCAAAGGATCATCATTTTTTTAAAAAGTTTTCTTATCTTTAAGATTTGACTTTAATAAAATGTTGTTGAAACTGAGCACAAGAATTCACCTCTCAGATAGAAGGAAATAGGATTTGTATTTAGTCAGATACCTTCTCAGAGAGGCAGGGGAACTTCCCGCAGAAGCTTGATGCTACTTTCATGGTATTAATACCTGTGGGAACTGAAAAATTTTGAAAAAGTGCTTCCTCTCTTTGGTAATAAAAAAACCCGGAACTATATTTCAGTGAATCCTGCTGTATGTTTTGAGGTTCATTACACACATCTATATATTATGCAAAGAAATATACACAGTAAATATTTAAATATGCCTTGTTATTTGATTTTTATTCTTTAGTGAAATTAAAGATAGATTTCAGACAAGTAACGTGAGTTAGAAGTAAGTCCATTTCTAACATTGCTATCTTGTTAAATATGTCTTCAGCCTAACTGCTATTTTTGCACAGTCACGAATCACAAACCAAAAGGACTGCATTGGATTTTAATGATTCATTGCTCAAGTAGCTAGCTATGTTTTTGCTGTTCCATTCTTGCTGCTGAAACTAGCTTATACAAAATACTTTTAAATCAGTCTGTTTCTTAAAAAAAAAGTAATGCAAAAATTACTTTCTAAAGTCTGATTGCAGAAAGAGGACCCAGTGATCTCTGATTTCTTCCTGCTTTGTAAACCTTCCTTTTGGCAGCCTGTAAAACAATGTGAATGAACCTCGAGGAACAACAATTTGGAGGCTTCTGAATATTATTCCTACTTGCAGAGCATGGAAGATACATTATGCCTAGTTTATTTTTAGGAGTAAGATTTATTGCTATCGAGCTGTCATAAGGCGTTAAGGTAGTTCAGCTGGAGGAACTCTGCATAGCGTGGCTGTGGAAATGACAGACTGCAAGCCTCTGAAAACCGCTATTAGGCTAATTGTGCATCATGTTGCTCAGTCTGTCACCTCACAGTATATTTTGGTCTGTCTGGGACAGAGAGCATCATTCTGTCCTCTTTAATTTTCTCGTCCTCATAACTGGCTATGTTCCTATAGCAAGAAGAGTGTTGCTAAGTGATGAGAAGAGAAATAACATCATTTTGGTCTCACTTCATTTTTTTTTCCAGCTAAAGGGTGAATAGAGCATTTGGAACAGTTACTGTACCTTGTCAGTCTCCATTTCTAGCCTGGAGCTCAGATGCCTAATATCTACTTGAGCTCGTTACTATTTACGTGCTTGTGTTTGGCATAATCTGGAAAACATCTGTGTTGAGAAAAGGAGCAAAAATACATTCTTAAAAATAATATGAATGATTAGTGAGCTCATTTCTATAACTCATATGCATTTAAGTTAAGGTTAGGTGGGCACTGTAAAGTTTTTTACAGGGCAGCTTGCGTGAATTGTAGTTGCTTATATGGGAAAGAAAGCAATGCAGGATTAGAGACTGTGCATGTGTGTATGAATGTACGCAATTTCTGGGCTGACATATCTCTCTCCACGACACATCCATGTAGCTTGCCTCAGTTGTGATCTGATCTAACAAGACATGTTTGATGTAGCATTAAAATCTTAAAAAATGGGCTTTTCAAAACTGTCATTCATTTTGTCAAAAGTAAATCCCTGTACAGGTTCTGTTTCCCCTATTCCCACAAATCTCCCACAATTTTTTTTTTTTTTGAAGTCTAGCAAAATACTGTATGCCAGTTCTCTGTCTGCTGCCCTTGCCTTCCCTAGTTAATCGTATGCCCTTTTAAGTACTAAATGTGATTTTTTTTTTTTTATGGTTTATCTTATTTTTCCATTATGGATGGAAAAATCAAGTATAATAACTCTTTGCCTCAGATTTTTGTAATGAATCAGCTGAACATAAAAAGCCTGGGGAGTACAGGTGGGCAAAGCCCTTTTGGGTTCAGTGTTACAGGCTAAAATATCATGATTCTGGACATAAGCAAGCAGTCATTCATTACTCCCATTGCTACCTACGAGGCATGAAACATGTTGAGACCAAAGCACCTATAAACAAAGAAAGATCAGCCTGTAAACCAGAAAGAAATAATCATAAAACTCTGTCTATTGTGGACAAAATGAAGACTGACCTTTGTGTGTCTGAGTTTTGGATGGTCATGTTAATACTATAAGACTGAGAATCTTCATTATTTGATCACTCTGAGGAATAGGGGAGACATAAGTGACTTTGCTTGGTGTCATAGCACTACCTTAATTAATTTTCACAAAAGCTAAGTAAAATCACTGCACATATTGCCTCTAGTTCAACAGCAGCATTTTCAAGGTAGGATGATGCCAGTGTTTGAGCTACCACTGGAGTCACATAGGCTGGAACAGACTTGCTCCTGTGTTGCACATGACAGCTGCAGGCATAGGACTCCAGCTCCTTGGATTGTAGCAACAAGGCTGAGTTCTTTACTCAGCTTTTGGTACAAAAGCCACAGCTATTGCTATGCAGTTTTGTTGCATCACTGGCTGAAGGCCTGAACTCCTGGATACTGACAACCAACCCTCTTTCCCCTTGGTCTTCTGATATCATAAATTCAGCTAAATATGTTTTATCCTGTGCTGAGAAGAACAAGCACAGGTGTACTCCATTCAGTTGGGCTTTTTTTAGCAAAAGATTGAACCCACTGTTTGCCCAGAACCACTTTTTTTTCATAAAGCATGCAAGAAACTTTCTTTGAGTAACACCTTTCATGGTTGGTTTAGTGCAAATAGAAGAATGACATGTTGTAGATAGCTCCACTAGTTGTACTTGTCGTTTTGCTTTACTGGCCTCTACACGATGATAAATCATCATCATATTCCAGGTGCGGCACTGGTGAGGCCGCACCTGGAATATTGTGTCCAGTTTTGGGCCCCTCGCTTTAAGAGAGATATTGAGCTCCTGGAGCGAGTCCAAAGAAGGGCAACTAAACTGGTCAAGGGGCTGGAAAATAAAACTTATGAGGAGCGGCTGAGGGAGTTGGGGCTGTTTAGCCTGGAGAAGAGGAGGCTGAGGGGAGACCTGATTACGGCCTATAAATACTTGAGAAAAGATGGTGGGGAGTTAGGGGAAGGGCTCTTTACATTAGTGATGGGAGATAGAACAAGAGGAAATGGGCATAAGCTTAGTCAGGGGAGATTCAGGTTGGATGTTAGGAAGTATTTCTTCTCTGAAAGGGTTGTCAGCCACTGGAATAGGCTGCCCAGGGAAGTGGTTGAGTCCCCATCCCTGGATGTGTTTAAGAATAGGGTGGATGAGCTACTTGAGGATATGGTTTAATGGGGATTAGGGATGGTTGGACTCGATGATCTCTAAGGTCTTTTCCAACCTCGAAATCTATGAATCTATGAAATGGAGCCATAGGTTTTCCATGTTACACCCTGCGCTGTCAGTCTGCCTTGCCACCCCACCAAAAGTTACGAAAAAGCAGGCAAAGATACTAAGAATCGCTAATGTCAGGGCAAATAAGAAGAACCTAACACTGCCTTATGCATTCAGAATGCTCTAAAATGCTTCAATGTTTCTGTCCTGTTTTCTACCAACCCAGACAACTTGCACCAGTGTTGTACCTCTCAGAGGGGTACCAGAGGGCACATTTCCAGTATTTTGTTGGGTAGAGAAGTTAATATATGAGCAATAATGCAGTCCACAGTCTAGAGAGCAACTGGTGCACATTTCATGCATTCCTTAATTCTGACATCCATATGAGCACAGGACAGAAACATTGCAAATAAAATGCAGGGGAAAGAAAGAAAGAAAAATAAATGGCCTAACTACTTTCTGCTTCTGTCTTGTACTTTTTTCCTCAGAACTTAATCTAAAGCTCTGAAATTCAAGTAATGCTCTGTCAGTCCCTCTCACCTTCCCACACTAAATTACTCCCTCCTGCTAATATGTGGGCAACTAAACTGTTTTTCGAATGTGGCAGTGGTAAGCTGTACTGCCCTACAGTGAACAATAAGGAGAAAGTGCTTCAACTACCTCATGAAAGATTTACTTCTTTTAGTGATGGTCTCATGGGCACGTTTGAAAATATTTTCTTCCAAGAAACTTAGAAAAAGTGCTGTAGGTACAAGTTAGAGCACAAGATGGAAGAGCAACATTTGCAAGAGCATCTTTGTGGTTCGGAAGCAGACAGTCTATTTTTGAAGTGATGTGGTGTGTGGATATTCAAGGTGACACCTATGTTGAAGAAGCCATGCAGTGATACATTACCTAACTGCGCATGAAGCCGTTTGAGTACCTTGAGGTAGTCTAGTCTCAGCAGCCTGAGGTTTCACCTGTGTTACCTCATTCAACTTAGGATATCTCGAGCCAGTAACTCCTAGTGGCCTAAGAAATTTTTGGAAATATTTTGGCATTTGGGAATCTATAAGAATTACTTGGAAGCTAGTTCTGACATGAGTTTTGAAAAATCTTTCCCATACAATTTCACAGATAATCTTTAAGTAGTCAAGTAAATGTATCAATCTAAGATAGCAGAAGAAAATAAAATTAAGTCAGTCAGCTTTGGGTAAGATTCAGCACAATGCAGCTGCAGCAACTGAAAAGCAGTGGCCCTTTGTGTTAATATATGAAGCTAATTAGGAAAGAAGCACATGTAGATCACACTGGACTTATTCTGAAGAGTGCTCAATCTCCTCAGTTTTGGCTGCACCAAGCTGGAAGCTCTGATTCTCGGCCAGGCCTCACTTTTCACCATTCAGTTAACTTCAGCCCCATCCTCACAAGGTTTGAATCAGGAGAGCTTCACTGGTATCAGTAGGGTCATGCCAATTCATGCAGCTATGAATCAGACCCCTTATCTGCTTTAATTCAGCATCTTCATGTTTTTCCTGCAAGTGTCAAAACTTTGACAAAAGTTTGAGTCACTGCTCTTTACTGAAGCTGCTGTTTCATATTCCTGTAATTCAATTTATATTATGGAGTTGAAAGATTTTGTTTTGGCACATCTTTTCTGCTCCTATTTCCTCTGAAATGCAAACACTTCCTGTATTTAGCCTTGGTCTTTTAAAAATGTTTTTGTATCTTAATGGAAACTGGCAAGATATTATTCATGTTTTTCAAGTATTTATATTACTATTGTTTATCATGTCCTTTTTGGGTAGATAGGAGATGTTTGTTTTGTTAAAAGAGCGTTTATGTATTTGGTTTGTGAAAGAATTCATGAATAGTTACATAAGCTGTTATTGGAGATATAAAAATAATAGATCAGACTTGGCCCTGAAGAGAGCTGTCCTCTTTTTGTGACAATTTGCAATGCTCATATAGACTTTCTCCAACTGGCTTGTAAAAGAGGCTTAGCCAATAGTTGACCTGACTTGGCTAAAGTCATCCACAGTGTAGGTGACAGAGCAAGAGAGATGGGGAAGCAGCTAGGATTTCTCAGACTAATTTCCTAAATACTTATTCAAGCATCTCAGTAGGAAAAGCCTGAATTTTCAGGAGCACTCAGTGCTTTTTTATTTTTTTTCAGCGAATGAAAGCGTGGAACATGGTGCTGATAAAAGAAGTACTGATCCTAGCAAAGGAGAGATTGATGTTCCTAATGAAACACTGGGCAACTGGGAGGGAAGTTAAAGAGATAGTGGAGCTGTATGTTGGGTTGACTTGAGAAGGACTACCTTGTGTAGAATCATAGAATGGTTAGGGTTGGAAAAGACCTCAAAGATCATCTAGTTCCAAACCCCCTGCCATGCAAGCCATGGCAAAGAAAAGATCAAATACATTCTGGTTTTGGAGAGGAGTTTGGTTTTCTCTTGGACTTGATTGCCTGTGGGACCTATCATGCTCTGTTGGCAAATGTGAGATGATTCACTGCTAATGATGGGCAAAGACAATTTCTTACCTGTTGTTTCAGATCAGTCAGCATCCTTTGAACAAGTTGCTTTTTTATTCAGCTGTGTGAAGACCTGTTTGTAACAGTTCTTGCTGCTTACAGATGGATCATTCACATTAGCAGCTTTTACCTTGCTGTTGGCACCGATAACCATTTTCTATGTGCTATTCTCTTTCTGGTTTGCCTCTGGAGAAGGTGACACGGATCTCCTTGCCTTCACGTGAGTTTCTGAAAGCTTCTTTTCAGATGCATCTCTGGCTCTATGAGCATGTGGAAGACAGAGGCAGTTTAGGCTGCATTTAACTACATGATAAGTTGTGCAATAGTGTCAGCTTTAGGTTCATTGACCTTCAAGATCATAAGTATTCCAATGCTCTCTATTTAGTAAATAGCAGCAGTTAAATGGTTCCTCCTCTCTGTACCAAGACATGATATTTTGGTCTTCTGTCTACATCCAAAAATATAAAGAATTTCTTTGTTGCAATGTGTATACAAGCCACAGTCAGTCCTGGGTCCTTGACAGTTTAAGGCAGCAGCAGCATTGCATGAGCAATGAAAAGGAGAGTTCCACTTTCCTAAGACAACAGATATGCCTGTTACTTGTTATTGGCTGAAATACTTTTGTCAGTATACTTTTGACCAAAATAGCTGCTTTGTAAAACAGATCTCGTTATACCTGGCTAAAATAAAATACTTGCCAAGGCGTTTATTCATGCTAAGCTCACACTCTCTAGTATTCTCATGTATCATTTCAGAGCTGTGAAATTGTACATTATAGGCCTAAAATACTAAAGATAAAATAAATCCACTTTGAGCATAGGATTTGTAATGTTTCTATGCCCATTATGCAGAAAACATACTTTGACATAAGTTTTCCGCTCTTGTAAATCATCATCGATTCACTGGAATCAGAGGGAAGTTACATCATTGGTTCACAGTGGCATTGTAGGCTCTTAATCTACCTATAAGCTTTTTAATAGTCTGGTTTAGTGTATGATTTTGTACATTAATCTCTTGCTTCAAACAGAGAAAGCCTTCTGTATACTGAAGGTGCTTATAACACCTCTGCTTCTTCCATTCCTGCAGTGTGTGATTTTTATATGTGGAATAAGACCACATTAACCAAAGGATGTCAAATTATTATTCTCTGATTATTTTTTCTGCCATATCTGTAAAATGGTGTAATTACTGATGCTTAGGCAATGTCTAAAGAATCATCAAGTAAGTCTGACAGTATTGCACTATAGTGATGATCTGTTTTCCCTTTTTCAGATGGTCAAGCCTGTCCTGTTATTCTCTGGGATTCCTCTTTGTGTCCAACAGATAATAATACCCATTCTTCAGTGAGACTAACCTGGGGGCGATATCAGCAGCTATTAAAGCAGAAATGCTGGCAGAATGGTAAAGTTCCCAAAGCTGAGTTGGGCTGTACTGAAATCCATCATCATGAGTGGTCCAAGATGGCACTCTTTGATTTTCTTCTGCAGGTAAAAAATCTACTGAATACAACTATCTGCCTAAAAAGTCGTGTGCGCACACATAGGTCTCCTAGAAAAGTCTTTTTTTTTCTTTTTTTAAAATGGGCAAGAGATGTATCGCACAGTTTGAACTTGTTTCTGGTTGTTTCTTATGATTAAAATATCCAAAATGCAACTTGTCAGGGAAAGAGATCAGGAACTTAACTGACTCGTTTTCTGAAAAAGCAAGTAAAGGCTTTTGTCTTGAGACGTCTTATTTTACCTCACCTTGAGGCAGGCCATACTGTTGCTCCTTGACTCCTTGTTTCTCCAAACATAGTTCTTGACTACATTCACAACTTTAAACCACTTTTTTATCTCGTGATTCTTCCTGCACCTCCCCAGCCCCCAGAGGTGATTGAAGTGGTTTTAGTCAGCTGAAATCTGGATCAAGGTAATAGTTGTAGTGCCTCATTTTCCTTCTTTTTAAAAATCTGGCCAGTAGAGGAACAACTGATGAATATGGCTGCTGTTCCTCAATTAGGTATTGCACATAATCATTAGCTCTCCCAATAACACAAAACTAGAGCTCTGCCCAGTGGTATCATAATGTGTAGCTACAGTTACAGCAAGTATGTAGTAGAATATTAATACACTCCCTGTATTAATAAGGACTGAACTACAACACCTGACTGAAAGCTAATTTTATGGCTTCCTAAGATATGGCACTATTTCCAATTGTCCTTGCCTGCCAGACAGGTCTGGGTGACTGAGCCTCCTGTAGCACTTACTAGGTTATTTAAAACTGCAGCAACCACTAGTTTTATGCACTGTGTTTGCTTGTTCATATAATTCAGCTTTTTATAGAGTTACATTTCTCAAAATATAAAAAAACATGACTTGGCTTATGCGTAGCCTATCTGTGTCCTGCTCAGCCCTGTTCTAGAATGAATGGATGATTTCAATTTTTTTTTTGAGTTACATTTTTGCAGACTTATGTTAAACAGAGCACTCAATTCTCCTCTAAAAATAGATTGTCCCTTGTCTAATAACGCCATCTTTAGTCCCACTGTGAACAAGTAATTCTTAGAAACTGGTATAAAGTCATATGTAGATTATTCTGGTGCTAAACATAGTCATGCCTATATAGGAATAGCAGAGATTGTGTCATAATGTTTTAATGCCATTGTCTTCTTGTTGAACAGTTTAAAAATTCTTATGAGTTCTGTGGTGATTTCTAATTTAAAGGTCTTCCAATACAAGTTTTTAATCTTCATAATAGAACTCCTATTATCCAGGACAGTCAAAATAAGATACAACAGGATTGAACTGTACATGAAGTAAAGAAACAAATTAGTCATTGTAAGAGTAACTGGTATCAGAGCAATTTATACCTCTAGTTACCTACCAGACAAGAATGTGCATACCAGAAAGTGAGTGAAAGCGGGTCTTACAGTTCTTAAAGATTAAAATTTTATCTGGGGGCTCTCAGACTTAACTTTAAGACTTAACTTTAAAGTTTATCAGCAGTAGAACATGAAGACTCTAAAACAAAAAATGCCAAGAAGAAGATTTGTGCTTCATGAGTCATTCAGAAATAAAGAATAATGGTGAAAAGTATTCTCTATTAAACATACTTCCTTCAGAAGAATAGGTTTGGTGCCCATAATAGATGTTCCAATCTCTTTCAATCATCTGAATTCAAATGCTATAAAACAGAGGTGCAGGCTGAAAAAAATGCTTATATCTGACCTTCACTTGTCTCTGTAACAACTCAAGTAATAAGGACATTAAGTGTAAAACACTTTCTTTAATTTCAGGGGTTTGGACCTCTCGTGCATAAATACATGACAAAAACCAAAGCTAAACTATTAAGGTCTAAACTATTAAGGTTGCAGCATCAATTCCAGAGTGTCACATCATTAACACTGGAATGACTGGACACCTGCAGATGCTGAATGCTGCTCATGAAAGCAGAAAGAGGAGAAATCTGTTCCTTTCCTCTGAATTTTCACAGTTGAACACAAGCACTGCCACCAAGATCAGTAGCAATGGTACTACACACTTAAGAAAAAACAAAACGACTCTCAGACTTGCATTTGATGAACAAAATTAGGAGGCCTTTTGAACATGCAACATAATTCTACATCAAGAGAAGAGCCCTAACAGTTCATTTCATTGAGTGTCACAAAAATGAAACTGTGATTTTAGAAGGCTTATGTGAACATTAATACTTCTATGCTTAGAGCAGTGTGAAGTGTTAGCAGCATACAACAAACAAGGATAGAAAAAATGATTTACCTTTGATAAGCTACTCATTAAGCCTTAGATATACCAGACCAGACTTCTGCTCTGTAGGCACCTGTTGGCAGGAGCAGGACTGATCCCTGCAGAAATAAGCTGGAGCCAAGGGCAGCCCTGCAGTAGACAGGACAGGCAGCCCAGCAGGAAGGGCAGTGAGAGCCACAGGTCCCATTGATAGCCCAGTGAGCATCAGGCATGGACAAAGCAGCAAGCCAGGTCTGAGGCCAACAAGCAGGAGCCTCAAGCGGCAATCCAGGAGCATCAGGTTGCAGGACAGGCAGCAGATACACCACACGCTTCCCACCACCAAATGGCTCAGAGGAGGGCTGAGGCACCAGACCTGAGCTTAAATAGGGCTCTTGGGCCCAGCTGGCTAAGGGTGGGTGTGTAGAGGTCCCAGGTGAAGGTGTTTACAGCTCTTAAGGCATTCAGGGCCCTGGCAATGTTGTGTATTTACTCTTGTCTAGTCAATAGCGGTAGAAGCACTTCCAAGGAGTGATTTATCCTTTCCATATTAGATGGTTATCCTAAAATGGCATCCTTTGCTCTAGAGGTGCCTCGTTCTTGTCATTGTTTATGAAAGGGAACATAAACAACTAAGTCAGAAGAGATGCTTAACATTTACACTACTAAAGTTAGACCAGATGTGTTCCTTCCAGCTAAGTGCTGTGCGACGAATAAGCAAGGGTTCTCATGGGAAAAAATAGCCTAGACCATCATGTCATTAAAGTATATATCACAGTGCAACTCAGGGAGGCTGCTCTGTGGTTATACATGCACTCTTCTTCCTTGCGTTTTGTAGCTTCTGATGGTGTGCTGTACCCCTTACTAATCTTTTCAATTATTTTGCGTATTATTAGTCTAATAGGTTCCACAAAATGGAGACCCTCTTGTGTGTGTAAAGCTGTGCTGTTTCTATTGTTCTCCAGCACAGAAAATATAAAAACCCTGCAGCCTTCTGAAAAAAATGGAATTTTATTCACCATCTTGTTATTCCAGTTACACAGTGGTATTGTTCCATTATTTTCAAAGAATTTCTACTGACATAACAAATCATAGCTGTAAAATGGATTAAATACGCAGACTGGGAAATTTCTTCTCACAGCACATGAACTGTGGGGACCAGGTCTCCAATGACATTTCACTGCTGACTTTAATTATATTTGTCCTGAGCTTGCTTTCCTGTCAGCTGCATTAGTGAGAGATGTCTTACAGTGACACTTTGCCCCAAATACTTCAGTATTTTGGCAATCTGCTGTACTTTGTTTCAGATCTATAATCGACTAGACAGAAACTGCTGTGGATTCAAACCTCTCAAGGAGGATTCCTGCATGCAGCATGGACTGAAGGTGAAATGTAGTGACCAGGATGCTGTTGACCTGACACACATAGTTCAGAGAAGGAATGACCGAAGGCACTTGGCCTTTATAGACAATAAGGGTTTCTTTGACAGAAACGAGGACAATCTTGACTTCAAAATACTACAAGGAATCACTGAGTAAGTTTTAAGTTATTAATTTTGTAGAAAGATTGATAATTTCTTCCTAGTTTGACCATGAGACACTACATTACCAGAATAGATATCGTGGGCGCAAGGTATTTACAGGATATGTCTAAAAATGTGTGAGTAATTGCACTTCTGTAAAAGATACGATTAACGTGCGTATGATTAGGCATGCACGGGCTTCCTTTGCTGAGTCGCAGTGTGCATTCATAGAATTGATTGCTAAACCACAACATAAATATTGCAATTCAGAGTGATGGCAAAGCTGATGAATTTCTTTGTGCTTTTCCAGATTCCCTGAATCTGCAGTTTCAGTACTGAGGAGCCATCGTTTACGTGAGAAGTTGCTACAGTCTTTGTTCCTTGACAAAATATACTGGGAGAGCCAAGGAGGCAGAAAAGGAATTGAAAAGCTTATTGATGTCATAGAAAGGAGGTCTAAAATTCTTCTTACATATATAAATGCACATGGAGCCAAAGTATTGCCCATGAATGAATGAAGCAGTCTTGTTTCTAACTGAGAGATAGTCTTTGAAAAAATTTGTATGAGGCAAAACCTGACAGTAAAATAGATTTAATTCATTGGCTTATTTAATTTTTTTTCCAAACTTTCAAGTTTATTTTTAAATAAGAAATCTTGCATGATTTAAAAGCATCATTTAAAAGTCAGCTCCAGCTCAACACAGTGCAGTCACTTCTATGTCACCAGTGAAATGAAATGAAAAGTAACCAAATGGTACAATAAATAATGCTGTAATATGTAGGTACCATGAACACTCCTTCTGTTAAACTGTTTGAAAATCAGCAATGGGATTTTCAGTACATTAGGCTGTATTACTCTTACTTCCCTCATTCAAGTCAGTTAAAGTTTTATTGCAAATTTAAACGGGAACAGAGATTGGTAAGCACTCAAAACATTGATGAAAACTGCCATCTCATCTACCTGCTGAAACATACCTAGTACAGGAATTGGTCTTTTTGATTATCGATACTAAAATGCCAACATTTCCAAAAGCTTATTTTGATCTCTTTGAAATCTGTGGACTATCTTCAGCTCTTTTAAATGTAGGGGTTTTTGCACTGCACATGAGGGAAATTTAAAATCAGAGTGAGAACATAGTTTTTATGATAATAATTCATTTGACTAATACAGTTTTTACCTGTTCATTGTGGAGTACAGTTGGTCATAAATCACTTGTTACAATGTACTATTTTCAGTACAGGTTGTTTTGATGTGTGAGGGGATGATCTGATATTTTCTGTCTATTGATTAACCGGGTGTGACTCACAGAATTGTCCTTATTACCACTATTTTTACGAAAGAAAATCGGCTTTATCTTTGTAAGAACATGCTGCTAAAAAAGTGTACAAATGTTTTGTTTCTGTAACGTTCTTGACAATATTTTTTTAGAATATTGTCAAAAAGCAGATTTACTAAGGACGTGAATGTTGTTAAACTCAGTACACAAAATGTTTGCGCTGTGTGCTCAGCTCTAGCCAGCAATTCAGGCGCTGGTTTTCCATTACGACTGACCGCTGCAGAGTGACGATTCTAGCTGACAACTTGCCCCAAGTATTCCGACAGGTAAGGCTATTGGAGAAGGTTGGATAAGCACTTTGGTTTCTTAGCCTTCATCTGTTCCAGGAGTAAAATATCAACTGATACAGTCTATCATGACATATACCTTCTTACTTGTCCATTTAGAAAGACTCTTACTATCTTTCTAGACAAATATCTGTTATCTTCTTGCCATGAGATAGTGGCAGAAGTTGAATACTTTCCTAGCTACTCTTATCTTTATATATAGTAAAAAATATAGGGTGTATAAGAATTTAAAAAATTTCTGAAATTTCTTATGTAAATGGTATTGTTTGTCATTATGAGAAACTAAAATGTTTTGTGTTGATGTTAATGTGGATGGACGAATTTAATGTTTTAAATAACTAAAATTCCACTGCAGCTAAAACAGATCTTCTTTCTTAGTATCAGAACAGCTATTAACAATAATTGCATTACTAGAAGAAAAATAGATCTCGCTATAGGCAGAGTTAAAAATACTTAGTAAAATTTTAAGAGCTTGGCCATCTAAATAATCTTCTATTTTATTCTTTCAGTAAAGGACAGATAAATTTGCTAGAACTTAACTGTTGCCTTGAGAGAACACATTTTAGAGTGTCTTGGACTTTTTAATAGCATTAAAGTAGAATTTTATGGGATTTTCATATTATCCCTTTCCTAAAATGTTGTAACCTATTAATGAGGTAATTTCTATCACAGAAACAAAAATATTACTGTAGCTTGCACTGTGAACAGAGACTAGAAAAGGAAATAATCTACTGGATCCATTTCACATGGAATTCCTGTTGCAATAATTTCCACTCTGTTGACCGCCACCATCAATATGTCTCATTTTCTAGCCTGTCTCACAGTTTTCTTCCTGCTAGATACGTGTTCAAATGGATTATAACACACTGCTGGGAGTGAGAGAAAGGCATAACTCTTAGCTGCACTGAACTTAGAAGAGGACCAAGTGGAGATACAAGAGTGTACCTGACCATAAAAAAACATCCCATGAGAACTTTGTCTTCTAGCTTCTCCTCTTCTATCTTTAGCCTGCACATCCTGCTGAGAAGTCATTGCCTCACATTGCCCAGTTGTTGTTTTTTCCAGAATTGACTCATTGCCCAAGAAGAGAAAGAAATGAGAAGTCAGGATTTTTTAAACTTTTCAGGTTAGGTCATTTATTTTTGTGGTGATAACTTGATGCGTTCTTCTCCATTTCTTTGTGACATGGACTAGTGCTTCCTTGAGCATGATACATGCTTTTTTATTTGCCTGGCAGTTCCGTGCCAGCTCTTAAAGCAGCGATGTAACTGCCAACTAGTAAGTAATTGCCCTGAAGCTGACCTGGAGCAATGCCTCTCGGTAGTCCTGAGCTTAAGAGGTTCACGTAGACATGATGCTATGCAGTATTTAAAAGTTTGACCAAGCATGAAAAGCATGACTCTAAAGAGCACATCTCCTGGAGGCAAATCCTGCAAATGAAAGGCTTTAGGAAATTAATGGTGTTTTTTGCTAGATATTTTTGGTGACAGAGGCATACAGATCAAGTTGTCATTAGAGCTAATCTGCGGGGCGAAACAATATTTAGAGGTAGGTAGAAAGTAGAAGGGGAAGGATAGGTGTATCCCCTTGTGCTATCCAATATGGACCAGACAGGCGCATACGGGCACTGTCTTCTCAGAACTGCTGCAGGGACCAGTGAGTCTGGGGCCAATGGCCAAGGCAGACCGAGCTGTGCCATTGCTGCACAAATTACACTTTCCAAGGATAAAAGAATACTTCTTTCTCTGAAACTCTGAATTTGGGCCTAGGGCAAAGCATTTTGCGTCCTGCTCTCACAAGGGTGCCTCAGCATTGCACTACGCATAGCTGGAGGCCTTGCTTTCTATGCTGTGTTAACAAGCAGTATTTCTTATGCATACAGACACTCTCATAGTCTTCAGGGAAGTCAGGAGAGGATTTGTGAGACTGAGCAGTGGCACTGGACTGTAAATTGCTTCTAATTCTCTAATGCTGATAACAAACATCAGAAAGTGCCTTTTCCCCGTAATGTTTATCTTGTTGCTGTAGAGCTTGGTACTCGAATCCTCTACTGTTAATAACACAAAGTACGATTGCGATAGTGCTTATGAGTACGTACTAGCCAAGTTCTGGGTTTTTTTACAAAAGTGGAGAATTCTGTACTTTTGGAGGGCATTGGCATAAACGCTGAAGTAGAAAACACAAAAGAAGCACTTTGAAGAGCTTGTTTATTCACTGCTACTATATTCGAGATATCTGCTCTCCCTAAACTTTACAGGAGTAAAGTTTATTGGAAAACCAGTCCACTTTGTTTTATAACACCAGAACGTTGGACTGACATTCCTGCACTGAAGCCTGAGTAACATTAACCCATAGGAAAAAACCTGATAGAAGCCTTGCCCTACCTAAGGTGGTGATCAACAGAAGGAGAAGAAACGGTGTTTCAGTTATCTTTGCTGGGCTATCTTCCATTTATGGGCATATAGGATCAGACAAAGATTCATGTTGCACATTACTTGGAAGGGTGTAACCAACGGCAACAGTCCAAAACCTGTGGGTGGGAAAAGATGATGATGTCATTCTTGAATCTGCCTGAAAGCCAGAACCACATGAAATGGAATTACTGAGAAAGTCGGGAGAGTTTGCTGATTTCATAACATTGGAAGACAGACCTTAAAATAAGTAGCACAGGCATAGATGCCTTAAGATTCCTCAGGAGCCTGCCAGCAAGTTAATAATCTTAAATGTTTCAGAAGCTGAGGACATAAGAATGTTTATAGAGCACTGTGAGAGCAGTTTCCTCCTTTATTTTTTTAGTTTGTCTGTGTATTCTGTAATGCACTGTATTATAGAAAGGTAAGTTCCATGGTTTCAAATGAGCAAATACAGATTTAGGGTACATTAAGGGACAAGTTTCCAGTAGCAATTCTGGGAAAGCTTTCATGCATGTATATGAACACAAACATACAGGTATATGTATGTATTCCTTAGCTTGTTTCTATAAAATGGTCTGTTTGGCTAAAAAGAGTTGTTTATGCAATTTGCTGTTTACATGTAGAACTGTATTTGTAAGTGTAATTCCAGTTTTGACTATACACCAGTTGAAGTTTAAACAAAACATTATTATGGATGAAACTTTTGTTCTCAAAAGATTAACTCTTCCCTTGCCAACACACTTATATAATCTTTAAAATTTTCTATTTATAATTGTAGAGAAAAACAGCAGTATGTTTGCATCTGAGCTAAACTGCCAGGCAACAGAATGATATCAACTCAGATCTTTTTATTGAGTTTTATATTAGATACTGAATTTTCATTTTCTTTTGGAATTTGTGCATTTTAAAAGTCAATTTATTTGTCCTTTTATTAGCAACAGTAAAATCATTATCATAAGTAATGAATTTTTTAAATCTCTGCTGCTATTGTCATACAATGTCCAAGAACATACAGAATAAAATAATATCTTAATCAGATTTTCAATTCAGATCTCTAAGTTGCAATAACAAAACCGTAATACATATTAATGTAATATGTGGATCATTAGATACTTTTTAGAAAGAACTATGGCCTTGAAACTGCTTCTTCAGAGAAACAATCCAAGACAGATTATGAAGTTCTTCCTGTGGAAATGTTTTCTAGCTGTTTACTCACGAGACTTGTAACTCTTTCGTACTAAGCCAATTCCTTTTAGCTGTGGAGCTTCTGGTTACTGCAGCATTAGTATTTACTGCCTTCTTTAGCCATTCTGACAAGGCCTACTTACACAAACATTAAGCAGAAAAAACTATGCCTGTTTATGATGCCAGAAGTATTGGTTAATGACTGGCAAACTTTAAAATAGACCATGAGCAAGTACAGGAATAGCAGAAAGACACAGAAACCTATGTGGGATAGAGACTCACACAGAGTTAAAGTAACCTAAGAACTTTCGGTCTCCAAAGTTTACATTTTTCCACGATCCAAGAGAGACTAATGGGAAACACAAAGATGTTGAAATGTTTTTAAACATTCTCTTTTCCACACAAAGTAATTTGATTAGTTTTATTAGAAACACTGATTCATTATTTTCGCACATTACTGCATACTTCAGGCTAAAGTCTCTCA
Organism: Tauraco erythrolophus; assembly: GCF_009769465.1. Lineage (NCBI taxonomy): Eukaryota > Metazoa > Chordata > Aves > Musophagiformes > Musophagidae > Tauraco > Tauraco erythrolophus. The sequence goes on from NC_141469.1 coordinate 68,471,393, forward strand.
GATACATTTGTGTGAATTCATTACAATCCACTGAATTATCCCATTTCCAGATAAAACAGGTTAAATCAGTTAGGTTAATCCATATTCTCGGAGGTTGAAGAACTGAATCCTAAGGTCAGAAGGAGACCTTGGAAGAGTGACAAGCAAATAAGAAGGAGAGTTGTCTGAGATATAGCACAGGTATAGAACTTGGCATGCAAGCTCTCTAAACAAATATCTGTGGGCTCCAAGCAGGATCTGTAAGTTTTCTCTTGAGACTATCAGCCTGTAACATCTATATTTCTGTGGGAAGCTCTCACCTAGCCAAACACAAGCATTTGAAATAAAAAATAAGCAGTTCAGCAGTATCTTCTTTTATGTATCATGAAATATATGAACTGTATTTCACAATCGCATTATTTAAAAAAAAATTCATGATATATGAAGAATTTTTCATTTGTGGATTTAAACCTGATTAAAAGATGACAAAAAAAAGGTGGAGCTTCTCAGAATGGAAGAGAGTGAAGCAATGGGGTCCTCCAATGATCGGTGCTGGGACAGATTTTATTTATTAGCTTCATCACTGACATTGAGAAGGCAGTGAACAGTGAAATTTCCAAGGATGCAAATGATATTAAGCTCTTTTGTGCATTCATATGACAGACTAATAGTGAAGAACTTTAGATGAACCTCATGAAACTGAGTAGGTGAAACCTGGCAGATGAGCTTCAGTATGGATTAATGTAAAGGCTTTACTTTATCACTACTTAAAAACTTGGAGAGGTTTTAAATCTTGAACTGTGTGTGCAGCCTGGTCTCTGCATCTCAAGAAGTATGTGCTGAAGTTAGAGTCAGTAGAGAGAAGAGCAACTGAAGTCATCAAGGTGCTGAAAGAGCTGTCTTGTAAGGAGAGATTTCTTCAGTTTGAAGATGAGAAAGCTGAAGGGGCTGTTAATTTAGGTTTACAAAATCATGAAGTTGATGGATGAGGTGAATGCAGAAAGTGTTATTCAACAAATCCTACAATACCAGAGATACGGAGCACTCAGTGAAACCAGTATCTCTTTTAAGTAGATAAAGTTCTTTGCGCAACACAGCAGGTATTGAGCTTCTGGAACTTGCTGCCATGAGGGACTGTGAAAACTGATAGTATCAAGAGATTCAAAGGGGATTAGAGAAATTCAAAGACAGTAAGTTTATATGTGGACTTTATCAGAATTAGGCAAGCATTCATCCTCTAACATTCCTAACACAACTGTTCTGGATGCTGGGGAATATAGGGGAAAGGGGCCGCAGGTAATGTCACAGGCTCATGGGTTCTCCTCACATTGCCGCAGTCTAAGATGTACTACCAAGCTAGGTGGCCCACTGATATGACCCAGAAGGGAATTCCATGTATTCTTATATTTGAAGATTCTTCAATCATTTGCAATGTTGTAAGCTGTTCAGGCCTTTTCTCTATTTACAAAATTATTTTTATTTGCAAGGATGGAGATGCTTGAGTGTTGTGAATCTGCTTTATCTTTGATGAAAGAAGACCAGATAGCAACAGATAGCAACCTTCTAATGCCTCAGGATGGTTTTCCAAAAGCAGTTCCATGGATTTTGTTCTTTTGGAAAAGATGAAATGCACACAAAATGCTGAAACATTTTTTCCCCCACTGTGATGCATTGTTCTATCTTTATTTGGCACTATTGCTCTATTTTTATTTGGCACTGGGTATACCAATGTCATTATTTATCTGAATCAGATCTTGACATAAGTGGCTTTCTCTAAGGATTAGTTCAGTTCCAGTAGATATTTCCTTTTTAGCCTTCTACAGTACATTTACTTCTTATTTCATCATTTGGTTTTGGCATTCACTGTTCAGGAACATTATCTGTATTTCCTTCAATGGAAAAGCTGGCATGGCATTCCATGGAGGTCTGTTAAGCTGCACAAGCACGCCTTATCAGAGGTATTCTTCAGCTAGCTATGTGAAACGCTTTGAGATTTGTATGGAATTTATTAACTGTTAAGGAAAATGGCACCAGTGTGAAAGCCAGCCTCAGGAAGTGTGAGAACTATATCTGACAGGTGGTAAAAGCTGGCAGTCCAGCGAGCTGCTCTGCTCTGGGAATTCTGAAACAACTACAGGTCATATATCTTAATTTTCAGATATATGTGGCTATATCACATACCTAAGACAGGGTCTTTTCTGGTCATTTAATTTTTTCCGACCTCAGGTCTCCTGAAAAAGCAAGATGCAGTCAAAAAGTTAAAGTGAGAACTGAGTGAAGCATACTCTGAAGGCAGCTGTGGCATAGTTGCAGTAAACTGGTGATACTCAAACCACAGATAGAGCTGCCTTATAAAAGCATCATGCTGAAGGAAGATAAAAGGATTTTTCCTGTTAAATATGGCAAGACCTAACTTTAAAAAAATTCACTGTGTGAGGAAAACATCTGGGGCTCTTTATCTTAGATAGGATGCTCAGGCCCACATGGCTATAACAGTTCCCTCCTCGAACTCCCATTCACTCATTCTGCTACCTCTTTTCATGATCACATGGACAATCCTACCATCATAGCTGTCACTGGCCTATGAAGATTCCTGATGTTAGACGGCTCTCTGAGTTTGAATATCCAGGATACTCCTGAAAATTGCTCATTCTTTCCATGGAATAGGCTTAACCTTTCCTCCCTTTGGGGCTGAACGACTTAAATTAAAAACTTCCAACACTACACCTGCAGTTTTTATTTTGTACCTGATACCTACAAGATGGAAGTGTCTCCTGCAGCCGATAAATACTCATTTGTTTTTCTCTCGGTGATCTCCAACAATGTGAAGCATAGGTACCAACAGTTTCTTGGATTTCAAATACACAAGTAACATGTTTTTTCCTTACCAGATATTTTTCTTCCATGTAATATTCCTATTATAGCAGATATCACTGCTCCTATCCAGAATTGCAGTTGCAGCTTGGATACATAAATGCCTGGAGAGAATCTCCTAATTTATTTCACTTGTATCATTATTAGAGTGTATCTAGCTGAATTTTTGAGAGGAGGGCACAGATGAGACACAGATTGTGATGAGAAATTCCAGAAGCCTGGTGTTCTGCGTTTTTTTTTATTTATTTTGAAGAGTCTGGTATGAAACAGTGTGAGACCTGTTATGAGATAGGTAATCCACAAACTACTGCTGGCTCCATCTTGACTGATCACCATTGCAGAGGGCCTCAGCTAGCTCTTTCCTCCTGCTGTGGATTCCTTTTCTACTGTGGGTTCCTTTTGTAGTCATTCAGTTCCTGTTGCACTTTTAACTAGGAAACTTCCAGTACAGGGCTGTTAGTTGAGAAGGCTTTGTAGCATAGAGGGGAAGGGGAAATAAAAAAAGCCTACTGCATACACTAAAAATGCAGTGTGTTGTTTTCGTAATACTCAGATTTGAAAGAGTTGTGTTATGAGATGTAATAGTTCTGTTCAAGTGCTACTCTGTCTTTTTCTGGCCCTCTGCAGAGAAGGTGGTTCCCCCAGACTCAGTGCACTGCCAACTACCTGAGCAGTTGCTTTCTAAAGTTGCCTTCTAACTGAGGAACGAGGCTTTTTCTGTCCAGCTGCAGGAGTCACTGCACTTGGGATCGCAGCTGGGGCCTGGGCTGATTCGCAGGATTTGTACCCGATTGGGTAGTGCCTATAGTACTTGCTGCTAGAAAGAGTGCAAAATGCCATCCAAACATACCCTTCCAGTCTCACTTGAATGCTTGCTTGGCTGCATCAGCATGAACTAAGCCAATAAGGCAACTCATGCGACAGAAGTTGATGTATTCTGAGAGCCACAAAAGGTCAAAGAACAAAAGAGATTAAATCCCCATTAAAATCACAGCTTTCCACTTCATTTTGCTTTGCACGCTGGTACGTCTAAACTTGAACTTGAAACGCTAGTTTGCAAGTAGCTGTAATGTGCAAACACAGCTTTTGTCAGCCTGTTAGTGTTTGTGTTCTGAAGCAAGAGACCCGAAAGGCAAAGAACAACAGATTAAAGCTTCTGCAGTGTCAACACCATACTGGGAAAGAATTCTTACCCTCTATCACAGTCTTATCTGAGTGATAATCTGCATGGCCATGGAGAGCTGACATGTACTTTTTGTTACACTGTTGCCTTAGTGCTAAGATTTCTTTGATTGTCTGCTGTCAGCTTTACCCGGTGTAGATATCCTCGAGCTTTCACAATTGGTGCTTTTCCTGCTAAGAAAACAGAACTTACATGTGTTTCAGTACTTCTTGGCACTCTGCCTCCCACATAGAGTTTAGGGTCAAATTTTGAGCCTATCCACTTTCACTGATTTTAAGTATAGGTAATAGTGTAGTTAGCAAGGAAAAATAAATCATTTTTCCTCTTTGATGGGGAAGAAGTCCTGTCAAAAACTGTGTAAATATGCCTTGTAAGGAGGGACTGCAAATCATCAGAGAAAAGCATACCTCGTAAGCATAGATCTGAAATTCATTCAGTTTTGCAAAAACAACTTGTAGAGCTCAATATCATGGCTATCTGACTGTTTAAGGACTAAATGAATGTTTGAGAAAATGAAGAGAATTTCCTCGAAAAAAAGTTTTTATAAGCTGCCACCCTCCCTGCCACTATATGATGAGGAAAGCCTGGAAAAGTCCTGCACTTTGAATGACTTTCACTGTGGGATCCAGATAAAGGGAGGCCACACTTTCTTACGTAGCTGCCTCTAATCTCCTCTCCCCCAGATTCCATCCCTGGGGGCCACTCCACATTCTCAGGTCTTGGGGCCACAATAGGATTGTGTTGCAACACAGCATGTGGTTAATTTTGCTACGTTTTGCCCCACTCTTGTGTATGTTTTGAGTCCATAACAGAGTCGTTATTGACATTAATGGAAGCAAAGGTTGTGTTCTGTAAGGCTCAAACCTGAACCTCTGGTTCCAGGAAAACTTCTGCAATTACGCATCATATTCCCAAGCTGCTTTTGCTGTATCGCACTTGGAATGTAGATATTGACGAGATCTATTCAAGCATTCTGGACTGAAATGAAGCATGCATTATGTGATTTTGATGTTTTTCAGTGGAGAAAAAGCTTTTCCTGTTTACAGAAATGCCTGTAAACCTGAGCCTTTGGTCTTCATAATCTTCATATTGAGTTGTGCTTAAAGCCCAGCAGAACTAGTATGTCCTTTTCCCAGGGATGATGAATACAGCAGAGACCAGAGCTTGATTCCTCTGAATTTCAGAGATCTGCTCTGACCTGAAAAGTTTTCTAGTGAATTTTCAGAATGTTAGTTGGAACACGTTCCACAGACGAAATTCAGAAATACCCATTTCAGAAAACTATCATAATGATTCCTTCACAACTGTAATGGTTCCTTCCCCCATAGAGAGGTGGGTTACCTACGTCCAAATGCTATTCAACTGTGGAGGATTTCAGCCCAGGTACATTTCAATTCACAAACGTGCTCTAACCATTAGGGTTCTTTGGAAAAGGACCACTTTGGCCAAGTTTGCAGCTGTTAATTCCCTATAGAAACAGGTGATTTCCTCCAGCCTGAGTATAGACATCCAGCTTTCAGCATTTCCTTCTGGCTAAGTTAGGAGATTGCCCAGTCAGTGTGCTGTGTTTTGTGGCACGTCTCTCACGTCATGAATCATGGGCAAAGAAGGGGCTAGCAATATCATTTGGCAAGAAGATAGCTGATGGAAGATTAGGTAATGTGAGGTTGTGTTTAGGTTCTCTCTCAGTTTACCCAGCTCCTCCCTAAATACTAACAAGGTTTAAATACACCCCTGGGCATGATTTCACAAAAATGGAAACTTTGAATTATCCACATTAGCTCTTCATGTGTTCCTAACGTATTTTTAAATAGAGAGTTCTTTACAGTAACTTTAGCGTAAGGCTCTTCAACATGTTTAATAATCCCCAAATACATTCTGTACTTGCTAAAAAACATAGTAGATAATAGTGAACTGCTAGACTGGGAATGGTGTGACACATCTTTCCATTAAGTCCAGATACAAAATTTAGCCCTCAGAGACATCTTGTGAACGTTCTTCAAGGGTCTTGCAAGAACACAAAGGAACACCTTATACTCGTATCCACACATGAAGTTTTCACCTGTACTTTTAATTTAACAAACAAACCAAGGATTATTCCACAGATTTTGCAAATACAATTCAGAGTTATTTTTCATTTAAAACAATTTAACACCTCCTCTGTAGAAGGATATGATAAATTAAAAATTGCTAATGTGGTTCATGAGGAAGCACTTTAGTGTTTTCTGTCAAATCAGTCACTGCTGAATTAATATAAATATATAATACCATGAATTTTTGTCTGAAGAAAGCTTTCTACTTGTTCAGGTTTCATAATCCATTTGAAAGCTGTTAAACTGTATGTGCTACATTTTACCTAATGCTGCAGTTTTGCGGTGCAAAGTAATATGGGTCAAGTATAGCAGAATATTTATGTCAGAAAAAAAATTAAAAATCCTAGAATCATTTCAGTTCAGAATAGATTCCCAGCTAAAACAAGATGTCTAAACTGTTTGGATGCTGCCATTTTATCTAAAGGTCATTCCTTGTTTAAAATCTGGTAGAACATTCCCTGAAGACCTAATGGCAGCAGTCCCAGGGAATATGGTAACTGTTGGCTCAGGCATGTGATAGTGATGATACATGCTCACTTGAGAGTCAGGCTAATCTGTGCTTCCCAGCGTGGTGTCTCAGATCTCTGATTTCTAAAGTAGAGTAAGATCATTAAGAAATTTGCTCCAAATAGTCAAGCAAAGCCAAAACCCAAAGAAGTTTAAAATAATGCAGAGAACTGTCTAAATATAACAATAAAAAAGACGAATGAGTGAAACAGATTTAGAAACTAGGCAGTTTTCTTGGATTAATCTCAGTTTTCTGTGAGTGAGTTTTCTTACAACACAGATGTTGGGAAACTTTGAACATTTAACGTTTTTCAGCGTGGTCGAAATGGATCTGAAAAGTAAAAGCTATCTTCCTGTTTGTTATGCAATCTACACTGACAATGTGTGTGTGAACATTGCAATGAATCCTGAGAGCAGAAGTTCTTTTAATCATAAAACGGGAGCTCTTTCTTTCTGCCTGGCACAACAAAGGAAAAATGTAGCAAAGGGCAGAAGTGAGCGTTGATTCTGACACTGCCTCCTCATAATACCTTTCTCTGGGCTCCTTCATATAGTTTGCTTGATTTCTCTTTCATCAAAGACATAGTCTTAGATGTCATATCACATTAATAAATTAGTTACAAAATGGTGCAATCAAACAATTTTTAAAACAAGCACTCCTTACTTACTGTTGTAGATATATTTTAGTAAAAGTATGGCACACTGAAACAGTTGAATTCCCTTTGACTTCTCGCTTTAGGAAGGTGACTTGTTTTTTAAACTCTAATTAGAAAATGTCACATAAACCTAATGTTACTATTGAAAAATATTTCCTGAAATTATATGAGTTACGGCTGACTCAGTATCTGATAACAGCTTTGAAAGTCAATCAATTGGATGATGACAATAGCCCCGTGTATGACAATACAGCTTCAAATCAGCTTTAAAACCATCACCACGGGATGTGCAGGTGAATACCTGGAATTCCTGAAGCTGCAATCCAATTAGACAGCTTTAATTTACTTGTCAAAATATGAGACGATTTTTATTCATTCTCTAAGAGATGTGCAGCAGTTATTAATTTTCGGCAAAGAGCATTAATCTTTAATTAGGCCATTCTGATTCTGAGCCAAGTTCCTGAAGGGGTGACACTTGCCAGCTTGTTGTCTCAAGAGGGGATGCTGGGTTGCGAAGCAAAGCCCCCAAGGGACCAGAAGGTTGTTAATGAAGCCCTGAGTGCTTCCAATGGCTCTTGTTAACATACATTTCCCTTTCATCTCCTGCCTTTCTGTGGGTTTCTTCTTCTGTATCTCTACAGGCAGTTGCTTTCTTGCAGTGATGATTTTTTATTGCGGCTCTGAGAGCAGACAAAACTGTGTTTCAGGAGTTAGCAATACCAGTGTCAAGGCCCAACATCAGAGTTGTAGGCGTTTTGTCTGTCAGGTGGTTTATCTACAGCTACATGGAAGTATCTCCTTTTAAATGGGCCTGTTTCCTGAAGCTTTGATATAGTTCAGAACTTCAAACGCATAAAATTTCTCCCACATCCAAGACATTTCAGATACATAAAAGAGCATTTATGACGTATGAGGGAGTGAAAAAACTGAGCGCTCTAAAAATTACATGCAATCAGATGTTTTTATTTGAGTTTTGGAAACACTCCTTAACTTGGAAGCATTCAAACTAGGATTTAGTTTGCATATACAGTTTGTCTGAGGTTTGTCTTCAGTTTTTACTCAATAATTGTTCCATGCCATTTTCTTTCTGCCCAAAAGTAGGATGCAAGCAGTTAAAAAGGTAATTGTTAATAAAAAGCACTGGCAGAAAGACCTGATTATATTGTGGGATTGTGGGAATGGGTATTTAGTTCATGCACAAGTGCTCAGGTCTGTCTTCCACTTCAGGTGCCCCACATGTTTTTAAGTAAATAGCAAGAGCACGGATTTGTAAGTGTAATTAAGTGTCTAACTGGATATCATTTGGATAGGAATACCTTTACTTATTTGCATATGTACTTTGATTCACAGCTGGTAAAATGGTGACTCTTGCCTGATGTACTGACCTGTGATAGTAACTACATTAAAAATTGTAACAGTTACCATTGATTTGCAATGGATTAGGGTTCTGTGCCTGAAAATGTGCTTATTTTTTCCAAGTGTATCAAGGAATTTCTCAAAAGCTATCACCTTTTTCTTTAAATTGGTTTGCTCAGAAATCAAGATGCTTATAACAATAAAGGGACCCATACATCAGACATACAGACTTCTTTCTACATTGTGATGGAATATTTCCTCAGCCTCTTCTTCTCAATTTCTTAATCCTGATTTGATCACATTTTCAAGAAATAAAGAGAGAGCTGGTGGAGTTTGAAATACATATAATTTTGAGGGTAAAATTAGTGATGTCCTTAAAAATCAGATGTTTGATAGGCACATTTCAAATTCAGTTTCTCAAAAGAGAGAAGTAAAATTCAAAATAGAGCAATACTTTCAAGATAGGCTTCAAAAAAGAAAAAAAGCCTCGAACAACAAAACCCCCTAGAAAACAAAAAATCTGAAAGGACAGAAAAATAGCGATAGTAGTAGGATTAGTTTTGTTTATTTTTCTATAATTCAGCCATGCAGAACTCACTGTTTGAGCTTTCCAAGCTTGCTTTACAAACACTTTCAAGTTGACCTCAGTGAAAACAAAAAACAGGACAAAAGTGTTAAATGAAAATTAAATAAATCCTTAAATGTATTTTGACTACTCAACACAGGGTGATTGTTTCCAAAGATAATCCCTGGTATAGAATAAAACTCTCATGCAAGATGAGCATCTCTGTTTAGGGCACACGGCAGCCTTGCTTGTGTTCCCACATTTGCAAAAGCAATGTGATGATGCTGCAAACCTAGCCTTGCATTCCAGAAAGGCATGCAAATAGTTGTTTTCATTAGTTCTCCAGCATGAAAATGGAGAATATTAGGAAATCCTGTGTCTGGTTACAACACTATTGTGCAATCGTTGCACATAGAAAACTTCCAGAGTACTCCCCAGGAATCAGAATAGATGACTGCCGTGCAATGGATGGTAAGCAACAGCATTTTTGAGCCCTCCTTTGCTTTCCCAAGTAATTTTCAACAAAGTTTTTGTGATGAACTTTGAGAGCATAAATTAATTAGATTTTGTAACAAAATGAGCTTTTTTACATTTCCTCCAGATCAGGTCAGGGAAAGCTCAATTGCTTCTATTTTCAGGATAATACAGGCAATTTTCATAGACAGGGACAAAACTTCACAAGAATCTATTAAAGAAAAAAAGGCTGCTTTGTGCATGCCCAGAAGCTTGTAACTGTGCCAGCACATATCCTATAGGAATTAATCTTTGTTTCTTGGGGGGTGAGGGGTGTCTCTAAATTACCTTAAGACACAATTTTCCATTTCTGAGGCTTGCTTAGTACAAGACTGTTTTAATGGAGCATAGCGAGTCAAGTCAGCCACTGGAAAATGAATACCATAAAGCATCTCCTTGAAAACTTTTCCTCACTTTGGCAGAAGTGATCAGTAAAGCTTTTTCTGAGCCTCTTGCACTTCTGGAAAGTGAAGGAGGCACTGAATGCAAGACTTCGTAAATCTGCTGAACAATTTAGTGTAAATGAAGGAGACATTGTGGGACACTGAGCGTTCAGTTGTGAAACTAACAATGCCAGAGCCAAAATCTCCATGCAGAAGGATGTTCACATCATCTGTGCAACCATCCAGCTACACAGGAACTGGGAAACAATTGTCTTTTTTAGGATGAGGGTGGTGTATGGGATTGATTATCTAGTCTAGGCTGCCTGTCATAGAATTAGCTCAAAAAGGGAACGAAGCAGAAAAGAGAAGAGCAAGATTAAGAATATCTTGACACAACTCATCTGAATGCATTGCATTGAAAGGCAGGTCCCCAGTACTAGCCATAGAGAAAGAATTTCTTTCCTAAGAGTAGGGAAAGTGATAAGGAGGAACACTGGAAGATTAGATTGTCCACTGCCATTTGTCTCAGAGGCGTGTGGGAGTGGAGGCCAGCTGGCAGCTGAGGCTGGCCCCAGGGGCAAGAGTGCTGTCCCCCCATCCCTAGCCAGGAGGGCCAGAGTGAGTCCAGTGACACCAAGTTCAGCTAACAGCGTGGTGACCACCAGGCAAGTCCATGTAGTCACAAGGCAGGTGCAAGGCCGGGCACAGCATATACACAATATAGCATAGGTACAGTATAGCTCAGGCAAGGTCAAATTTTCTCCAGTGGAAGGTAGTTTAGGGAGGAAGAACATGAAAATACTTAAGTTTCTGTTGGGAGACGACAGCAAAATAGAGGACTGTTAAGGTTCATTGTAGAGGAGTAGAGGGGAGGCTCAAGGGTGTGTGCATCGGGGCAAGAGGGGTGTCTACGTTTAGCCTGTATCCAGGGCTAAACAATAGCCAGCTGTTCTGCTACCCAATGACCCCTCCCCACTCGAGGAGAGGAATCAGGAAAAGGAAAGAAGATCCATGGGTTGAGATAAGAACTATTTAATAATTGAATTAAAATAAAACAAAAATGAAAAAAAAAAAGATAACAATAATAATATACACAGACAAGTGATGTACGATGCATCTGCTCACCAGCCCTTGACCAATGTTCAGCCCATTCACAGATAGCAATCCCAGAGCAGGAAAGTCCCGAAACCGCAATCCCAGAAGAGAAAGAGCAGGCCTTGGGAGCAGAATGACGGAGGACACCCTCCAGGGACAGCGACCATTGAAGAAGAGAGACCGCCCCGTCCCCAACAAACGTTTCAATTTATAGTAAGCATGATGTTACATGGTATGGAATACCCATTTGCCAACTTAGGGGTCGGTCACCCTGCCTGTGCTCCTCCCAGGTTCTTGGACATCTGGGTCGTTAGCAAAACCAAGTTGTAAAGTCCTTGATGGCTGTGGATACCTGCATACCACGGCTGGCTACAAACTAAAATGAATTGTCTTGTCAATTTTGATCTCACTGAATCCGGTGCTGCAGTCTTCTTAAAAATGCAGCTTACTTTAGAAATGCAGCTTTTCTGAAAGGAAAATTGATTCTATGATTGCATCCCAGCGAAAACAGGACAAGGGGGTGCAGCAGCTTGTCTTTGGCAGTAGTGGCTGCCTATGGACTTGGAGGTATAACTCCTTTAAGCCAAACTGGAGGTGCAATTTCTTTTTTTAAGGCAAAAGAGTTTAGGAGACAAAGCTTTGTTTTCCTCCTAGCCTTTCAGTTGAGTCTTATTGTCTCCATCTCCACTTCCTCTCCAGCCACCCTGTATGAAGTGGTTTTCCTCCCATATCCTGGCACTGCAGGGCTGGGATGTGGGACCGAGGTAAAGCTAAACCGGGGAAAGCCAGGAAAAGCCAGAAAAATACTGGAAGAGGCTATAATTAAAAGACTTCTAAGGTGAAGTCATGCTCTTGCTATAGAAAGATTTTCAGCCATGACAGTGAGTAAATAGTAAAGAGCATAATGATTTAAACACACTAGATGTCTGAAGGAATCAAAAAGCAGGCTAAGGAAAATCATAGTATATGTTTAATAATCATAATATATGTTTAATATAATCCTTATAGAGATCAGTCATTCTTGATTAGAAGTTTGCATCAAATATGTATTAATTCAGTATCCTTTTATATTCTTTGAGAATGTGGAAATGTATGAATTTTTCACTTTTGCATGTCACTCTTCACACCAAAACAGTGTTTTTCTGGGAAAAAATTAAAAAAAAGGCTATAAAAAGAATTTGAAAGTTCATCATTGTTTCAAACAGTTCCTCATTGTCTGTGTTTTTCAAACTGGCTTGAAATACCAAGCCTCCAGTCTGTTTAGACTGGCCTCTGCCTGATACTATCTCATGGGTTTCTTGCCAGCAGCTAAAGTTTAATGAAGATTTTAATCTTTTTCGTCACATCCTTGCAGACAGCTCCTCTGTCACTGTGGACAGCATCAATAGTTGGCTTGTCACTCAGACCTGCAGCTTCACTGTCAAATTCAGCTTTGCAGTTGCCACCATAGCAGCTCACGCTCTGGATCTTACCAGCAGCCTTCAATTCCCTAACACACCAAATGCAAACATCGTCTCCCCTTTCAAGAACTTTTATGGCATATTCCTGTGACAAATTCTATGATGTGTCGGTGCCAAAATCAGCCATCTCTGACTGGCCTGTGGTCCCAGACTAAAAATGGTGCCACTATCATTTTGCTATTGTTTTCATTGAGGGTTGCCTCCTACACAGGTCCATAGACAGCCCTAGCTGTGTACTGTACAAAAAGACAAAATGTATTTGACACTTAGCGGGGGGTACAGAAAGAACAAGGCCCAGTGTTGCAAAAAGAGAGGTTGGATCAGTGGATTCGGTATTCTACCCATCAGAAAGGGTTGCACACCCAGCAGTAAATCTTCACAGAATGGAACAGAATGACAGTGATTTTTTGCTATAAGGCTGATTTAGAAATGTTTTCCCAGTGCCAGTGGAAACAGAAGTTAACTTTTTGGGTACTATGTAATTTGTTTAGTGTGACTACAGAGATATGAAGGTGTGTACAATTGCCAGCTTTGTGTTTTGTTTTTTAACTCTAACTGTACAAATGGGATGAGATAAAATGGAAAAGACCCACACAGTTGGCGGAATTCAGTCCATAATATGCTTTAAAACCTGGATGGAATGCAAAAAGAGAAACTAATCCATTTTTGTGACTAATGAACAGTAATTATAACTTGCTAGAATATTCCCACAGTTTATGATAAATGTATAGCTAAATAGCTAAAGAAATCAGTATCAGTCTTTTGCTCTGTACTCAATGTGAGAGAACTACTGGTAGAATTTTCTCCTTACATATTATTATAAAGTAGCCCCCAGACACCAGATTTCTGGGACAAAAAATGTTTTGAGAAATTTTGAGTTTGCAAGCTTAATTGCTTAATTTTGCAAACAAACTGTAAATGTTAAGATCTCTGTGGTAGTACAGTGATATGGTGGGACTAAAGATCATTATATCCCAAGAGGAATTTTGCAAATAAGACAATAGCAGCATTGTTTCAAGCAAAGGGAAAAGGTGATTGAGATTTATAAAGTTAACTTGTTCTTGTGATGCCTTGGTATTTTGCTGCATGTGTGGGAGGATTTGCAAATTCAGCCAACAACAGCCCATATGGCAGAGCCTTGACCAGAGCTGAATGAACCATTGAGAACATTCCTTTGAATAATAGCTTTCTAATACATCATGAAATTCAGTAAACATATTATTTGCTGAATGCCTTTGACAGACTATCTGTTCCTAGATGGAATAAAATCTGAAATGCAGCTACAATGCAATCAGTAATTTTAAAGAAAAGTGCCAGAAAGCTTATCCTACACATATTAATCACCAAGCTCTCAGCCTGTTGTCAGATGGTCACTGAGTGCTTTGGCGAGCACCAACGGAGCATTATTTTCTATGGGAAAAAACCCATAAACTTTACATACTGCAGGTACTACTTCATACCCTCCTGCTCACCAGGTCAAATTCTCCGCAGCTTCTTTGTGTCCTTGTGCGTCTCAGTGTTTGAATTCACCCATACGCACTAATCTTTTCCTTGATGCATTTTAAGCTCTGCCTGTAACATCTAATGGCAATGAGTTTCACGGGTTATCAGTTCACAGCAATTTTTAAGTGTGCAGCCTTCTAGAGAACATTGTTTCCTCAGTCTCCTGTGAGCTCAAAGTAGGAATTTGTACCTGACAGGCACCACTCATTGCATTTGCCTTTGCAATGTGTCTTTCTGCCCTCAGCATAAGCTGTTCTGATCTTCTTGCTGCCCTTTCTTAATATCTGGTTTTGGGCATGGTAAGGTCAGAGCGGCTATGCTGTTCCTGTCAAGCGAGCACGAAGGCTGGGAGTTTGGTGGTGGGGATGTGCCAGCTCCAAGCATGCAGAGGGATCGCAAGGAGCAATTGCTGTTCCATTAATGTCAGACTCAGGTGCCTAAAAAGCATGACTTTGTCTATGGAAATGAGTTCAGATGAAAAATGGTCAATTTCTGTGCCACAATAAATGTATGTTTCATTTTTTCAAGGCGCTTTTTTTTTTTTTTTTTATTCCTAGACAAAAGATCTAGAAATATGCTTTAAAAAGAGGAAAAAAAAAGTCTTCCTTTCCTGAGATTCTGTTGTTGGTCAGCAAGTTAAAAAATACTGCCCAAAAGTGCAAAACTAATACTAAAACTGTAAGCTCTGGCAATATTGTTGCTGCGTATGACTGGCAAATTTGCTTTTTCTTCTGAAGTGTAACGTATTGAGATGTCAGTTTTCTCATGGCACTTGTTGTGGGGCCAGAGAGGGAGCACCGACCCAGGGATTTTAATAGCAGTATTGAGACGGTCAGTGCAGCTGTTGCACAGCACAGTGAGGAGAAAAAATTCCATCAAATTTCTGCTGTGTGGGGTGCGAGTGGGAACATTTAAACCTTGTATTTAGCTCCCAGATGCACAAACCACATGTCTGAGCTGACACACAGGGAAGTATTGTTCATCAGTTAAAAATTGGCATCAATTACTTCCTCCCTTTGGACCAAACGGGGAACCATATTGTGACTCCTTCGCTGCTGTGGCAACAAAATTACATACTGCCCCACAATGAAGAATTAATTATCAGTCCGAAGGGAAGAACTATGCAATACCACAGAAATCTGGAGTATGAAATGCAATTGGAGGAGACAGGCAACAAGAGACATGCATACCCGTATGACTTCAAACTGGGTCACAATAAGGGAACCAATGCATGTGCCCCTGCCATACACGTTTGTCTCACCTTTGTTTTTCCTCACCTTTAATAAATATTGGAAAAAATACAGAACAAAATTAAAAACTCCAACCAGAGAAGAGAACTGTTGATGTTTACAAGACCCCAGCTGGACTGTGGTCAGAGCAGTCTCTTTGCTTTTGCTGATGTTATTTCCCAGGATAACTCCCCCATGTAAACTACAGCTGTGAGCAGGTGGCAGTGCATTTTCATGTGTGCTCCATGTAGAGGAATGGCCTCTCTTTGTATCTTGTGCATTTTTCTGTGTTCAGCTGAAAACGTAATTCACAATGACAAGCAGATATAAACAAGAATTTCACAAGATGAAAGCAAAATACTTAGTCCAAAACTCCTAGTGTTTTGGTTTCCTTTCATGGTTATACTTGATATTTAAATATACTTTACAATGAAATACATCTTCAGAAAAGAGGTCAGACTGGGTGAATGCATAAGCTGATTTCTTCTTCCTCAGATGAAAATGAATTTCTTTTTTTTTTTTTTTTAATTGGAAAAAGGTCAAGCCTCTTCCCTGTTGCTACATTTTTTTTCCATGGAGAATTGACTTGATTGTTCTCCAAACATTGTTTCCTGTTCTTCACAGAGGGGAAATGTTTGTTCCTTGTTCCTAATAATCAGACATACTGTAATGACTTGCTCACAGAGAAGAAAAAAATACAGAAAAGTTAGGACTGATGATTAACGTTTTCTTTACGCTGAAATTTTAAAAGCAGTAGAGCAGTGGCTGATCTAGTGAAATACATATAATACATTGGAAAGCCTGGGTAAGCTGGAGGATATATATCAAATGTATAGCAAGAGAACACAGAGGCACTTATTTGCCAGAGAAAACAGGGAAAGAGGTTTTTTCTTTGTCAGCTTTTGGTGCCCATAAGAAGGGCACAACTGGAAAATCCAAAGGCCATCACACCACTGCTATTCACTTAATTACTATTTTGGTTTGATTGGAATGATCACAATGCGCCATTCAAATGGTGATTTAATATGTCCCAGCAGTTTAAAATGCTGTTTAGGTAAGATTTGTTGGTGTGACTCTTTCAGGACGTTCTTGAAGCCATAGCTATTCCCCATGCATCAGATCTAGGAAAAACAAGATTTTGCCTGCAAGAGTTTGTCAGTTCTACTAGCATAATTACCCCTGGAGCCAAGGTGCACAGCTGTGTATACTAAAACTCCTCTTAAAATGACATAGGGTAAGCCAAAACAAAATATGGCAGTTAAAGCCACAAGCCACATGGTTTTCCTGCCTTAATTTTTGACATAAAGTCATATCATAACTTGTACTGAAAAAACTTTCCCACACAGGCAAGACCAAATATTATATTTTAATTTTCCCACCTCTATGGATAGATTCAAGGCATGAAAAATTCTGCTGGGATAACCAGGCTATTGGTTGTTTTCTAATTAAAATAAAAGTGTCGGCACTTATTAATGCCTTCAGTGATCTACATTGTTCATAATGTGCTCACTTCAGCTTAGATTTTTTTTTATAGTGTAAATGGTGGGGTGCTGAGTTGGTGGCATATCTCAGCATTGGTTCCCCATCTTTGAGTGTCCTTTTGAGCCATAGTAAATAATGAATATATATGAATCTCTACCATTCTCATTCTATTCAAATCTTATTTCCTACTGCCAATACTTACATGGAGCAGTGCTATTCCCAAGGGGAAAAAGTCTCTTTTTCTGAATCTTATTCCCTTTTTAGCTGCTCACCTGGAACATTCACCTCCATTTCTGCTTATTTTAGAATAAGAGCTATTACTTTCCCAAACCCCAGCTTTTAGTTGTTATAAGGGCATACGAAAAGACTGGTTATTGTATCGTTTAATCTTTTGGGATTTTTTTCACAGACATTAAATATATCAAGAACAAATCCAGAGATAATACATTTAAAGTGATGTGTGTTCCTGTTCTTAAAAGTCCTTGTTTTAATAATTCCTTCCTTATTTTTTCGCTTTTGAAACTGTAAGACAAATAAGGAAATAATTTATATGTGCTTTATATTCTTCCCAGATGTTTCTATTCAGTAATTTAATGTTAATTCTTCAATGTAATGGATTTTGTAATGGTTGATCTGAATTAAGATATAAAATAAAACTGAGTAATTAAAATGTGAATGACTATTGAACACAATGAAAACAGCAGTGAAGAGAAAGAGAATGCACAAGGAGTCTTAAGACTAACAAGCATCAACAGAAAACGTTAGTATGTGGAAAAGAAGTAGGCCCATGTATTTATAAAAGTTATGAATTTTTAAAGTCAAATCTCTGGAGGAAAGAGGAGTTTTGTAAGGATTTTATCTATATATATAGCAAGAGAAAAATTATATCAATGAGAAGTGAAGAAAAAAGCCTAAATCTGAGGGAGAACACCAAAGTCGGACTGAGTTTGCAGAACATTATGACTGCAACAAAAGATAGTTGTAAATCTTTTCTAAAATACTTATATCAGAATTCCAGCTGATAAAACAAGGAGGAGTCTGTGTTTCTCTGTGTTGATCTAATTCCACTGAATTTAAAGACCCACACTGCACACTATGTCAGAGGGAAGGTATTGATAAGCTGGAAAGGTTTCAGGAAAAAGCTACGAAACTGAGTGGAGGTGCAGGGTGTGAAATAAGAGAAAGAAAAAGGGAAAAAGAGCAGCATTCCTTTATTAAGCATAGTGAGGATAGGATAAGTGGTCATAGCCTGGGAGACAATGAACCTGTATGTTCATAAGAATGCAGCTAGAAAGAATAGGATGGCACCAATGGTGTTTGTGGAGTGAATAATAAAAAAACCCACCCAACAGTGAAAGTCAGTGCTTCTCATGTCATGGCCCATCTACCGCATTAGCTTGGTGTGTGGCAGGAACCAGTTCCAGGTCCCAGCTTCTGCCAGTGTCCAGCCAGAGCTGAGACAGGAGCCAGTGCTGGCCTCTGCCAAGTGCCAAGGCTGTCCCTGGCACCTGATTCACACTATTTCCAGGCTCCATCAGAGCGGGGAGCTGGGACCTGGCTCTTGGGTCCCATGACAAGTGTCCAGGTGGAGGCAGGTGGCACCTCTGTAGCACACACGCCCAATGCCACCTCCCCGCCTTCTTCCAGCACAGGATCCCCAGGCAGGAAACCTGTATTTAGAGGAAGAATTTGGGTAGAGAAGGGCAGGGGGCAGCAATTCCGTTTGGTGGATGTTTAGTACATATTACAGTATTAGATCATCTCTCTAGGTTGCACAGCAGAGGAGGGAAAAATAGGCACCATTTTTCTTCCTGAACAAGATCATGGTCAAGCACAGAGTTAGCAGGGTCTATAGATGCTGCTGAAGCTGTGGGCACCATTTTTGCAACTGCTGTGGATTATGTGAGCAAAGAGTAAACCCTAAATTCTCATAAAGCAAATCTAAATCTTCCACAGAGATAACAGATGAACTATGTATATATTTCATCTCTTACTGCCATGATTGTACAATAAGAACATAGAGGATTTTACACATCAATGTTTTTGAATTATTTCATGTTTCAGCATTACTTCAAGATATGTGAACACCTAAAAGAAAAGCTAGTTGTAATCAGAGACATCCCATAGATGTACCGACCATAGAGTTGGATGTGTTTTCAGTCTAAGGGAAACCAGCAACATAAGTTATGAAAGCAATAATGAGGATAAGGAAGACAGGAACACACAAGAGTTAGGTGAACTGCAAATATGTGACCAGTCTTAAAATAGCAACATTTCAGGCTGAGCTGAAATAATCATGTGAAATTTTAGCACCATATTTTCTCATACTAAAAAGGTGATGTCTTGTGTAAGCAGCTGTGAATGTCTGTAATCCCTGCTAAGCCACAAGAACTAATTAGATCAGTTGACTCAGATACAACACTGCTATTATTCACTGACTGGCCTTACTTGTGACGCTGGAAAGGTCTACATTTTTACAGGTTTATGGGGCTGAAAATGAGACTGCCTTCCAAGACGCCACACCTGTAAAAATGACAGGTAACGGGTCAGAATCTGATGATAAAATACAACATGAGAACTTGGTGATTAACTGGTGCCTACATCTTATTCCTTTAGGATTTTGCTTCCTGCATGCTTCCATCTCACTTGTGTGCACCTCAGCAGGGAGCCCTGAATCCTTCTGTTGTGTGTTTATAGCAGTGCAACCCTTGATTCGGTGGCCTTTGGTATCTCCTCTTTGGCTGCCACGCAGCCCACGCGTGCGGTAGATACACCACCTGCGTAAAGCCAAGCTGGCAGAGCAAAGACTAAAGGCTAACGAGACTGTGTAGCTCCCAATTCTCACATCAGTGAAGTGCTCCTGTGTCTCTCCAGCAGCTACTGTCAGCTTCAGCTCTGTCTCACTGTAAAGCAGTCCTTTACTACACTCACTTTGCTTTTCATTGTCCTCTGTCTTCTCCTACTCCGTGTCCAGCTAGTAGACACAAGCAGCTGAAGGGTCAGATGCCCTCATGTAGGTTGGCCTCTTTAGGAAACTGGCCCGCATGCTGATTCTCACCCAAGAAGCCTGTAAATCACTGGCATTCGGAAAACGGAAGAGTATAGCAAGATTATTTTAGATATAACTGGTTTCTCTACTTTTTCCTTAAGGATCAAGTACAGGCAAGTGAAGTTGTGGGATTACATTAGGTGGATATATTTCATGGATCCGTAAGGCAGTTTTTATAGGAAATGTATTTTTAAAAACTTCTGAAATTATAGTAACCACCTTAAATTTCTTAGAACGGTTGGAAAATGTTGCTGTCTTCTAAAGAAGTTTTTAAGGGATAATCATTGTAAGACTGGGCTTGGCAAACACATGCTATATTTCTGTACATCAGCTCAGAAGCCTGTGTTTCATATTTTGCATGTGTGATCTGTGGTTGATGGGTATTTTTTCACTTTCTCTGATATGAATTACCTATCTTATATTGAAGGAATAGAAACAGGAAATTTTTTTTTTTTTTCCTAAGAGCTCATTCACTTATTTGTTGTACACATCTCTTTCATTGAAAATATATCATTGTAGCAACTTCAAATTTATCTAATGAAAGAATTTTTCTATGATTGAAAGGTACTTAGAAGTTACAATAGAAACTTTTCCTTGGTAGGAAGAATGGCCAAAATAATACTCTTTTGACCTTAAACCATTGCACAATTCATACAGAAGTATAAATTTCAGCCTGTAGATGTAGGTGGTTGCTGATGATACCTGCCTGTCTGCTAATGATTTGTTTTATATCCGTGCAATGCAAATGAGAGCTTTTCCCAAAGTCTACTGGGGACTGAAGAACAGAAAATAATGAAGTATCTGTTT
This sequence comes from Tauraco erythrolophus, assembly GCF_009769465.1. Classification (NCBI taxonomy): domain Eukaryota; kingdom Metazoa; phylum Chordata; class Aves; order Musophagiformes; family Musophagidae; genus Tauraco; species Tauraco erythrolophus. Next base: position 68,492,127 of record NC_141469.1, read on the forward strand.
CATATGCCAAAGAAAACTACAGGAATACTAGTAGTTGTGGGAAGAGGTGAAAGGGCCAGAAGTGACACACAGGAGCTAAGTGGTGTCATTGTTATAATTTGCTTCTAACTAAAGGGCTACTTGTCATAACTGAGCATTTACTAGAGGTTCAAACAAGTGGCCACTGGAGAATGCTTCACTAGAACTGCAGTGTGAGCTTTTGAAGACAAATGTGCATTTTACCTATCCTACCACAGCTGCTGGAAAATTAATGTCAGTGCCATTTGAGAAAAGTCTCTTGGGATGTTAGGAAGCTGCAGAATTAGAAACGTGTTTTTTGTTTACTCTTTGTAGAGGAAAGATATCTAAATGCTTTTTCTGTCACTACAGTTTTAAGATATTTGGATTTATAAGTCCCTAGGTTCTGAATAACACATACCTAAAATAACTCCTACCCATTAAGAGAAAAATTATCGTGTAAAACAGAGCTGGAACCTATTTGCTCATGGTGTGTTATACACGCTCGATCTAGTTCAGTTTTCTTGCTAGGTAGGTTTTCATAACATCCTGCAAAGGTTATTTAAGCAGTTTAAAGTCCGTTGCCTTAGAAGTGCAATGGCTGGTGGAAATGTATCACAAAAAGTCATTTAAAGCAACAATAACAAGCTTAAAACAGCAATAAATATTACCGATCAACATCAAATGCAAGTTGGGAAAAAAGAAAAATTCAAAATAGAATTTACTCAATAAAATATATTCTTGCTCTAAGACTGGATATGTGGAAAACCTTATGCATGATTGTTTTTTGTTGTGATTGTGGAGACAAACTTTTTTTAAAAAAAGAGTGGCCTCAGATAAACTTAAAAAAAATAGAGGGACCTAAATTAGTCTCCTTAATTCTTTTCAGACACTGAGCTACTTCGCTTCTCTCTCCTTTCCTCTAAGCACTCTACAGCTCCCACTTGTTCTCTCACATTTGTTCCCTTGAATTTAAAAGTTTCTCTATTTTACAATGTTTCAAAAATCTGACTTCTTAAATTAGAACACTAAATATAGGTTATGAGTTTAATCATAACTGGACATTAAAAACCGACAAAAGAGGAAAGCTGGCTCAGCTTCATATCCACACCCAGGAGAAAACTTTATCTACTAATTACTACAAAGAAACATTTGAAACTATATTGAGGTTTTTGTAATTTTTTGAGAGTAAGTGTTCAAATACTGCTAACCTTTTTTAACTATGAAGACACAGGACTTCTTAATAAATTTTGGAAATGTGCAGAAATCACAGGGAATCTTCGTAACTTCAGCACGGTTTCAAAAATCCTGATAGCAAGAGACCTTTTCAAGGACTGAAATGTCTTCTGCTCAAACTATGAACTGGGTGCTTGCATAGAAAACACAAAAGCTTTGTTAGTCGCTATAATTAAAATAGCTGGAGTATTACAGTAGAAGTGTTTGTGCTTAGCAGTGTTTTTTCAAAGCTGTTAGCTAAGAGCTTGCTGCAGTCTTCTGGTGTATATAGAAATGAAACCCTGTTAGGTCAGTACGTCTATTTCCCTTATCATTCTGGATTCTTTCATGGAAAATACTAGTATTTGCTGAAGTCATCAGCTGACTGCAAATAAAAATTCATTTTTTCTAAATACGTCTTTTTAAATATACTGCTGTAAACATAGGACAAAGGAGCTTTTTCAAGTAAAGAAAGTGTTCTCGAATGGTATAAAGTCATTTTAGAATTCAACTGCATTGAAATATGAAATTTCACAATTGATTGAGAAAGTTTGTGAAGTACTTCAGTCGTGGATAGGTATTGACCTCTTAACTGTGTCGTAACTTTTCTTAATTGGCAGAGCAGACTATAGTGACATATTGCAAAGCGTCTTGTGGTTTACACCATGGCTGCTGGACTGGACTAACTAGTCGGAACTGGTAGGAAAGATTCAACATTCCGAACTCTTATTTTTTTGTTGGGAAAGAAGTTGGCAATTTTATCCAAATGTAGGAAAGGGAAGCATTAGGACAATAAGCTTTCCTTAAGCAAAACGTTTATTACTGTGCAAAAGCACAAGCTGAGCTCATAAGAGCTAATAGACAAAAAAAGCTTCAGTCCTCATCAGCTAACATGGATTCCAGATCTCATCTCAGAGACAGGTTTTCTGCTTAAAGTCTAAGTTAAGGTTGACATGCAAGTTAACTTTGTTCAGTTTCAGATGCCCAAATTACCTTGCACTTGAGATATGACCATTCTGAAGATATGACACGTGAGGCGAACTGAAGGATCTGGTGTTGGACTGTATGGCAGACTCTGGAGAAAAGGCTCTGCCTGCCAGACAGCCTTGGCTACAGTGCGAGCAACCTCAGGCGGAGAAGTCCCAGGAGAAAGTGAAAGGAACCACCCACCACCTCAAAGACTATACCTGCATGTAAAAAACACTGGAGGGATGGGGGAAAATAGAGCTAACTGGGTTATACAAAATATTAGGAGATTTAGTACTCCTTGCCTGTTTTGTGAAAAGGAGTTTCTTCCCTATTCTGTTCTGCATGTAACTAAACAAAGTAGCTACTTCCCTGGCTCTGCTCCTATGAATAGCAAGTTATTTTTGTTATCCTGAGCCACCCCGTTACAAAAGTGGAAATAGCTTTTAATGTTAGGAAATATTTTTAGAGCAGGTCAAGTGAGGAACCAGTGACTTTATAGGCACTTATTAGTGGTTTCTCATCTAGATCCACTCTTACCGTATGCTTCCTGTTTTTCTTACTTGCTTTATAAAAACCTCTTAGCTATTCCTGTTATCATCCTGATGTAACCTCCAGGTCATCTGCAGGAAGAAAGGCAAAACGGTGTCATTCTCGAGGAATGACTGGGGAGTGCCAATTTCAAGTTGAGAAAAACCTTTTGTCTTCTAGGTTTTGATCAAAGGACACAGAATTGAGACAAAAATTTATGATGCTTTCAGAGGGAGATTGGATGTCACTCTTCATTGGCCTTTATCAGGCTAAAATCACAAGAATAATGTTTATATAAGCACTGCATTAGTTGCAGTATGTGAAGGGAATGATCTGTGCACAAATCACGCTTTAGAGTATCACTTCTAACTATGAGAAAATGAAGATGGAGGGAGGAGAAGAATTGGCCTAATATCTGCTAAATCCGTACTGAAATCAGTAACGCGGTTCTACAGTTACATCTGTTCGAGTGAACCTTGAAGTCAGCATGAACTCATCATTTCTCATCCTTCTCTCTCTCTGTCTTGCAAAGTACAGTTCCCAGCTGCAGATAAATGGCTAAACAAAACTTTTCTTTTTATGTTCTTTTTTATGTGCAAATGAAATGCATTTGTGCATTTCATTTGCTACATGTACTACATTGCTTGATTTATTATACTGTAACAATTTTAAGATCATTTGCACCTAAACAAGGAGGATCTAGACTTCTGTGACAACTAGGACACATACCAAGGTAGGATTACTTTCATTTTGCTTGGTTTTCCATAATTAAAGATAGATAACTCAGGAAAGAAACAGTGAAATCAATGCACTGAATTCTTGTCTCTGGCTCATATAAATTAGAAATAATTTTATTGAATTAACTGCAGTAATGTCATTTTCATATTATCACAGGTTCAGTGTTTAGGGGTGGAAAATTTGGCATAGGATTTGTCAGCAGATATGTCCACTTGTGAAGTTTAAAAACTCCTGTCTTTGACAGAGATAAAGATAAGGAGTGCACCTTTCTCCCGGATAGTCACATAAGGATATACCACAAAAGAAGTCTAGAACAGACAATTCCAACATAGACTAGATAAATAAATAAACACCTGAAATATGTTTGATAATTTAATATTAATGTCATTTTCAGACCCGTGTTGGGTGAAAATGAAAGTTTTTAAACTTCTATTAAAGGCTCACCTTGAAAATACAGATCAAAGACAAATATTATTAGTCCACTCTGATTTCACTTCAGTGTTCTTTTTCCTATGAACGTGCCCATCAGATTATCTCATTGTTTTTGATTTTTTATTAGTTTAAAATTTGTCTGAATAGGTGCTAAATTCTTTGATCTATTTTTATTGGACTCACAAGAAAACTTCAGAACCTCAAAGAGAGAAGTCAAAGAGAGACAGGGAGAAACAACGTGCTTCTGCTTTATTTTTTGTTGCCTCCATTTGATTATCAGGGACCCTGTGTCTAGAGAATATATGATATAGGGTAGCATAATGCCATGCAAAAAATAAAAAAGTGTGGCAATATTCACGTTCAGTGTTAGTATGAAATTGTTTAGTTGTATATTGAAAAAATCTCTCCCTATTACCTTAACCATACCGTTATAGTCCACAGTGCATCTTTCTCTTAAAAGTGGATTAGTCATTGCCATGAAAATTTTTGAGCAGAATCTCTTTTGCACTTGTACCTTCCTTTCTTCTTGTTGTTTCTGTCGTATCTTTATTTCTAAAACAATTCTCTGAGCAGGATTCTTAGATATTCATCTTCTACACCAGTGACTTATTCATGTTCCGTAATGCCATTACTCCGTTACTAGTTTCTTTATGATCGTCAACTGATGTTTAAATGAAATTCTGATGTACTTGTGATACGCATTCTCTTCCTTTCTTGTGTCGTAGGACAATACATCAAGCTGCAATAAACACAATAAACTGATGTGTATGAACTTCTGTAATGGTTACGCCTCATGTCTGTATTCATGTTCATGACACACTGGCTCAGTTTCAGTTAATTCTTTATTACTTACTCCAACGCTCAGTCTAAAACATCCCCCCAGGCTGTATTATATTTATACGCACAGTATGCAAGTCTGCCTGTAACTCTCGAGAGTCTCTAGTAAACCGGTGCAGTTGGGCCCCTGGGCTTGAGTGAAATGTCCTGAAGCAACAGATGCAACTCTGTGAATGGGACTTGGATGGCAATAAAATGGTGCTGCATTTCTACTGTCTTACTTCATTAGCAGATTTTCAGTTAACGCTCGACTCACAAAGCCAGCGCTGCCCTGTGGCTGGAAATAGAACTTTGGGCACATATGGAAATGCAACCTTAGAAGAAAGATGCTTAAAAATACTTTTCTGTGAAGATTGGAAGCACAGCCCTCTGCTAAAATCTCTTATGGAATTGAAAACATTCTTGGGACAAAAGCAGTAGAGCACAATGACGGTCACTTTATATTTCTAGCATAGGTAGTTACTGCTAATGTTGCTAAAGATGTCCTTTTGTTTTGGAAGTTCATGCTAATACCCTGCACGGAAACAGTATTTCAGCAGCAAACAGCTAAAGGCTTAGCCAGACTGTTTAAAAAAGAAAACTAGGACTATTCTTAAATTTGAAAAATGGCATACATGGGGAACACTGCTTTTAACTGTCAGCTGATGTTATGGAAAAAGCCTGGAGGTCTCATACACTTTTATGCTTTCCTAACTTGCTGAAGCAAACCTTGCACAAACTGCGTGGCCTTGAGTTCACTTTGCCATCCATAAAAATGGAGATACCACATCAGTAAGTCAGATTTCAATCTGGAATTTGTGAAAAAGAAAAACTCAGTGTTCTTCTCTCAAAGTGAACAATAATTTGGCGTCTTGTACCTTCTGGGGGTTATGTCTGTGACTTGTCATCTGTTCCTTTCTGTTACTACTTCCCCAAATTCTTGCTAATGTAACTTTACAGACCTGCCTATGGACCTCCTGTTCTCCTCTCCCAGGAAAGCTGCTGAGCATGGGAGATTATTTTCTAATGGTGTCTAGATCCATGTATAATTGCAGGGAATCTATGATAGCTGGAAGGATTTCTGCCTGTGGAAAATGCCCTGGGGTTCAGGTCTCATGGAATGCAGTACTCCGGTCTAGTCACTGCCGTGTGTCACCATCCTTAAAACAAGATTAAGACTTTTGTGACTTCACCTTTGAGATTTACTTCTGTTTCAACATCTGTTAAAATCCAGCATTCATTTTTTGCTCTTTGTATGTCTACCTTCAAACAGCTGATTTAAAGAAAAACACAGAACAGAAATTTACAGCATTTGAAAATAACTGCTAGCTACACACGTTGCTAATTATGCTAGCTGAGGTCAGATTTGGGAGAAGTACCCAACAGAAGGAGACAAATCAGCTAAGCAAGTATATTGAATAATTCTGAAAAGATGACATCATATAAAATATATACACTTTTCTGACCCTGCCACCTTTACTGCAGGTAATGTTTTGGGACTGAAAAGTCATTACAGTCATTCTGAATAAATTTGCTAGAGGGTTGCCTTAGGCCAGTTCCATCTCAGTACTTTCTGATGTGTAAATGCACAGAGATTTTTGTTTCTTACACTGTCACATGTTATTTGCAAGACTTCTGCAGGTACAAACCTACAGTTACAAGCCTAGTTAATTCCTTAATTTAAGAGTTAAATTAAGTATACAAAATGCAAGTCTTTTCATCTCACCAGACATACCACAGAAATCAGAAATCTTTTGTGAGTTCCCTGATCTGAGATTTTGGAAGTTCCAGTTAGTAAGATTGATTTTGAGTGATGTTCCCCAAATGTATCTTTATCTTTTATATAAGTGACGGCCGTCTGAAGATGTCCAGTTGGCAGCCTTTTAGATATTTGGCTAGTTTAGTAAGCTTTTGGTAAATGTCAAAGGGTGAAGGCTGCAAATGGGTCAGCAGGGCAGAGAGCCGACAGGGCAGAGCAGAAAACAATGCAACACTTGTAACTTCACCCCAAGTCCTCTCTCCAAATAGAGATTTTTTTTCTTTGAAATGGCTGCATCAAATCCAGTAAATCCTTTGCTGTCCTTGTGTTCTACCAAAATGTATAATGGTTTGTGGTGTTGACAACTCCAGTCAAAACAGTATTTAAAAGAAAAATATGAGCAATTTTTCATACTGAGGTCACATTCTGCATGCAAAAGTATGGAGCACTAGAAAAGTTCCAAATACAAATGCGTTTCACCAGTCAAGCTTTTCCTGTATGTGACTGGGCACATCTGTTGTGAGTAAGAAGTTTCATAAATCACTGAAGATAGAAATGCACATAATCTCTTTTCATTCAAGAAAGACATAAATTTTAAAAATTCAGGGTCATTACATGCAGACAAAAATCTACAGTGGTGCCTTGTGTTTGTGGCTTTCAAATCTTTGTTTAGCTACTGGCACTTTTAAGGAGATCAATTACTTGATAGAGAATTTTTAAACAAGAGGCAGGAATAAGAACAACACAGACCACTACAGAATTGACACAGAGGAGTTTTTCTGACATTGGTAATGTGCTGTCATCTGCTTCTACCTTTTATTTTTACAAAGTGGAAAACAAATTTACCAACAACAGGAGATAAATACTTGAGTTCATAAAAAAGATACAGATTGAAAACTTGGTTATTACAGTGGTTAGCTTGTGTGCTACTTAGAGAAGAGTTTTCTGACCATCTGAAATACTTAAAGGTAGCTATGCAAAAACTCCCTATTTATTCCAGTTCAAGGGGCACTTTTGGGCCCTTTTTATCTTATCACAGTTCTTGTGGCTATCCTTCCCAGGAGCTAGCTGCGCATACTGAAAAGAAGCAGAAACTACTAAGCCAGGATGAAATGTTTAAGGGTAAGCACTAACTCTTCCTGAAATCCAATTCTGTCTTGCTATAGCCTATAAGCAGTGTTGCAAGCAATATGGGTGACATTGGAAATTTTGCTGTAGCAGCACACTGTCACACTGAGTAGCAGCGATTCCTAAGGTACTGAGACCAGTGTGATCAGGCAGAAAGGAATTCAATCAATTCTCTGCAATGAATCCGAGGTGCAAATACAAGTTGTTCCATGAAGACCTGCTTGAAAGCCTGTCAAGGCTGACGGAAAGGGTTGGGCATTCAGCAAGCTTTGACGAGGGCCACTGAGGGTGCAGGAAATCTTCCCTGCTTGCTTTTGTTTGGAGCCATTCTGGAGGATGTATCCTGGCCTGTGAAAAGAGTCTGGCCTTTCTGCAGGGCATCAGGCAGTATATCTAGTCAGACTACTGTCAGCACTACAGGGGCTTCGCAAGTCATGTCCATAAACAGCATTGCTAATGTTCTGAAGTCCCTTTGTGAAATCAGACTTGTCCAAAAATGAGAATTTTCCTCTCCCTGCTTCTTTCATCAATCCATTCAATAACATTAGAAAAATTATCTAGCCCTTTCTAGAGGAACTGTATTTCATTCACTCATCTCATAATTGAGCAGAAGGATAAAGCCATGACATTTTTGCTTAAATCATGACCTGCTGTAAGATTCACAAACAATAACTCTAGCTTGTAACAGTTTGTTTATCGTGACACAGTACTGACTTACTGAGATAGTACTGAAATAAAAATACTGGATATGACTCCTTGTTCTAAACTGGCTTCTAAAACTACGTTGACCTCTCTCCTTTGATTTATAGCTCTGTTAAGGAAATGACAAAGATGGAAACTTTCTGAAAAGTTAATTATCACAAATTCTGGCCTGATAGTGATATTGGTGTGTTTTATTTTTACAATTCTGGGAGTATGGCCTGCAGAGTAATCTTAAAAAGTTGCTAGCAATCCTATTTTTTTCAGGCATGGAAAGTTCAAGGTAGAAGTATTACCTGGGTGCATCTATCCAGGCTCAACTGTTTACGTACTGTGCAGAACTCCAGTCCTGCAGGACCTTAAAGTAACATATGCTTGGTGCAATCAGTGCTGTCAAAAAGTTTGTAGAAGAAAAAGCCTCAGAGGTTGGTGACAAAACACAGACACTCAGGGCAAGGCTATTACAAGAATGGAGAAGAAACTAGAAGAAATTTAATATATTTAGTATATTTAAGTCTCTGCCTTCCCCATTCTTCCACAAAAAAAACCCAAACCAGTCAACCAGCAGTAGAGATTGCCCCCACATGCAACGTTAGTACTATATTTAAAGGCTGAAGAACGTAGGCACAGAGCACAAGGAACAACCAAGCAAGGTACCACCTCTCCCAGTTGTACGTTTAAGTGGGTGGATCTGAGCTATTTACTGCAGGCTGTTTCATTTCCCTAAACTATCTTCTTCTTCCAGCATAAGTCCTACATACTTGACCTCTTTAGTTTACTTGAATGTTGAAACTTTAAAAGCAAATAATACTATGCTTCATCAGACATGGTTAAAAAAATGCCAGCAGTCATCACTGAAACACTGTTGAGTATCTTTGGTCTACCCATGCAATACAAAATGAACTTTACTCTCCCTCAATATCTCATAGCTTTTGGTATCTAAATGTGATTTTTAAAATCGTATATTGATTATGAACTAAATATTTTTAGAAGACAGTGTCTCAGAATAAGCTCTCTTGGGCTGTGAACATGTTATCAACGTCTGACAACAAGGGCAACGTCTGACTGGAAGACAGATGTGTTCCAGAAACAGAGTGAACTCACTTTTCATCGATGAATGAATAACAATTGCTACTGATATTTCTGTGATTTATGTGGAAGTTTTCTAGTTGCTGACAGTAAACTGTCAACACAAAACACCATTCAAAAGATGTAGATATTGGAAATTATTCTATACCTGCTTCAAAAATAAAACTTTTCTAAGGCATTCTCTTTAGAGAAATAAGAAAATACAGAAAATGACAAGGTAGCCTCTGAAGAAGTAATGAAAGTATATCAGTGTTATCTACAGGTTATTTATCTTGATATGCCAATAAAGTAAATTTCCCAAGATTCCATAAATGACTTCATACATCTTGGTTGAGATTGAGATTTATGTAATGCCAATAATACACTAGCTTATCTCTCAAGTGAAGAAAGAAAAATTGGCAGATAAAGATGTTTTGCTCTGTGGCCACTGGTGTCTTTAATCAAAGATTTATCAAAATGTTGCTCAGCTTCCTGACTGCACAACAGAGAAGCGAATCATCTATTATTCTGAAGATGTCACTGAAGCTACAGTAGGAGCATTTGACAAATGTAGGAAGAGTACTACATTCCGTTGTTTGAACACTCAAATGTTAGCTCCTGGACACCAATTTGTTTACAAATGAATGGAAAATTAAAATGACTACCTGTCCATACAAATAATGTGCTCCATTTTGAATTGTCCATGCTGAATAATACAGCAAAAAGATATTGGTTATGAAATAAAATTTTCCAACTCAAAGAGTCTCAGAATATAAGGATTATGATTAGATTAATTTTTAATATAGATACCGAGTATTTGTAATGGGACTTTTTCCCATTACAGCTTTTTACAATAGGAATCATTCCAGTGACAGTAGTTAATGCTCAGAGAGATCCAACTTATTTTTAACATTTTGATGACAGAAGCAATGGTTTCTGAATCTTGAACAGAAGAATACATAGACAACTACTAAATTTAATAAAAGACAAGTCATGTGGTTTCCATTATTAAAGTGAAAGAGCAATTAATCTTACATTTATGTTCTGCAATGTTTGCAAAGTAGATAAGAAGGAAGCTTTATTATATGTCTTCATAGGAAGCTGGTGAAGTTAGATTCTTCAGCAACGTTATCAGGGAAACTGGCAGAAATTAGGTAAGTGGCCAATGTCGGGTCTGTGTTTAGTCAGGACTTTGATCAAAGTGGTGTTACTGCAGATATATCAGAACTATATCAGTTCTAGACCAGTAGATCTGCTTGGAAAGTTATCAGGATGATAGAGATATGTTATGAAAAAGATGATGTTATGAAACTCGTAACTAACTACATCTTGCAAGGATTTTTTTGAGGCATACCCAATCAGCCAGTAAATTAATTGGGACCGCTTAAATTACACAAACTGCTGCCCTAATTATGAACACGTCGTAACATTTCCTACATGTGTGTGGCGGGCAAGATGCAGAGGAGGCAGGAAGCATGCTCTGATGCTTACATTCATATGAAAATCAGGGCCAAGCACATACACGTGCACACACACAGAACTGATGCCCTCGCTTTTCTGTTTCATTACTACTGTTTCATGGTCACTGTTCATTTCATAGACACTGGGAAAATACTCTGAAAACGGTTCAGACTGTAGAAATAGACATCTGTGAAAGAAAAGGTAGAAATGTAATTTGAAACTGAACTAGTTTTGTTCACTCCTTTGTCCCCTTCACTGCCACCCCCACAACAGAGTTGCTTAATATTTTATCCCTTTTGGGAAGGAAAAAAAAGTCATTTTCTGTTTAGAAGTTACATTGTTATTTTTAGATGCTTATGACAGAACTATTTAAAATAATATAAGTTTTATTTTCCTTCAGCTAGCACAGAAGAGCTTCAAGAAATTTCCTTCATGTACCATTGTCAGGCTCAGCAGGAGCCTGAGTTGCTGAGCAACCGTCTGCCTTATTACCTGTAATTCATCTTTTAACTGCTAGAAAGAAGTACTGATGGATTGACCAGAGAAGAAAAATAAAAGAGCAGGAACTACTAAATACTGAATTGACTGCCTATACTATTAACCAATTTCAACAGATAAGTAATGAAAATTCATAAATAAAAATAACCTTTCCTTATGAATTTTATCTTAAAAGCCCACCTGCCTTTGAAAACGATGTATGGTTTCATCAGTGTGCTTATGAAGCTTTCAAAGTACTGCTTTGTCAGGTCAGAACGCTGCCTGACAAACAAATTATAATGGGCTAAATTATGCAGGAGTTTAAATATGTCAAACTTGCATACAAGCTGTTAGTGAATTCAGGGTAATGCTGATATTTATTAATTACATTACAATTGCCTTCTGAGGCCTCCTCAGAGCCTGCTAAGGCACCTGTGAGGAGAGGAAGGGGGACCCTGTGATGCTGTGTGAGCACTGCTGTGGATCTAGCCAAGGTGTTTGCAGGGCCAAAATGAGCATCTGCCAAGGGCAATTAATTGTTGCAGCCCTCCTGACTGCTCTGCTTTCCTGAAGCTATGGGAAGGTATGAGGCTGGAGAATCCTGGATTTCAGAGTGTTTGCATTTTGACAGATAAGTTTCTTGTCCGAGGAATCTAGAAAAGCAATGACTTCGCAAAAAGGGAAAAACTCTCTGGACAGAGTCCTGCTCCGGGAAAAACTATACCAAGAATGAAATGCTAAAATGAATGGATCAAGAAAGTATTTTTTTTGTACTCAGCATATGCGCCTTGTTGAGCCGAGTCCATGACCGTGCCTTCCAGAGACACATAAATTGAGATGGCTGCCAAGAGCTTGCTGTTTTCCTGTCAACCTGTTCCAGGATGTGGCACAGGCTTAACATAGGGCACAGCTTTCGGATCTCAGCTTTGGGGGCTGATGCAGCCCCTTTAGGCACGTGTAAGGAAGAGAAGATTTAGTTTTGCAAGATCCCAAGACCACCTATGTTTAGTCACTGAACAATGGCTCTTGTCACACAACTTCTTCCTTGACTGTGGGCGATGACTAAGAAGACAAATCTGGAAATAATTTAATCATGGAAACACAGAATGACCTTCTAAGAAAGGCATCCAGGTGTGGTGGTGACAATTTAAGCCTTCATTGTACTCAATAGTGCCCACAACGAGGAGTGTTACAAACCCTCACATACTGAAGGCAATTTACAAACTACATTTAGTGGTAAGTAGATTGGTTTAGCAACTCGATAAATGCTTCTGTGCTTTACTCCTCATAAGTGTGTGGACAGTACAGAAATCGTTAATAGTTGCTGAACAGCCATCAGAAGAGATGTTCTGGGTCTGTAATAGGGTTGTTATTCTATTCAGATTATTTTCATTTGTATTTCTGGTGGTAAATTACCAGTTTACATTCATTTCTTTTCCTCTGAGAGCAAGGGAATTTTCAATCAGTTGCATTTTTTTCTATTTACTGCTCACTAGCACGGATAAGAACTTTGGGTGGTTTTTCATTTGTTTGTTTGTTTTGTTTTTGTTTTTGTTTTTTAAACTAAACACAAGCCATTTTGGATAAAAAATTGTGCACCTTGAAATTTGTGATTGCTAGTGAGAGTACAAATTACAAGAATAAGAGACTTCTCTTTTACAAAAACTTAATAAGCGGGACTGTTCCAAGAGCTCTCTTTACACAAGCTTTTTTACTGAGAACAGAAGCTGAATGAGACCCAGAAATAAAATATTTTTTCCTCTGAAAAATGGATCAATATCTTCAGTCATTTCAATATCCATATTTATTAGCTGAATTTGGCTATTAGAATCCAGCCTTCAGGGCTAAGATGAATATTGCTAAAAAGGATGAAAAATATTTTTCTTATGACTGTTGCAAGATATTTTTAGCAATTGTCACTTGCATAACTTGTGCAAAATCATAACTGCTTTAAATGTTATCACTGAGGATTTAATCTTGAAACTGCTATATAGAATTGAATTACATTTTTTATTTGCCAAGCAATTAAGCAGGAGTGGGAGTCAGCTTGTCATATAAAAAAAGAAATTGTGGGTAAAAACACTTAACCCACAAATAGCAATTTTTAAAAAAGCAGTGGCTCCAGTGGTGACACTTACAGAACCATTTCTTTCATGGATTTGAAATCTGTAGGCTGAACAGAGGAAAAATGCTGAACTTCTCTAATAGTTAAAAATATTATGTCCTTAACATATACAAAAATTCTGTGATATTGAAAAGAATATTAAGCTTAAGGAAAAGGAAACATCACGTTCATCATTCACGTCCCTCCTAAGGAAGCCCTGCTATAATTGCAGTTCATACTAGAGTTAAGCCTAAAATAGTTCTAACAATTGAAGTGTCCACCAGTGTCACTTTTTCCCTTGAGCATGCAAAAGCCCTGAATGCCACATAAAGCAGGGCACTGAAAATGTAAACTTTAACCGTGGGATTTTGTGAGCTTTCATCTATTCTTGTTTTGCTTTTGGCAAAACTTTAAAGAACTGGCTAGCTTGTATCTACGCTTAATTGTGGGTTAATAGGAAAAATGTGCGGGGACCTTGATAGCATAATGACGAAATAAATTAAAGCGCATCTTATCAGTAAAATACTCTGTGCATATTTTGGAGTGGAGAAGGTACAAGGACTTCCTGCTGGTGCTTTAATCTTTTCCAATAGCCAGTATGAAGACCTGTTTGAAAAGGGCCAAATGCTTGCTAAAGCTTTGTACTTGTGTATGCACATTTATATCATCCATTGCCTTATTGATTCGCCATACAGAATGCACAGGTAGGAAAGTTCAGCTTTAATGCAATATGTGATGTGATCTGTAGGAATTTAATGGTCAAAAGCACTTCACAGATCATCCATTTGATGATGATCATCATTGAATGAATCACCATGAATCATCATTCATTTCTCGGGGCAGAAAAAATATAGGCAGCATTTGAGAGTTCTCTAATACGTTGTTGGAAGCTCCTTAATTGGATGCATTCTTACAGCTGCCTTGGGAGCAAACTGTGACATACGATTCACCAAACTCTTCTCTTCATTCTCTGAGCAGATATTTCTGTGCTATGAATGATCACAGAATCACAGAATGTTAGGGATTGAAAGGGACCTCAAAGGATCATCTAGTCCAATCCCCCTGCTGGAGCAGGACCACCTAGATCAGATCACACAAGAACGCGTCCAGGTGGGTTTTGAACATCTCCAGAGAAGACGACTCCACAACCTCTCTGGGCAGCCTGTTCCAGTGTTCTGTTACCCTTACTGGGAAGAAGTTCTTCCTCATGTTGAAGCGGAACCTCCTATGTTCCAGCTTATATCCATTTCCCCTTGTCCTATCATTGGATGCCAGTGAGAAGAGCCTGGCTCCATCCTCATGACAGTCACCCTTTACATATTTATAAACGTTAATGAGGTCGCCCCTCAGTCTCCTCTTCTCCAAGCTAAAGAGACCCAGCTCCCTCAGCCTTTCCTCATAAGGGAGATGCTCTACTCCCTTAATCATCTTTGTGGCCCTGCGCTGGACTCTCTCAAGCAGTTCCTTGTCCTTCTTGAACTGAGGGGCCCACTGGTATGAATGAATGAACCTGAAGTTTCAAGGGCACTCGAGAGTGTAATTTCTTCCTGAGGTAGGCTTTCAGGTCTTGGAAAGCAGTGATGATGCTGAAGGTATCACAAGCAACTGAGTGTTATGGAAGCCATCTATGAGCCAATACAGGTTTTCATTCATTCCTCAGCCTTACCTCATATATATCTTGTCATCAGCAAGATGGCAGAGAGGATACTGCAGTTAGGTGTATCTCACTTACATGGAAATTTGTTCCCTCCAAAAAAGTAAACAGCATTAGGCTGAAGAAAGCACAAGAACCAGTTCATTGCTGAGAAGTAATCTGAATTAAGTCAGAAAAAAATTTTAACATCTGAACTTAAACTGATGTTTTCTGATGCTTGCTGAAAATTAGAGAGCTGTAAAGGAGCTTGTGTTTTATCAAAACACAGTGTTGCCCAAGAAAACAATAGATTGTCAAAATGCTCATGTAGATTTAAACAATGTTTTTACTGGACAGTATCGCAGAATAAAGCAAGAGTCTCCAAGCAGAAATCACATTTATTAATAATAAAATTAATTTCTTAAGAAACATTAATGTAAGAACATTAATAACTGTAAAAACTCTTCTACTTACAAAAGTACCTCACTAATAAAAGAGTTACCTTGAAAGTAAGAAAAGAAAGATAAGCATCTGCTATTAATCTTCTCAAGTGTATTTTAAAAGATAGTGTAAAAGCCCAGAGTGCTAAAGGAGAACTGTCTAAAATTCTTGCTAAAGAATAATATTTCATTTAAAAATTCTAGCAGAAAGGCTTTCATTTAGATTTTGAATGTGTTCCTTATTCACACTGAAAAGTTTAACTCTGATCAGCATGGGAATCACCTACAAAACTGCTTGCTTAAAAATACTATTACCAATACTAAAATATTTCAATAAGAACAAATTTTACATTTATTAAATATTTCAGAATTATGTAAGTTTTGGCTTTTCATGAAGTCAATAGAGCAGAAAAACACATAATCCTTAAGCCTCGACTTGTGTCCTTTTCTGTTATTGAATAAGAGTAGACAGTAGCTTTTAAGTAGTAAAAAATAAATATATAAGCAGGCAATGCATTTCTTAGCTGTTTCAGGCCTTCTTGCACATTTCCATGACACAATGTCTGCAAGTACAATGGCATAATGCCCACTGGGGAAAGGACTGGAATGCTATTTGTTCCCAAAACTTCATTTCCTTGTAAGGGAACAAGCTTAACTTGGCAAACAGTTTCCAACCTTTCACTGCATTTTCAGATAAAATCAAGGTTGTCTTTTTTATTGCTGTTTTTTCTTTTTTTTTCTTTTTTTTTTTTTTTTTAAGATCAGGGAGTTACGGAAGAAGAAAACATCTTTTCTGTTGTTGGTAATACTAAACACAAAGAAGATTCTTCTTTTCACAGATCCTAGGAAGTTCATTCTTAATGGTTAATAAACAAGCCATGTCAAGAATTATTTCTTAATTCATGTAAATAGTTACATATTTAAACCTAACAATGACTTCAATGTCTCCTAATAAAATGCTTCCTGAAGCTGCGTTGGTACAGTGTAACAGAGCTCTGGTGATAGGGAAAGCATACAGTCTACTAATGGGTGCTGCTCTATAAACATTTACAGGACAATAAAAATCATACTTAACTGCATGGTCTGATGGTCTGACAAAATATTTTTAATTTGCTGCAGCTGACTAGTATTTCTTCCAGAACAGCAGCAATTCCAGAAATGGCCTTGTAGGAAAGAGCTGGAAAGTTGATTATAACACTGACTGATACCACCTCTGAATTTAGATCCAAAGTAACTGTTCAAGCATTTGTTAGATATTTAACATTAAGCTCCTTGTAGGAGCTGTACCCAAGGCCGAGGATAAAGCCATGACATAACAAGAAACATCATCTAGGTTCTTTGGAGGTGAGCATTTTCAGTAATTTTACTTGAACAAAAAAAATCATTTAACTAGACCTCTTCTAAAACATTCTCCCTCTTTTCCTGCATTATGCCTCTTTCTATGGCAAAGGGAAGATTTTGAAGATGGATAAGATTCCAGAGAGGAGGAAAGAAAAGTGATGGAAAATGCTTCATGTTTTTAGAGTAATAGCAGGTCAAAAAACTGGAAGCAAAGGGAGATTGAAACAAAACAGAGCTGTGCTAAGGAGCAGACTGAAACCCCATGAAAGAAAATCTATAACAGGAAAGTTGGAAAACAAATTTAGGAAATAAAACTGAACAGAGAAAAGGCTCTGACCATGAATTGGGCTGAACAATGAAAAGGCGAAGTCTCAGCTGTCACAGACATGGATGATATTCCTGTGGAGGAGGAAAACAAGGCACTGGGCTCACACCTGACCTCCTGCCTCAAGTGTTACTCTTGCTGTACACACTTTCCTCCTTTGTAGGGCTGCATTTTCTTCAGATTTTTAAAGTAAGCTAAAGGGTCTCCATTTTTGCTTGGAGAGAAGACACTCGACTTATGACTTGGATGAACGAAGAATCGACCAGACACACAAGCCTGGCAAAAGCTGATACTTCCTTGGATTTACCTGTCATCATTATTGAAAGCTGGGCCTGAGCCCTTTGCTGCTCAAGGTTGCAGGTTGCAGGGGCGGTCTGTGTTCCACATTTAAAGAGAATAAGTACAGATTTAAAAGCTTTCTGTGGAATTGAGGAATTTGCATGATTTTTCAGTGCTTCTTCAATATCTGCCTGTACACTAATGCACAAAATCCATCCTCATGAAGCAAGCAAATAGAAAGTTCTCGAACATCTCAAGGTCTGCAAATGCTCAGCCCTATACCTTGCACATCCTTAGTTTATAGCTGCACGTACACAAAAATAGCCCTTGAGAAGTTTGCCTAATGAATCAATTCAGTGAAAGAACAGTTTACAAAGGGGTATACAAAACCTATATTATACATTTTTTCCTAATAAAGTAACAAATCTTTAGGAAACATCTGGCTTCCCAGAATCTGAAGGAAGTCTATGGTTAACTCCCTCTACAACAGCTTAAGAAGTATTTGTTAGCTTGAATAGGAGTACTTTAATAAAGCAGTAGACATCATCTTGCTTGGGGAAATGGCAGTGACAGATAAGACGCTCATGAGAAACGGACATGTTTACTCAGTGCACCTAAAACTGCTGCAGTAGGGAAAACAGTGTTAAATAAGTGAAATGATACTCAGCAGTGTGAGCTGATACAGAGTACAACGCTGCTCAACTTCAACAGGGCAAGCAGCCCAAGTGGCCACAGGTCGTTACAGCTAAGACGTTGTAAAGACGGCATTTGAAATCAGTCCTGCTCAATTACATATCATGAATACAGCATTAAGTAGAGGTAAGTGAAAGGGAGAAGGGGTGGGATGCTGAAAATCAGTAATTTTCATACAGAAGGCAGTACCAGCAAAGCTCTGACTTTAAATTGTATTTCAGAAGCTTGAGAAAACGCCAGCTTTTTGGCAAGACAGTCTTTTAACAGCTGAACTATGGAAGAAGTCCCAAGAGGCATTTCACAGCTGGAAGGCTACCTAAATTATTAGATTCCGGCCAGACTACACACAGACTCAGTTTTAAGATGTTTGCTGCCATCTAGTGTCTTTTCACCTGTTTTCAACCTTTTAAAAAATGGCCATCTTAGTCGACAAATTACTTCGGAAGATAAAGTAAGCGTCAGTACACTATTCTGCAGCTGACAGTGCAGAGGAAGACAAACTAAATGATGCTTCATGTAAAATCATGGACTTGACTGGTGTAGAATCAGAATGGAAGTTCCTCTGGAAGTGGTAACTGCAAGGCCCTCCTAACAACTCTTTGTTTATTTGAGTACAGTAACAAGAAATACCATTTCATGTAGACTGGAAAGGGATATTAGAACATAGGGTTCAATTTTATTTTTTAATACGGTTATCAGAAAAAAACTTCTAAGTTATGTGCCATTTAGGAGCATCCCAAGATTTGGGGACATGCAACTAAGCAAACACATAAAAATACTGCCTACCAGGTAAATTGAAGCAAAGCTGTCTTGTCACAATATATTTTCAGCTTCACCTACTATGATTGTTGTTTTGATCACAAAACTCTAGGTAGAGCTGTCATTTAGACTCCAGATAATACATCACCTAAAGAACACTAATAACCTGCAAATTATGCAATAACAGTATCTTCCTCTATTTCCTAAGAGTATAGGCAGATAGATTCATTGCTATTAATGGCACATACATTTGTTAGTTTGTCCTCTATTTGCACCGTTTAAGAACACATCCTTTAAAGCTGTTTGTAACCTCCAGAAATATTTTTATTTATACTGACTTTGGAGAAATACAACACTTTAATAAGAGTAATAGGCCATTGTCAAAGTATTAATCAGCTTCAGAGACAAGGATCCATCTGTATATGGAATGTAATACAGGAGTCTGTCAACCAGGGAAAATCAGAAGTATTAAGATATGTGTGTAAGCATGTAGCTTTTGTAGCACTCAAGTAAAATGAGGGAAATGGCGATTCTGAACTGAAATGGGTTGTGTATTCACATCACTTCTGCTGAGCTGGGGGCTACTGTTTGCCAAGCCAACACAGCTCGCTACATCCTCTAGTACAGGCATGGTCAGCATCCAGGGCAAAAAGTGTTCTGTCAAATCATCTCCCTTTTCTGGTACTTTCTCCTGACTTCCCTCTGTCAAAGTCTTCCATTTACTCTCACACACTTCTGGATCTCTTCCTTCTCTCCCTTGCTGTTCATTCCCATTGTTATTCTCATCTCATTCATTGCTGTGCACTAAAGCAAGATTTCCCCCCCCATTGCAGTGAGAAGCAGCACAGAGCTTTCCTCTTCCAATCCTGCTGCCCAGCACCACTAAACGAGGTAAACATGGAGAAAATTTGGCATCATCCTTGCCATTCTGGACTGCAATGTGCTGTCTCTGCCTGCTGACTGAACACCAGCCACCCAGTCACACCAAGGAACTTCGAGGGGATGGAAGATGCCTGACAGTTTTCCCCTGTGTAGCCAGCTCAGTATTTGGAAGCTATCAAGTCTTTTCTGAAAATGTATCAATAGCCATTTTCGGAGAGTAAACACAGTCAAATATGTGAAAGAGAACACTTTTAACCTCTGGACAATTTTTTGTCTTTGATTCCTACTTCAAAGGATGCAGCAGAGATGTTTAGAGAAAGAATACCAAAAATTATTTTTGTTAGGTGGAAGAAATTTCTAAGCTCATTTTTAGGAGTATTTGACTATCTTTGCACAAATGAGTCCAATGAATATAATTTTTAAGTTACTGTAGCAATAAAAATTCAGTAATGGCTTTCCTGCTACAGTGCAAGACTATAATCTATGGCCATAAGTTATACTTTCACTTTTTTTTTTTTTTAAATAAAAGTAAATTAGAATTCCTAAATCCTTCTGGAGCCTCGAGTTTTATATATAAAACTCCTGCTATAGTAACAGTTCAATCCAATCTGAAAACTGTCTTTATAAATGTAGCAATACACATCATCCATATCAACAGGGCAAAACTGTAAAATATTTGGGCTTAGAATCTTTCTGTAAAGTGTTTTTGGTATCTAATAAGATGATTGATAGTAGGAGATTATTATGGCAGGAAGGTTTTCTGAAGAATCACTAAAATAATCTCAGTTTAGATTGAATGTTTATGAAGTGAGCACAAAAATCTATCTGTAACATAACGCCCAGGTATGTATGTGATTATAATAGACGTAAGAAATCAGAACTGATCCTTCAGAGATCATCCTGGGACATAAAGTCCTTGAAAAGCATGGTTTGCAACAGGAAAATAACTGTCCCAAACTGCCTATCCATGACATAGGAGGGCACATATGAACTCTATGTTAATGTGTGCTACTGCAGCACAGCTTTTCAACAGAGGCCAGTCACCCATGAATGCTGGTATAAAACAACTTTTCTGTGATGGTATGATAAGATGGGAGCTCATAATATTTTACATAGAAGAAGCAGGGCCAGAGCCATGAAAAAAATGGTGTCTACTATATTAGACTGATATAGCTAGGGCAGACTGCGCAATAAAAGCAGTCTTGCTGAGTAGAAGTAATTTGTCCTAAATCCAATGATCACTGTTACATTGCATTATTAGTATAATTAAATGTCTGCTCTTACACAGAGCATGTTAACACAGGTTTAAAATTAGAGATTAATTGTTCATGTTATGGATTTCTATTTTTGTAAGTCAAAGCTGTTCTAGAGTAATGACACTTGCAAAAAATTCAAATCACATTAATTAGCATTCATTTGCAAATGATAAGTTTTTTTAATGGAAAAAAAGGACTGTGTACTTTACTTCCAATGATCAGCTAACAGGTTACGCATTGTCTTTTATGGTTTAGTTAAGAGGGTTAACTATTGAGAGCTATATTCACAAATATGGTTGAAGCTTAATCTCCATTTAAGAATCACTTCTGAGGCTTGCACATACTTCATGTACACTTTTGAGGCTTTATTGCCTGTGGCTTTGAGAAATGATTAGCTTGTCAGTTTAACCTCAAAATTAATCTCAAATTCTATGAGTGTACCCTTGCATTGGGCCAGATCTGATTGCCTGTGGAATTTACCTACACAATATGCTACTGACAGAATGAGTATACCCTTTATTTGTATTTCTGTTCAAGCTCATTTGAAACATTTGGAATAATATTCCATATTGGGGGCAGCCTTTCCTACTGAGTTTTGTGCAACTTCTATTTGTGCCTCACCAACAATTTTGAACTAGGGCTTGGAGTGCTGTATATCTAAACTTGTCCTTGCAGGATTGGACTCAAGAAGGCTTTGTTTTAAGTTGGTCAGGAACCTTGCTGCTTGGGAGAATGTGTGCAGGCAAAGTCACGTGAACAATAACAGTACTTAAAAAACATAGCCAGAGCATGTTCTGTAAGCTTCCATCAATTCTATCAGAATTAGGCATCTCTGTACACAGAATCATGATACCCAGCCCTCGTGCATGTGCCCAGCAAGTGATGACACACATGAAGGTGATGACACACTTACAGGAGAGGATAATATTTTGGAAACAGTGGGCAGATTCAGATGCTCCTGTTAAAGGTCAGATTCTACAGCTTTTCTTGATTTATAAACAAGAAAGATGAAGCATAAGTTTTGAGAGCCTGTCTAACATAAGTATTAGCTAAATACAGTCCATTACGATTCTCAAGCATCTGCTCCTAGTCAACTGTGAGCACCAACATGTCCCTTCATTTTAGGATCTCTGCTAGTATATGTAGAAAGTCTGCTGAAAAAAAGGGCCTTGAAAGCACAGATACCTCTTCCTAGGATGAAATTCGCACTTAAATGTTGGGGAAAATGCAGTCTGTCAATTGCAAAACCTAGCAACACTAGCTATCAATCCCGAACTTCACATTTTTGCTTTCAATCTCCGTGGTACACCATTTGCAGAGAGAAAAGTAATTTTTGAATCTTTCCCTGAAAGACTATGCTATTACATTACTTGGTCATAATATTACAAAATGCTATTGTGAATCCAAAAGGTAGAGGGAGATTGAAGATTGTAATTTCAAAATGCGAGGCATTTGATGGGCTCCCTTATCCTTTCTGTCTCTCTCCCATGAGTACAAGTATTTATTTTCATCTCTGACCTCCTTCTTTCTTCTAATTATGTCCTTGTGTACACTTATTTCTCTGCACACTCCCCCTCCCAACCTCTTTTCCTTATTTGACCGATCTCACTCATCAGAACGCTGCATATTTGATCTGCAAATGCTTGGGCTGACCAGAAGTTTGCCAGCTTTGTGGTCAGTCAGATACTTCATATTTGGGAGAGAATGAAAAACGTGGGAGGATCATTGGTCTCTCTGGACTACTTCCGTAACTTTTAGTTCACCTGGGAACTTCTCTTAAAAGATTCTTCTTGACTGAAAAATATATAGATGAGAGAGTGCTGAGATTATTCTCCCCATTAAACACAATTTATTAGAACATACTTTTATTGTGAGCAGCTTTTACTATAAATTGACAGAAGCCTGAAATTGAATACTTTCAGTCTGTTGAAAACCCCACCCTCAGCTTTTTAAATCTAACCAGGCAAAAATGTAACTCACAGAGGAAACAGACTCACTCTATGCCTGTTTCACCTATCCTTAACCAGGATTTTTCATTAAAATAACCTGCAGCCTCAAATGTTTAGGAAAACTTTACTACTCTGAACACAATCCTTGAACTACAGCCCATATGCCACTGCTAGTACTTTTGTTAAAAGGAGCATTTTAACCACTTTTGGGATATGACTCACTGAGGTGATAATCATCCACTTCAGGCAGCTTGTTTATTGTGGAAAGTATTTCAAGCATCAAAAGAGATGCCCTGGAAAAGAAAACCCTTTGCAAGCTGGGGGTCACAGCCCTGCAGCAGGCACATGCTCAAAGTAACAGCCACAGCCACGCTCATTAAGCAGGCAGAGCCACAGCCTTGTTTTGTGGCTGTGGTGCAGGTGGATTCAGAGACCCCTGCATCTTCTGGGGCAGTTTTCTAACCAGGAGGCAGCTTTCAGAGGGTAGTTCTTCTGGCTGGATCAGGGTGACAGAGAGCCCTGGGAAGAGGTAGCTAGGTATAGCTACTGCACTGCCTTTGTGCTTTGGAAATGAGAAAAGAGCCTTCTGAAATATCACAAACGGTTCAGTCTTACAATAAGATATAAAATGGTGTCTGTCTTTCAGAGTCCTGATAATGGAAGCCAAAGCATTTCCTCTGAGCACTGGAGGGCACTGCAGCACTGAAGAAAAACACGCTTCAAAAGGACATTCCAGAAAATAATGAATGTTTGCAGATATGAGGAGGGGCTGGGGGGGATCAGAAGACAGCAGAGCACCACGCATTCATTACTGATCTGGCACGCTCAGTCCCTCTTCAGCTGGAAGTGTTACAGCTTTATATAGCCCTGCAAAGGTCTCAGCAAACTTCTGTACAGGCAGGCTCTGAAGCCTCAGATATGTGCTTAGTGTTTCGTTTTCAAGTACACTCATTTTCCTTGAGTACTTGAATTGATTTTTTCGTGTATTACAGTAAGTTTGAGACTTTAATGAGCAAAACACACAGCTAATTCTGCCCACCCAAAATACAGGGCCGGGTAGACAGGGGAAGAGATCTCAGTTTTGCAGTTTCGGTGCGTTATTCAGTCTGTCCACAATATAAATCTCAATCAGGCCATTCTCTGTTTAGGTCAGTAATGTTTTCCTAAAAACCAGGATCAGGTGCCACACTACTTTTTCCTTCCTTCTCCAGCCAAATCTTTTAGCTCTTTATGAGCAGCTTCATCTCTGCATTTGAGGGAAGGGGAGAATCTCATTAAAGGTGATGGCTCTCCCGTGTTTAAGAAAGCAGCAAAGAAACAGAAAACCAAAAAGCTTCTCTGTAGTGAAAGTGGGAAAAGAGGTGATTGAGGGTCTGCTTAAGATTATACTAAGATAAATTCTTCCTGTGAATCTCAAAAGCAAATCAGAGACACGGTGCGCAGGTGTGATGGCATTCCTGCATTTACAGAGTCAGAACGTGTATCAAATATATAGCTCCTTACTTTTTTGGGGGATTTCCGCCCACTCGCAGCATTTACACTTCTTTTCAACTCCAGTTGTCAATTATCTTCCACCCAGACATTTTAGTATATTGCTGTTCTGTCACCTTCCATATTATTGCTCCGTAAGTCTTGTTACATCCTATTCCTCTTGCATTACAGTTCTGTCCCCTCATACTCAATTTTCTTAGGAAGTCCCCTCCATCCTTTTGCTTGCCCATCTCCCACTCTGTATCTCACCTTCCATTCCTAATCCTCCAGCTACATCTCAAGGCACTTCTTTTGGTTTCATCTTTGTGCACCTCCCCTCTCTCACACACTTTTCCCTTTGCTGTAGGTGTTCTCAAGGTCAGAGCCTTCTTCCTGTCTGTTTAGGAGGTGCCTGGCTGCAGCCTTCCCCTGGTAACTCCACTGAGGTCTCTCACCAGTTAATAGGGAGGGGAAGGCTGAGACCAAGAGAAGTAATCATTGAGAGAGCAGTGAGACTGTGGTGCAAAACAGGTTGCAGTGCTAATGGGAGAAACAGGCAGATAAATCTCCTAGGGTTTCTGTGAAATTGCTCCCAAACTCCAATTTCATCCAAAGTAGCAAGATCAGTTTTTACCTCCCAGGTTGCAACAACCTCAGGGCATGCACATCACCGATTTAGGTCTCTGTCTCAGGGTGGCAAGCAGTGATTTTACTGAGCAGAAAGCTTTGCCACCTTGTGAGAAAAAAGGATGTCAAACGCAATTACTTGCAGCAGACAGTGTTAGCTCCTAGAGCCTGGAACGAGGTATCAGGAAATAAATGCATTTGTCTTACAAACCTATGATCTTCAGGCCCATTCATGCTGGGCTGTGTACCAAGTTAAGGAAGCAGAGCTAGATGTGCTTTCAGCTTGTGGCAAAGACAAACCAAGCTCTTGCTGTGGCTGTAAATCACATTCTGTGGCAGGTTTCAGCAATATAAGCTAGTTAGGCAGAACTGAACATGAAAAGAAAGGGAAGTACTTCTTTTGATTCAGTAATATTTATATTAATGTGAATTAAAATTTTGTATTTTAAGCTGCATGAAGTTATTTATAAATAAAGCTTTCAAAAATATCAGAATGCATTCTCTATTTGAACCTCATCCTAACAGGGTTTAGTTTCTCTGGTTCCTACACTTGGTTACTTTTACTGTGGAATTGGTTATGTTCCCAACCAATAAAAAGAAATGTACTCAAGCTTATACAATCTAAGTAAAAACTGATTTCTTGCTGTCTATCTGCTAATGTCTGTGCTAATCAGTGATCGGAGGAGAGAAGAGGGAGAAAAAGCCAGTGCTATTTTTGTGCTTGGCATCACCAACTGTCTTGTGATAACATTATGCTGGAACCATTCATTCATTGCCCAGTCAAACTTGTTTAGATTAAAAAGGTCAATTAAAAAATGCAGAACAAAGACTTCCCTGTTCTGAAGTGAAGAGATGTAGCAGCTGGAAAACGCAAAGTTCTGCTTACACAAAATACAGTTTTCATGGAGATGGCAAGTCTGTACAGTGTGCTACAAATTGAAGAATTTGTTCTGACATCATTTTGATATAAAATTAAGAAGCTTTTCATGCTCTAGCTTGTTTAACTGTGCAGGGGCTAAAGAAGACCCGTGCCATTCTTCTTTGTACTAGGGTGAAAAACCTAACACTGCAGGGCATGGAAAAAGCAGGAGACGCATCCTTCAGAATGTTACTACTCCTCACATGCGTGTAAACCTGACAGGGTAGGGAGAAGTCTGTGCCTTACTTCCACCACTGAAATATGTTGCAGTAAATGCAATTTGACAGTGCAAGTTTCCCCTTTAGAGTAAGACAGTCCTAGGGATTATAGAGGGTGCTACGGACTGTTTTTTGTAGGTTCTTGCTCAATTTTTATGATATGGCTCATTTCTTGCCTAGGAGAAGGTCAAGTGTGCACCACAAGGCAGTTCTCTGTGTCAGATACCTAAGGTAGCTCCAAACGGTCTGGTTGGCTGTGCTGGTGAGTACAAATGCCCAGGTACAGTGTTTGCCTTCTCTTTAGTCTCCGTGAGGGGTCAGGTTAATCAATCAATTCAGTTTGATGATCACACCTGATTCTGGAGCAGGTTTATTTGCTGCTAAGCTGAGCATTTCTACTTCATTATGCACATACAGACTGCTTTTGAAGAAGCTGAAAAAGTTTCCAATTCAAAATGACACCAGTGTACATGAAATATTTGTAATTGTCCCCAACTTATAGTGTTAATGCTGCAGATAGCATAACAAGCCAATTTGATTATGCCCAGCATTATTCAGCAAGGGAAATGCATTCAATGTTGCTAGGCTACCAGCCTTATTTACAGATAGTTAGAAGCTTCTAGGGCAGAGAAAGCTGAAAAGCTTCAAGAGCAGATGTAAGAAGGGGAAGTAATAAATGGCACTGATGATGCATTAGAACTCATTTTAATTTGTGTTGTACTGTGGGACCCCAGTGAGAGAACAGGCAAGTAGCAAACACTGCAGTACTTAACTAACCCATCGCACCGCAAGCACTAGAGTTCAAGAAAACAGAGAGAGCAAGAGGGGAAGAAACCTCTGGTACTGCACAGTAGTTAAGTCAGTTGACAAATTTAACATAGATTTTTAATTTTGGAAGTCAGGAGTTGAAAAATAAGTCAGCAAGAACGTATAAGAACAAGAAGATACACCTATGGAAGAAGCTAGTAAGACAAAAATTAATTGTTAATAGATGTTTAGTTCAGCTAACCTAATGAAAATGAATTGTCTTACTTGTATTTTGTTGTCACTATTAAAGCTGAACACAGACCTACCCCAGGACACCCCTTGTTTAGCAACGTGGCTACCCAAAAAGAAAAGCCTTGCCTTCAACAAGCTTCACACAGCTCATTTTGGAGTCTTGTCAAGCATCAGCAGTGCTACAATTACAAAACAAACCTACCTGTCGTGCTTCACAGCTTGTCTGCAGAGTCCTTCACCAGCTTTGTCTCCATAGAGCACAGCAAAGTCCAGCTGCTTTCCTAGAAACAGGGAACCAGGAGCTGTGGATCCTCACCCATGGTGCGGTCCCAAAGGTCTGGACACAGTAGGCAAAGCCAAGGGCTGCAACAAAGTCCACCAACAGATCCATACAAGTGGAAGGGATGGACCATGTCCATGCCCCAGCCAGGAGCAGTAGCAGATGGGCTGGGACAGGGCTTTAACACAGGCCCGAGGTCAGGAGACAAGCTACGAGCACAGCAGGTCCACCAGCCAGGCAGGAGGCAGAGCTGGAGATGGGCAGAGCTGGAGATGGGCAGAGCTGGAGACGGGCACACCAGCACCACAGCTCAGGGAAAGGGCAGGGCCCAGCCGGAGCTGGAATGGCACCCGGGGCCTGTGGGCAGAGTGCAGGGGGGGTCCCAGCACTCAAGGCAGCTGTTGGGCCTCTTGGTGCCTTCTGGGCCTTGACACTTCTTATCCATTTTATGGGTTTCCCAACAAATAAAATGGCAACACGTGGGGGAGAACGAGTGCACTGGAGCCTGGGCCTGACTGACTGTATGTTGGGGTGTCATCTCAGTGCACAGCTTCCTCACATGCCTAGTTTATGCATACCCAATATGATCTCACTAATAAAAGAATTTACCTACACAGAGAACAGTCTGCTTTGTGGAATATGGCCCCATCAAATATGAGGCAAAA
This sequence comes from Tauraco erythrolophus, assembly GCF_009769465.1. Classification (NCBI taxonomy): domain Eukaryota; kingdom Metazoa; phylum Chordata; class Aves; order Musophagiformes; family Musophagidae; genus Tauraco; species Tauraco erythrolophus. The sequence goes on from NC_141469.1 coordinate 68,520,253, forward strand.
TATAGATTTTTGCCAAGACAGCTCAAGTCCTGTCCTGTGAGGAAACAGGTACCTGCATCTCTGAAAAAAATCACTTCAACAAACATGACAGCTTCAGCTTCAGCTTCTGTTCTAACAGGTTTAGAAACACATTTCTCTTGACATGTCCGTTGAAAGGTATGTAAACATATGAGTGTTCACACATAAGCAGCTTTAATGAAAAAATCCTACAGTTACACAAGAACCATAAAATCATAGAATGGTTAGGGTTGGAAGGGACCTCGAAGATCATCTAGTTCCAACCCCCCTGCCATGGGCAGGGAAACCCTCCACTACACCAGGTTGCCCAAAGCCTCATCCAACCTGGCCTTGAACACTTCCAGGGATGGGGCATCCACAACTTCTCTGGGCAACCTGTTCCAGTGCCTCATCACCCTCAGTGGCTTGTTCCAGCTAAAAGGAATAGCAGAGGAAATTTGCAAGGGCTGAAATGCCGCAGTCGTGGTGCTAACCAGAGCTGTGCTGTAAGCTCCATGGCTAAAGCTTGATGGACACTGTGAGTCATATTGTGCTGCACCTCCCCTATCCTGGCTGGCTGCGCCCATTCATGTCAGCGTGATACAGTGCTGGAGAGGAGAGAGGATCTCAGCTGAGAAAAAGAGCACATTAAAAAACAAAGAGAGAAACAAGTAAAATGTGTTTACAGCCTGCTCTGTTGGTTTGCAGCTGGCGTGCACTAACATCCATCACTTAAATGTTTAAGGCTCTATTACTCAAGCAGTCTAGAGGCAGTAGCTCCAGGCACAGAAGCAAATTTTACTCCATTAACCCTCAAATATCACCTGGAGTAGCTTCTCATCCTCTCCGGAGTTCCTTTGTTTTATCCTAGTGTACCAGAGGACAGAGCTTGACTCATGTAATTCAGACACAGTGGGTGAGAGAAAAAGATGCAGAATGCGTCGGTGGTATCAAACGCAGGGAAGCCATTAGTACCTTCCTGCTCACAGAGAAGGAGCTGTGGGGCTGTGCTTCCTTGACAGGCTCCCACATCTGTGAGCAGCACGCCCCGCAGCCTCCGAACCATGGCTGGTCATTGCCCATGACCCAAACCGGAGCCCAGCAGCCCGCACCCTCTTGGCTGCTGGCTCTGGAGATGCATGGCCTCCTGCAGTCCAGACAGCTGCTGGCACCCAGCCTCTCCACCAGTGAAGGGGACCAGCAGTGTGTCTGCTGATGTATCTCACCACATTGCCCTCAAGCAGCACTGGGCACAATGGTCATCTCAGGCACCCTCTACAAGGAGGCATTGGCACCCGAGCAAGCCGGAAGCTGGAATAAAGGGCTGCTTTTCCACCACAGGGTCCTCACTCTACACCACTTAAACCATGTCCCCTGTCAGTGTAGCTTAGATGGCTTCTTTGGAGCTCAGTTAGCTCCACACGGTGAGTCTTGTTCTATGGGACCTCATCCTTTCTGTGCACAGCAGTGGAAAACAGGTGCGTGCTCGGGGTCATAGATGTTGTGAGGTGCTGTGAAAGTGTACTGAGGAGCACTGAGGTACAGAGTCCTTCCAGACTCACACTGATTAAAGATTCTTTTGTTTAAAAAATACCACTAATCACTTGAGGCACATTTAATGTCTGATCTGAAGAGTCTGGATTAGTGACTTTTGGAGGTGATTTACAGCTTATCTGTGTTAATACAGACCTTAATTTCACTGGTTGTTTTTTACCGTGGTGACTAATAGCACCCCCTGGCAATGAACACGGATGTTTCTATTAGATATGCATTCTCCTTATGCAAGTCTAATGCTTGATACCAGGTGCTTGAGGGAAAAAAAAGGTCTTTTCTGGATACCTATATGGAATCTGTGCAGTATTGTATTTATTACAGCACTAAAATTTTGTCTATGATGAAAAATATGGGAAGGAAATTAATATATCAACCTTTACGTTTTCCATATGTGTGGGCTGAATGTCCCCAAAGAGTCCATGATGAGACCTTGAGATTTTTTCCTAATTTTTTACTCTCTAAAAAACAACTCCACATTTTTTCCCTTACCCGACTATGATAGAAACCTTTAGCAAAAGTGGAGGATTTTTACGTTTATTTAGAATAATTGAGTTGTAAATTTATCTATTGATTTCAGCCAGATATGTGTGACTAGAAACTTAGTTCTTCCTACGCCGTTTATTATAGAAAATATAGAAATTTAACATCATAAATGCTTTTATTTAGTTTCTTTTTTTTTAAAAAAAAGCTACTGTTTGCTTTCTTTAAGATAAATCTCACTTTCTTAAGTGACGAAATAGAAAAGAAAACTAAAACCCCTCTCTCGTTATTGAAGGTTAAACTTTTATTGGAAATAGGTGAACTTTTAAAGGGAGAGAGTGTCTGTTTACTTGATTAAGAAGAGCCAATTAATCAATTTAATCAAGTTTTGATCACCAAACCATTTCATAGATCTTAATATTCATGGATGGAAACATCTAGCCTGGCCTTGATCCATCACTTGAATAAACAAGAAAAATGCCTTGAATTGTCAGTGGATGTGATCTGGGAACTACTTGAAGCCCTGGAAGACTTCGGTGATGTGCTCCTTAGAGCCTATTTTCTCTAAAATCTCAGGCCCTTGTACTGCGCAATTGACACTCTCATTGCATCCACCAGTCATCAGAAACTGATTCCTGCAGCACACCCTATCTTGGGACTGACAAATCAATAGATCACTGTGAAAAAATAATGAGACCCAACATGTGAGTATTTCCTAGGTGGCCTTTCAGTAATTAGGACTCAGTGTTTTGAAGAAGATGGCTTTGGCTATTTCTATGGCCTCCTTGATGAAAAAACTGACATGAGGAGATAAATCCTATTTGTAGTAGGTATTCAATGCAGTTTGAAATAATTTCAGACTGTCAGCTTTAAGGTAGTTCCCATGTGTGCTTACAGTTTCTGAAGTTTCTGTTTTTAACAGTGTTTTCCCTGAACTGTTTTGTTCTCATAGGCCTAGCACAGATAAACTGTTGGAGTGACAGAAGAAATGAAGGACCTGCAGAGATTCTAGTATCCAGGTAAACTTCCCTAGATATTTTAGTGAAGGCTTTTAGTCTTCTTTTATGTATTTTTTTTCTGACTGCATCTGAAATAATTTTCCAGGAAAGAGATACCCTTTTCCTACTCAGTCCTTTTTCTTTTAAGATTTTTTTTTTTACTTTGTGCTATTTTGGAGAAGTAATAAGATGCAAGTAGGCTAGCCTTATCTGAAGTGTCTTTATAAGTAGGACAAAGTCTGAATCTCTTAGCACAAACTTGCGCAAAAGTACAGATCCCCTTTTTTTTTTTTTCAAAGTTTCACTGATATTGGTATTATATAATACAATATATGGCTAAGTTTAAACACAACTTCAAATAAAAAAGGTAGCATTAATTCTTTCATACCTCACCTGATTTTAAAATAAACAATTGCAAGGCTTAATTCTTTCTTTTTTTCCAAATGTTTGTTCTCACCCCTTTGGCTTTGTAATACACTTGGAAATATCATTGGAATAGACTTTTTTGCTATGACAACAGAAATGTCTTATTAAAAGCAGACTGTCTCACAGTGTCATTTCTGCTTTTCTTCTGTTCAGAAACAGCAGATGCACAGATTGGATGCGCAGCTGTATGGGTACACAGGAGTTGGGAGAGCAAGTAGTTAATGGAACTTTTAACCCCAGAGAATGTTGGCGCTGTATTTTCTGGATGCAGTCAACCTCATCAGTTTAGGTGTCTTCTCTGTCTTCCCTAGACAGCTTTTCCTGCTCAGCCTGATGTCTCGCTAGAGATATCAACTCCTTCTGTTAGAGAGAAATCCTTTTATTTTCCTTATGCTTTAGTTGTAGCTCTAGGCGACAACGAAGTAGAGCTCTGGGCTCTACTCGTCCCACTTTTTTCCACAACCTGGTGCTAGTGATTCTCAGCATCTTTTCTGTCAAAAAGTCAGTTTAGTGGGAAAGCATGTGACGCAACCGAGTCGAAAGGAGAAGAGGTGATTTAAACAGAGCACTATGACAGATCTCCATCTGTACAGTTCAGCTGTCACATGCGGGCTCCCGGATGGGAACTAAAAGCGTGCTAATAGGCTGTGACTTTTCTAAGGTGTATAAACAGCGAATGCTTTTTTTGATGTATGACTTGCAAAATATTGTAACAGCCTTAAAAATGTCACAACATGACAAAGAAAAAGAAGATCTGTGTAATTTATTGGGGGGAAAGTATCGAAGGGAAATGGAGAGAGCCTTAAAGGAAAAAAGGAGGTGCCAAATTTGTCAGCCATCGAAGATGCAGATGACTGGGAAACATAGAAAATCAAATCAGATAGCTACTTCTTGTTAAGTATCATCTAGAATTTTATTTGTTTGTCTTATTTTTCTGTTTTGCAATCTTGTCCTCAGGAACCCTGTACTTGGCTGTCAGGTTTCAGATGGAACCAAACGAAAATGGATCTACTAGAAGTACATACTACCTCAGGGCTTCAAAGCCAAGTAGGAGTTTTGTGTTTGGATATTTCTGGGCCCTGAGGCATATTTAGGGAACTCTGGAACTGCTGTACATGTCCTGTGAAGCCTAAAGGAGTAGGAGAAATTTTTGTACTGTTGGATGTGAGGTCATTATAAATTTTCCCTGCGGGGCATGAAACAGAACTCTTTTTTCTGTAGGAATGCAGTACATAAAAATTGCCTTATAGGAAGTGTTTTTAAAAGCAAGTTAAACATTTTCCAGCTAATCAAAAGCAGTTTTTGTATCGTAACTGGTTTAGACAGAGCAAGGTTGCGTATATCCACAGCATACTGCCAATGGAGATAATGAACTCTCTCACAGATCCTGCTAGGCATCAAAACTGATGTTTTACTGTATGAAGGGAACTGAAATGCCATATTTGGCCATGCCCCTACCCAAGGTTTTCATGAGGACTGTCAATGCAAATGGGGTTCACTAGAAAGTGATACACACTCTTTTGCTTTTGAAGTACAATGATGAATTGAAGTATTTATGAAAACTTCGGAGAGAAAAGTTCCCATTGTTTCAGAAGTTACCTAAACATAGCTTTATTTGTCGAATTTTTCAAGAGACAGATTACATTGTTTGATGTTTGCTCAGCCATGAGAACACTACTAAGAATTTCTTGAGAAATAGCATATGCAGTTCATTCTTAGAAGAAGGAAACTGCAGCTGATTTGGCAAGATTGGTGTCTGAATCTGAGATGTAAAGTTGCTCCTAATGAGGCACATGGATCTATCTCGTGCATGCATCACCAAGAGTACAGCTGCAGGCGGAATGGGCTTCAAAAGGCAATAGGAAATGGCTCATGCTTTTCTAGTGGAATTTTTGACAGCTATTAAGGCAGCTAAACTGCATTTTTAGAAGAGATCACATTTTATTTACATTTTATTTAGCTGTTTTCTTATGCAAGTAAGCAAGTATTGTATTGCCAGAGTTGCTCAAATGTTCCTCTGATGATAGAATGACTTACGAAAATCTAGGAGCCAGGCAAGATCATGCAAAGACTTGCAACAATTCTTAGCACTTATATATCTCATGCTTACTAACAAGGAGAGGCAAATATATTTTTCAGCACTGTTGAAATTTGTGCAAAAATACGGTTTTATGCCCTGCTACTGAAATGCCCTGTAATGGCCACGTTGAAGTCATCACAATGGTGTGGCCCATGCTGTATAACTGTGGACACGGAAATTGCTTATCTGAGGCAATGGATTTTTGCCTCAGCCTATTCCAGAAAAAAGAGGAAAAAAATCCTCAACTCATTAAACTTTTATACAGAAAGTGATATCTCTAAGTGAACAGCTAAATATTAATTCTATAAACGCTCTGTGTGTGGGTATAGGGAATGATAGCAAATTATCCTAATCAGAAGTTGGATAGACTGCAAATTGTATAGTATAACACAAAATGCAGATCCAAAATTTTGGAAAGCCTGACTATACTTCTTTGCACTCTCATGTTTCATAAATTATTAAATCATACAGCAGTAACTTATTGGGCTGCATTTGCTATGCATGGTTGAAATGTTTTCCCTCTCTAGTCCAAGGGAATGAAGCAACATTGCAATAATTGTATAAACTTCAAAACAGGCTAATCATTTGAAAACAGTTAGTATTAATGGGGTTCTCCTCCATGAAGATCAGCTCCCCCCCTTTTTTTTTTTTTTCTTCAGAAAACTACATGATAAGGAAGTGAAAGTTGTAAATAGCTACACATTCTTTCTGACAGAAAGGAAAGAGAGCAGAAAGACTGCTGCTGGATTTCCAACTATATGTATATGTATATTCAGAGAAAAATAGACAAAAGTACGCTGAAAGTGGAGCAAAATTCTTTCTATGACAATGCAAACAGTAAAGAATAACATTAGAATAATAAACCAGCAGAAAAATGACACCAAAGCCTGTGTTTTCTTTCTGCAGAAAACGGTGACAGCTATAAGGAGCCCTTCTTGCTACTCCTGATCTTTGCCTCTCTCTCTCTCTCTCCTCATCCTTTCCCTTTGAAGTCTGGAAACCAGGAACCTACTCCCACATTGGCTGTATCATAATGGTAAGCAGGGGAGAGCTGCCCTCTGAGCTCAGACACAGCCCTGGCAGAACGGAGCTACTGTTTGGTGCACAGCAGAACTCCAACTTCTCCAAACTGCAGCACACAAGGAAATTGTCACTACTTGCCAGAAAAATATCAGGTTTTGTTTCTCGCAGCATGACCTGGTGACAAGCAAGAAATTTGACCAATACGAAGAAAGATGTCACAAATGCGTATTCTGCGTGGAAAAGAGGAGGCTGAGGGGAGACCTGATTACAGCCTACAAATACTTGAGAAGGGATGGTGGGGAGGTGGGGGAAGGGCTCTTTACATTAGTGATGGGTGATAGGACAAGAGGAAATGGGTATAAGCTTAGTCAGGGGAGATTCAGGTTGGATGTTAGAAAGTATTTCTTCTCTGAAAGGGTTGTCAGCCACTGGAATAGGCTGCCCAGGGAGGTGGTTGAGTCCCCATCTCTGGATGTGTTTAAGAATAGGGTGGATGATCTACTTAGCGATATGGTTTAATGGGGATTAGGGACGGTTGGACTCGATGATCTCTAAGGTCTTTTCCAACCTAGAAAATCTATGAATCTATGAATCTATGAAATATGGAGTTTATTTCTTCTCCAATTGAGCAAAGTGTGCAAAAATAGACTTGACAGTAGGGCATGTCAAAAGACTATTTTGTACCCTTTTACATCTTATTTTTGATCAGCAGTTTGCACTGATTCTAGGATATTTTACCCAACTTGCTTTTCTGTTTTTTTTTTCCTTTGCATTTTGCCTTTAGCTGTCATTACCCCACTAAAGCTTTAGAAGCTTTTACAAAAGACACTTGCACACATTGCTGGTGCCTGTGCCATCTGGGAAGTGCAGTGGGTTATCTGCTTGGATCATGTAGGATGATGTGCAATTGCCCGAATGTTCTTCATCTTTCTCTCAAGAAGTAGGGCTTTATCAAAATTAAAAGCGAATTGTCAGTGGAGGATAAGCTGTGCTCTGAGCTGGTCTGGTGTTCTCTTGAGTCAGGCTATGTTCGTGAAGCACTGTATTCTCTTACACTTCATCTGTCATTTAAAATTTTTGGAGGTTTGAAAAATGATAGTTTAAATAAAATTATTGAATGACCTATGAACTACATGTCAAACAAGATGAATTAATTTTTATTCCGGCCTTAAAAGTCATGAAACTATAGAGCGAACAGTATACACATTCTGACATTGCTGTGTGCATCATGTTAATTGTTGGAGCCGTGTTTCTGCATGTGATGCCCTTCATACTTCAGTCACTAGACACAGTTAAGCAACATCTAACTTCTATTAAAAATTCACTATACAGATTTTCTAGCCCGACACATAGTGAGAAGATTTTTAAAATAATTTATCTTTCTGTTTAAAATTAATTGATATTCATCTCATGCCAAAAGATCAACATAGTAAGTGTCTAAGCTTCTGATAACTGTTTAAAAGCTATGTTATTACAGTCTGATCTGGCAAAACAGAAAGGATTTATTTTATTTTTCAATATACATTTAATCTTTGCATCTCAATTGATGGCTCTGCTCAGCAAGAATTTTCACTCATGTGATGGTTACAGAGGATCCCAGCTTAAGGAAACTGGCTAAGGATTGATTGTGAATCCAAAATGTGCTTGTGACCAAACACAGAGGCATGAGTTAGAGAAGAGCTGGCAGAAAAGTTACTCAAGTTCTTGCACACTCAGAGGAGTCACATAGCAGCCCCTGTATCTACTTGAACTGGCAACCGAAGGCTGTGCCCCTGTGGTGGGTTGACCCTGGCTGGATGCCAGGTGCTCACCAAAGCTGCTCTATCACTTCGCCTCCTCAGCTGGACAGGGGAGAGAAAACATGATGAAAAGCTGGTGGGTTAAGATAAGGACAAGGAGATCACTCAGCAATTACTGTCATAGGCAAACCAGACTCAACTCAGGGAAATTAATTGTCAATCAAAAGTCAGAGTAGGGTAATGAGAAAAAACCCCAAATCTTAAAACACCTTCCCTCCACCCCTCCCTTCTTCCCAGGCTCACCTTAACTCCCAATTTCTCTGCCTCCTCCCCCTACAACGGTGTAGGGGGACAGGGAACAGGGGTGGTGATCAATTCATCACGTTGTCTTTGTTGCTCCTTCTTCCCCAGCTCAAGTGTGGGGTCGCTCTCACAGGAGACAGTCCTCCACAAACTTCTCCAACACAGGTCTTTCCCATGGGCTGCAGTTCTTCACAAACTGCTCCAGGGTGGATCCTTTCCACAGTGTACAGTCCTTCAGGAACAGAATGCTCCAGTGCAGGTTCCCCACGCAGTCACAAGTTCTGCCAGCAAACCTTCTCCAGTGTGGGCTCCTCTCTCCATGGGTCCACGAGTCCTGCCAGGAGCCTGCTCCAACATGGACTCTCTACGGTGTCATAGCCTCCCTCGGGCACATCCAGCTGCTCCGGCATGGGGTCCTCCACAGACTGGATCTCTGCTCGCTCCACCATTAACCTCCATGGACTGCAGAAGGGCAGCCTGCATCACGATGGTCTTCACAGGCTGCAGGGGAACCTCTACTCCAGTGCCTGGACCACCTCCTCCCCCTCCTTCTTCACTGACCTTGGTGTCTGCAGAGCTGTTTCTCTCATATATTCTAACTTCTCTCTCTGGCTGCTTTTGCACTGCAGGTTTTTTTCCCCTTTCTTAACTATGTTATCCCAGAGACACTACCATCGTCGCTGATGGGCTCGGCCTTGGCCAGCGGTGGGTCTGTCTTGGAGCCGGCTGACATTGGCTTTAATCGGACATACAGAAAGCTTCCAGCAGCTTCTCACAGAAGACACCTCTGTGGCCTCTCCATTACCAAAACCTTGTCATGCAAACCCAACACAGTTTCCAGATTTCTTTTCCCAGTCTCTTTGCCCTTTGAGAGGGGGAGTAGGCATTTCTTTCTCCACAGGAACATTTAAACTAAAGAATCTTTCCAGACCTTGTAGAAGTATATAATTTATTATGGCTAAAAAGAAACATTTCAATGAAAGATTCTACAGGACTATTGCAAGCTGAGCACTTTCATACCAAGAAGAAAATTATACAAGTAGAGTTCATTGCTTCCCTTCAGGATTACATATATTACTACCACCTCTGTATCTGAAATGCAATTGTCCAGTCACACCTTATAACTGTGTTCAGTCTCTCTGCAGACTCCACTAGAGGGTTTGGAATACAACATTTTATATAATGGAAGGAAAGGTTTTGGATAAAGTCGAAAAGCTGCTGTTTCCACATTCTGCTTTGTACTGTGAAACAATGCTGCTAACTGGAGTCAAGTAGGTCTTTACATCAGCATAAGCAGTGATGCAAAATCTAGAGTTTTCTCAAAAGCTTCACCTTCTGAAACTGTAATCGCACAAGAACCTCAGTTTTCTAGGTCAATGTTGCAGAGAGAAAAGAGAAAACAGTGTGAATGTATCCCTGGAGGCAATATCTCATTACTTTCAAGCCAGCACAGTAACCTTTCCTTTATAATTTTTGAACAATTCACTTTGCTGACCTTTATTAATCACCAAACTATTTGGAGTCCCTACCAGTAGAGGAGCATTTATGTGCTAGGCCAAAGTGTGAATGGCTTTAAATTGTTAGATCAATATGTTCCGGTCTCCATATATTCAGCTGAAGCCAACTACAGCTGGGAGAGAATAAATCATCATTGAAATAGTTAGTTAGTGCATGAAATAATCCAAATAGTTTCTGATTTCAGTCAAACTGGTACAGAAATTCAGCCATTTTTTAAAAAATCTAGTGAATCTACCAGGCCCTTCCAACAGCACATTTATTCTAGTTGGAAAAAATTCTTCACACGAGCCTACAGGTTAGTGTGGGAGGAATACATGGAAGCAGCCAACATTCCCAACTTATTAAAAGCCTTTAGAAATTGTGAACTTCTGCAAGTTTCTCCTTGTAAGCAGTTGCAAACATAGTTTCCAGAATACTATTACGTTTGAGATGCTTGGCTCATGGTGATCCTTTTAGTTACAGGTCTTGACACCAAGACTATTTTAAAAGAAGAAAAAGAATCAAAAGTTTTAAACGTGTAGCTCCATGACACCATGTAGCAGCTGTGTTTCAAACACAGTGATGCAATCCTCCTTTTTGCATTTCCTGTATGGTAGACAGATGTGGTCCCATAATGCCTTAATTCAATTTACCTGTGTCGATTAGGTATAGCTTTAACCAAGCAACTGTTTGTAATGTACGGAGTCACCACCACAGGCCTGGTGTCTGGATTGAGAGCTATCCACTGGGAAACACAAAAAGACAGGCCTATTGATCACGCGAGCGTGCTTGGATGTCAGAAATGGTACAGCAAGGAAGGCATCTCCGTCCACTTGAGATCTGTATCCCCAAGCCCTCCCCAAAGAGCAGCTGTGCTTTCCCAGAGATATGAGACACTGAATTTGAATTTGAACAGACTGGATTTGAACAGACTGGATCGTTGGGCTGAGGCCAATGGCATGAGCTTTAATAAGGCCAAGTGCAGAGTCCTTCACTTGGGGTATAAAAATCCCAAGCATCGATATAGGCTCGGGGAAGAGTGGCTGGAGAGCTGCCTGGCGGAGAAGGACCTGGGGGTGTTGATTGACTACCGGCTTGATATGAGCCAGCAGTGTGCCCAGGTGGCCAAAAAGGCCAATGGGATACTGGCGTGTATCAAGAATAGTGTGACCAGCAGGAGCAGGGAAGTGATCCTGCCCCTGTACTCGGCACTGGTGAGGCCGCACCTGGAATATTGTGTCCAGTTTTGGGCCCCTCGCTTTAAGAGAGATATTGAGCTCCTGGAGCGAGTCCAAAGAAGGGCGACTAAACTGGTCAAGGGGCTGGAAAATAAAACTTATGGGGAGCGGCTGAGGGAGTTGGGGCTGTTTAGCCTGGAGAAGAGGAGGCTGAGGGGACACCTGATTACGGCCTACAAATACTTGAGAAGGGATGGTGGGGAGGTGGGGGAAGGGCTCTTTACATTAGTGATGGGTGATAGAAGAAGAGGAAATGGGTATAAGCTTAGTCAGGGGAGATTCAGGTTGGATGTTAGAAAGAATTTCTTCTCTGAAAGAGTTGTGAGCCACTGGAATAGGCTGCCCAGGGAGGTGGTTGAGTCCCCATCCCTGGATGTGTTTAAGAAAAGGGTGGATGAACTACTTAAGGATATGGTTTAATGGGGATTAGGGACGGTTGGACTGGATGATCTCTAAGGTCTTTTCCAACCTAGAAATCTATGAAATCTATGAAATCTATGAAGCTGTTTGGTCCCATAGCTTCTACTGTGAGAGGAGCAGCATTTCTCCGATTTCAACCGAGTTCCTTAGCAATGAAATCGTTTGTGTCAGTCTCCATCTAAGTGCTTTCCTTAGGATGCAAATAAGTTTTGCAGTCCTCTGTGAGTGGCAGACCAAATTCCAGAGGATGAATGCGGGCAATGGAGAGCAGGCAATGTATCACAAAATCATCTGCATTCTGCTCAGAGCATTTCTGTCGTCTTGCTGGATTTCTTCAGAATTAATAACGTTAGCTTCTAAGCTAACTGGCTGCTCTTTCTTTATGTTTGTTTACTAAAAAAACTCCACCCCACAACATTATGTAAAAAAATGAGTAACGAATCTGTCTCTGTCCCCAGCTTCCATTACTCAGTGCTGAACTGAGCTGAGTCAGGAATAAAATTGTGGATGTGAAGAGGTTTTAGAGCTCAAAATTTGAGACTAATGCTATACTTATATTCATATCCACAATTCATTCAATTTGCATGACAAAAATACTAGACTAAGGATGATCTATTTAAAAGCACGAGTGCCCTAAACTCTGCAGGATTATATACTGAAGTGAAGACAGGATCAAAGATAGCTTCACACTTGGGCGGGTTAAGAACAAGCAGTTCTGTAGGGGAAATAAGTGATTTTAATTTTTAAGAAAGTATCTCTGGATCAAAAATATTATTCACAATAATGATGATCTAATGGGAAATCAGAACTGTTGTAGGAAAGTTATAAATGGAAAATGCTAGGTTTTATCACTCATTCTGGCACAAACAGGAGTCTTGGTGAAGCAGCATAACCCAGGACTGTCAGAAAGTGTTTTCCCTTGAGTAGTCTGAAGAGTTATTATAAACTCTTTCCTCTAGTACTGTTAAAGCTAGTACACTTCTGTTTTATTTCCCCTTGAAATTACTCTTTTTTCTCCTTATCATCGGATCTTATGGGAGTACATTTGAAGGAAAAGTTATTTGAGATTTTTAATGTGTGAACAGTTCTTCCATGTTGGGAATATCGGGCTGCCTGTATAGATGCCTCTTGGCATGGCAAAATGAACAGAAAAGTGTCCAAAAATTATGCTGACCTCAGTAGTCAAACATGGTAGCCTTGTAGTTTCAAAACTATACTGTTTCGAACTCTGTAGACTAACACAGTTTTGACTGCAGTCCTGCTCTTTTGGAGGTGAAGAACAAGAAAAAAGATCTCTTTAGGGTTGATATCGTCGCTTTTATAATACAAAGATAATTTTACATATATATGTGCTAAAGTATCAGTAAACAATTCGCCTCTCCTCTTTTTAAAAATACTGTGCTGAATGGTCAAAATATGTTGTGTTTGAAGTTTAGTGCTATTTTTCTCATAATGATGGACTGAGGTGACTAATCTAATTTAGCAGTCATTTATAGTATCTTTTCAAGAGAAAGAAAATGACAACCTTCAGTCCCATTTTTTTCCATTTCTGAACATTTTAATTTCCTTTTTTTTTCCGTTTGACATTTTACATTTAATAGCGCATTTTACTTTTCAATTTTCCATTCTGCTATAAATACTGTTGATTAATGCTGAAATATTGCCAGAGAAGCTTGCCGTAGGAGGGCTGTGCAATGTTTAAATGCTCTGCATAAATCTTCCTGACATGGGACACACTCCTCCTCAGCGTATCTTCCATTGAAGCTGCTGAACAAGGGAAGCGCTGGCCATCTGTGGTGCTAGTGTCAGAGGTGTATTGCTATGTATTCGAAGAAATATAATGATCCTTTTAAAGAATTGGGCCTAATATAACTTGGAATTTTTTGATAAGGAGCTGCACAACAGATATCAGTGTGATATTTTTGGAGTGTACAGAACTTATGGTCTTAATTCACCAGGACTGTTAAAAGTGTGATAACTGCTAAATGTCTTCTACTACTTCCTTCTTTTTCTCTTGTTAGCTTGCTTTAATTTAAAGACAATCTCAGTGATCTCTTGGCTGAAAATGATGTAAAATATAATAAATGGCTATTCTGAATCAAATGGGCTTGTTTTCCTCAAGATTGTTAATGTATCTGCTGGCACATTCAAAGATTAGCTAACCCCATTAAAAGAATTGACATACTTTTATAACATTTTGGTTGGAAATACATTTGCTCAGTGCAAAGATCAGGAGACAGAGGAAGCTATGGAAATTATTAAATTAATAAACTCGTCTGTTTTTTAATTCCTTTGTGACTATTATTTTACAAGCCGATCTTGGAAATTTTGTTCTTTAATTTGAACAAAGTCAGTCTGAATCAGGAATACTAGCTGATGGATCTGTACAAGTCCTTGTAAGGGCAGCATGACTCTGAAATTAAAATATTTCTGTGGCTGTTTCTGTTCTTTTCATCTCATTTCACAAAACCAGGAACTGTTTCCAGAAAAAAATAATTAACAGGGTGTAAGAAAGAACCTAATGTGACTGCATAAATATTGTATTTTGAACTTCTAGATTTTCTGTTCTTGTCATCAGATGCCTGCAGAGTCTTAACCAATTGTCATTAGTGGGAAGTGAGAAAACAACCGTTAAAGCACCAGTGGCCAATAATGCTCTTCAGCAGCACAGCTCTAGCCTGTGGTTTCATAGCATAGCTGATAATAATCATGGGATCTTTGGCGAAAAATCTAAGGTAGACAAAGTCCTCCATTGCTCTTCCCTGTGAGAAACTCTACACCTATGTTACCCATTCCTCACACTCTCTACCTCTGTCTTACTTTGCCTCTCTTTTAGGGACAGGTTTAACCTGTCAATGATTTGCACAAGGGCACAGTGGGGCATGAAGAAATAACATGGCAGAAATTGCACAGGTGAGGTCTCAGATGCCTTTAGGCAGGTTTTCTGTCTTCTGCATGAACAGCAGAAACCACTGTGGCAGCTACAATAGACCAGGTCTTGAAGAGTATCTGGCACTTGTTCAAGCATAGCAGTTTGTGCCCAAGCTTCAGTGAATTCTCAAATGGTGTCTTCTCCCCACCAGCTACTGGATCTGGGTCTCATGTACAGGTAATCCGCAAAGAGGAAAGTGAGTATTAGAATTTTTGGGAATGTCTACATCTTCTTGCTAAAAATGTATGTTAACCACAGTCTGGGATTCAGGGAACCAGAGGTTTGGGATTCTAGCTTCTTTCATATTTGCAGCATGAATATGAACCCAGTTGTCGGTAACCAAATATACTGCACTAAAGATAGGCTGCTGAGTATTAGAGGACGTGTACTCCTTCTCGCAGTGGGATACTAGAAGGTGAAGTATTACAATACCCGATGTCTCGCTGTCATCTTAGCCCTGTGCTCTACAAATCTAATCTGTTCAGGCCCTCAAATAAAGAGCAAAATTCAGGGCTAAGGTATCTCAATTATAAAACTGCATTAAGAGTAGTCCTGGGACTGAACACATAACAGCTCCTGGTTTTATCTCATACCGTAAGTGGCAGAAAAAAGGGTCAGTTAGTGGTTTGATCTAAAGGTCACATCTCTTTGCAGGTTCTTTATTTTTAAAACTTTGGCAAAAATTAAAAGGCCCATTTTTTAAAAATGAAAAAGTTGAAAAAGTGTTCAATATAAGAATTACAAGTTATTCTGCAATTTATATCCTCCTCTCTTTTTTTCTATATCTTTGCCCGCTTAAATAAGTCTTTGCCAAATACAAATATGTCAGGGTTTAGCCCAGCTGAATCTAACCCATCTCTCGCTCCTCCCCGCCCCTCCCCCCCCCCCCCCCCCCTTCCACCACTGGAGTGGAGAGGAGAAAAACCTAACAAAAGACCTGAGGGTCGAGGTAAGAACAGGGAGGGATCACCTACCAACCACGCCCCGGCCAAACAGACTGGACTCAGGGACAAATCGATTTAATTTGTTACCAGTTACTTCAGAAAGGATAATGAGAAACAAAACCAGATCTTAAAAACACCTTCCCTCCACCCTTCCCTTCTTCCCTGCTCTACCTCCTCCCTCCAGTAGCACAGGAGGACGGGAAACGGGAGTTGCAGGTCAGTTCATCACTCGCTGTTTCTGCTGTTCCTTCCTCCTCAGGGGGAGGACTCCTCATATTCTTCCCCTGCTCTATCATAGAGTCCCTTCTCACAGAACATGGTCCTCCATGAACTTCTCCAATGTGAGTCCTTCCCATGGAATCCAATACTTACCCATCCAACACTTCCAGCACAGGCTTTTCCCACAGAATCATGGCTTCTTAAGGCGCAGCCACCTGTCCTGACATGGAGTCTATCACGGATAGTGGGTGCATCTCTACTTCACTGTTTCCCTCAGCAGCATGGAGTTCTTTCCCACAGGAGATAGTCCTCTGAAAACTCCTTTGGGCACAGGCATCTCTAGAGGCTCTGGTGTAGGATCCTCCACGGCTGCAGGTGGGCCTATGCTCCACCATTAATTTCCACGGGAAGCAGGGGGGCTGCCTGCCATCTCATCACGGGCTGCCGGGGAATCTCAGCTCCGGAACATCTCCTCCCGCTCCATCTTCGCTGACCTTGGTGTTTGCATGGCCATTTCTCTCAGATCTCAGTCCTCTCTGGAGGACCTGACCAGCCCAATGAACCTTGGCAGTCTGGGCAGGATGAACTCCACCCAGCTGAAGAAACAGTAGCAAATTAACAAAAAATGCTTTACAGCAGCACATATTTAGTGCCAGTGAGTCTGGCTTAGGTCCAAAGTCAAGAGACTGCTCAATGAAAGTTTGCACTTAAATCACATTTTGGGACAGTGTCTTATGAAAGTTCCTCACCAGAAGGTGTTTGCACTTTAAAGTACTATTAAATTAAAGCAACATTTACTAGACCTTAATTTCTATCCATTTCAAATTACCCTTTCCATGCTAGACGTTTTGTAGGAGTAATGTTCTGATACAGTTTCTACTTGCTTGCTTACATGTGTAAGCAAAATTATCAAAGAGAAAAATAATGGACTATTATGAATGTGAAATGGAAAGGCATGAAATATCTCTGATACGGGCTCAGCACCCCAAGACAACCTTGAATATGAAAGCTGCTGAAGCTAAAGTGGTTTCAAGTGGCTACAGTATCAAGCATTTTTAAGCACGATTTAAACTGTTCTCATGGGAAAATCTTAATTGTGCTGTTCAAGCAGTTTGCCCCATGATGTCTGTTAATATTGACAGAAGATATGCTCGTGCATGCCTAACACTGACCATATCCTACCACTCCCTGTCACTGCTAGGAACTGGTATTTATTGGTGTGTTATCAAACAGTGGCTTCTGACACATTCTGTTAGTGGAAAAAGTTTTATGTTACCACATTAAGAGAGTCACTGTAATATTTTGGTTGTAAGGATAAGGCAGCAAAGTGCTATTCAAATAATACAGAACAGTTAAGTGCTCAGACTTTACTTGTCTTTTTAAGGACAAGTGTACAGACTTTAGCCATTAATATCAGAAAGTGGAGTACCAGGGCATTTCGATGTAAGAGATAAAAAAGCAGTGACTTCCTTGGAAATGCAATAGGAGTCATTAAAGATGTCTAATGCCTTCTGAAATGTATTATTATCATGTCCCAAGTGGGAACTTGCACAAGCTGCTCTGGAATTAGACTTGGTTTTAGGAATGCTGCAAGTAGTTGGTTGAAGTGACAATTGCGGAACACTCTACTGAATCAGTATTACCTTTAAGTGAGAGCTGGAAACCAGTTCTTAGCACAGATTGGCAAACGTTTTGTTTTGTTTTCTTTTGCAGGGGAACATGATTTTGAATCTCTTAAAAGATTTCTCTTTCCAAATGAAAGTGAATTTGGGAACTCGGCTCTGTGAACCTGGACATCCAACTGCCTTGGGAGAGAGAGGGAGGGAGGAGGGGGAAAAAAGTGCTCCTCGACCCTTTAAAGAAGGAGGAATTATTGTCACCTTGATCTCAGTTAGGGGCCTTTAAAAAGTAGTTATAAAAATGTGTAAATCTGTACTACTAACAGACATAAAAAAACTCCCAGTTATTCTGACCAGAATATAGAAAAAAAAAATCATCTTTCTCTTTGAAAAGTTGTATTTGCCATGGAAGAAGCTCTTTGAGGATGTTACTTACATATTCATATAGCATGTGCTCCGTGCCTCTAAAAAGGCTGTCTGCATCTGATCCAAGCTGTTACATCACTATCTTCCTGGATTAATTCGGATGAACCATACTTAACTCTTTACTTAAGTTATTTAATACAATTCAAGATTGAGTGACTATGTGTGTGACACATAATCAGCACCTAATAAATAGGCAGCCTGCTTTTACTGGAGAGATTCCCAGGGTACAGATCAGTGGCATGCATTTCACTGCTTTTAAAATCTATTTAGGACCAAATAAAATTCATCCTTGCATAAAGGTTCTGCACAGACACTTTTGTGACAACTATGTCTGTGTAGACCACAGAGCAATAACAAAAGGGTAGGCAAACTAGTTAAGTTTTTAATATATTTCATCTTCTGTTCACCCACTGTACCAGGTCGAGTGCTTGGCTTTAATCAGTTACCTGGAAAAGCACAGCCAGGGTGTGCATTCTTCTGTAAAAGAAAAAAATCTCTTAAAGTATATATTGGATGGATTGTAAGAATTAGTAATGCAGACTTTCAAGCAGCTAAAACAATTGGGCCTCCTTATCATACATGAAAGAATTGTTTGGGTTGGAAAAGACCTTAAAGTTCATCTAGCTCCAACGCCCCTGCCATGGGCAGGGGACACCTTCCACTAGATCAGGTTGCTCAAAGCCTCATCCAGCCTGGCCTTGAACACTTCCAGGGATGGGGCAGCCACAACTTCTCTGGGCAACAAGTTCCAGAGCCTCACCACTCTTACAGTAAAGAATTTCTTCCTTAGATTTAATCTAAGTCTACCCTCTTTCAGTTTAAAGACATTGCTTCTTTTCCTATCACTACATGCCCTTGTTAAAAGTGCCTCTCCAGGTTTCTTGTAGGCCCCCTTTAGGTACTAGAAGGTTGCTAGAAGGTCTCCCTGAAGCCTTTTCTTCTGCAGGCTGAACAGCCCCAACTCTTTCAGCCTGTCTTCATAGGAGAGGTGCCCCAGCCCTTGGATCGTCTTTGTGGCCCGCCTCTGGACTCGCTCCAGCACCTCCGTGGCCTTCTTGTATTGGGGACTCCAGAGCTGAATGCAGTACTCCAGGTGGGGACTCATGAGAGCAGAGTAGAGGGGCAGAATCACCTCCCTCGACCTTCTGGCCACGCTTCTTTTGATGCAGCCCAGCATACGGTTGGTTTTCTGGGCTGCAAACACACATTGCTGGCTCAACCAATACCCCCAAGCCCTTCTCCTCCAGGCTGCTCTCAATCTGTTCTCCACCCAGCCTGTACTTGTGCTTGGGATTGCCCCAACCCACGTGCAGGACCTTGCACTTGGCCTTGTTGAACTTCATGAGGTTCTCACAGGCCCAGCTCTCCAGCCTGTCAAGGTCCCTCTGGATGACATCCCTTCCCTCCAGCGTGTCCACAACACCACACAACTTGGTGTCATCTGCAAACTTGCTGAGGGTGCACTCGATCCCACTGTCCATGTCACCGACCAAGCAGATCCCTGAAGAGTCCGAAGTCTGCTCTCCTGAAGACCAGGTTAGTGAGCTTGCTTTGCTCCCTCTTTGCCACCCTAAGAATCTTGGACTCTTCCATTTCATGGTCACTGCAGTCAAGGCTGTCCTTGATCTTCACGTTCCCCACCAGCCTCTCCTTGTTCGTGAGAACAATGTCCAACATAGCACCTCTCCTCATTAGTTCCTCTGTCACTTGGGTAAGGAAGTTATCATCAATGCATTCCAGGACCTCCTGGATTGCTTATGCCCTGCTGTGTTGTCCCTCCAACAGATACTGGAGTGGTTGAAGTCCTTTGTGAGGATCAAGGCCTGTGAATGTGAACTCCTTGTTGAGTTTTCCTGACAAATTTTTAAAATCTATACCTTGAGGTAAAGCAACTTTGAGTCACTGTGGATGGTTTTCAATGTAAGAGGGAAAAAACATGACACAAGGGTACACACATTTGAAAAGAATGGTTGAGATTTAGCTTTAATGTGCACACTCTCGGGTTATAGAAGCCTTCGCGCTCTTTATCAGTTTTTATGGAATGTTCTTCTTTTGAAAACAAAGTTTTTTTTAAGATGACAAGTCAGTAAAAAGGATCTTAACCCTCAAGATTTCACTTTCTTCCTACACTTGTAACTGTGATGTGTGAATACCATAGTATCAAGTATCCCTGCTGTTGAAGCAATGTGTCTTACACTGCTAACGATTTAGACATGAGTATCTACTTTGCATATTTGGAAAATTACTTTGAAATGCCTCCAGAAAGCATTTGGAAACACTTGCTACTTCTGAAATAAAGCCACATGTACTGACATTTTTCTGACTGACATTTTTCATTTTTGCTAGAAGGCACAAGTTCCTTTGGGTTTGGTGTTTTTTTTTTTTTTTTAAGCTTTAAAGTCTCTGTATCTATAAATAAGTATGTCACTAAAATAGCCCAAGATTTCATGCTAAAAGTTTCGGAAATGAAATTCTTATTGGGTATACTGCCTTAGAAATTACTTCCACTTAGTTAGCTAAAGAAGATTTAGGATTTTTCCTCTTTATTTTAACTCAGATACTAACAGTGGATCACAATGAGTATTTCCATTATGTGCAGATAAATATTGCATCTTCCATGAACAAATTTGCCAAAGTATTTTAAAAACCCATTGACCTCAGTTTTCCACTGTGGTTGAAAAGAGAAGATGAGGTTGCGTTTAAGCAGATCTTAGCCTTCTCTTGTCTGTCTCCACTTCAAGATCCTGGGGCTAACCTGATCCCTTTGTCCTTTTCTACTTCATGTTCTGTACTTTATATATGCAGTCTATTCAGATATTACCAGCCCTGCTTGTCTTTGCGGAAGTCACTGGTGAAAAAATATTAAAACTGCTTGCTGATGAGCTCTTTGAACTACTGAAGCCAGCATTTAATATACCTTGTAATATGGCAAAATTCCTATGACTTAAAAGGCAGGGTAAGTGGCAATGATGGCTAAGAATGAAGAAGATGACCTAAGTAGCTGTAGGATGCTTAGTTTGATACCAAGGTCAAGCAAAACTAGAAATGCTGCTGTGGGATGTGAGGATCGTTAACTGAAGAACGTATGCACAATTAATGCCAGTCAATGTGCTTGTTTCTTTCAATTGAAAGCCACTCATGTCAAGTAAACCAGTTTGTCAAATAGTCATGACTCCACTAGGAGACAGACTAACCCCTTTGGTCTAACAAAAGGTCTTGCGCTGTGCGTTGTAACTACAAATAGGTGAATCTTAGCTTCACGAGGTCATTAAAAAGTATTACACATCAGCTTCAGAGTGATCTATTATCCCATGTGGTGATTAGCTTGCAGGTAGCTGGTGTGTTAGTGTTGCAGCTAACAAATGTCCATGTCACTTTCTGAGTACCTTATTTTCAAATATAAAGTTCTCTCCTTGTCATCTCTTACCAGCTAACTTATGAGTATGCAGAGATCTACTGCACTTGTGTGGTCTCTTGTCTTTGCACTCTGCAATTTCTCTGCTTCCACTATCAATATAATCACCCCTAATCATTGCTCCAAAACGCTGATGGTGGTTTCCTTCCCATCTATGAGGCTGAGCAGAACTTTATTTCTTTCTGTAACACTGAAATCAAGAATGTGTAATTTTAATTGAAGAATCGAGAGAACCCTGCAAGATAACTGCAAGTCGAGATGCATCTATATTAGTGTGCAGAAGGGAGAGAAAAGAGAAGGGAATCTCCTGATCATCCCCCTTTATTATTTTTGGTTTGCACTGTCAAATGATTTTGGAGTGTATAAGAGAGTTTCCTTCCTGACGAAAAGAAACTGAAAGGATACACTCTGACCCCTAATATGCCTTCAGTCCAGAGTTATAGTTACAGCATGAGTGTCAGATTGTCAGCACCAGTTACTTTGCTATGCAGACCTACTGCACTGATGCACTCATAGCTTCCAAATTGTCTCAAAATCATATTTTATGCTATCAAAAATGAATTCATACATAGATTGTCATGGTTGCATTTTTACATCTTATCTCATGCTACAGTGTAAGATATATGTGGTTGCTTCAATGCAGCAAATTAATTTAGCTGATAAGGCAACTCGGTATGAAGGTATTGCATTATCTGAGAAAGACAGTTAGATTCATAGTTTTGTAAATAAGAGAGACCATACTGAGGGTAACAAATTAGCCAAGAATAGCCAGGAAAGTTGGATGACCTTATTTGCAGTTAAAGGTCTATGTCAGAAAATGAAATCTATGAACATATGTTCGTCTGAGTAGGTGGTCTTTTGATGGACAGGAGAAAAAAATCAGTTACATAAATCCCCTGAAATAACGGTGAGTGCATTTCTCTAACTAGGTGTAAGTGGCTCTGGTTGTTAGTCTTAACAGATGGACCACTCAGTGGATAAAGAACTGGCTGGATGGTCACACTCAAAGAGTTGTGGTCAATGGCTCAACGTCTACATGGAGACTAGTGTCAGGCGGTGTCCCTCAGGGGTCTGTTCTGGGCCCAGTGCTGTTCAACATCTTTGTCAGTGACATGGATGACGGCATTGAGTGCACCCTCAGTAAGTTTGCCAATGACACCAAGTTGTGTGGTGCCGTGGACTCACTTGAGGGAAGAGATGCCATCCAGAGGGACCTTGATAGGTTTGAGAAATGGGCCAGTGCTAACTGCATGAGCTTCAACAAGTCAAAATGCAAGGTCCTTCACCTGGGTCAGGCCAATCCTAGGCACAAATACAAACTGGGCACAGAGTGGGTTGAGAGTAGCCCTGAAGAGAAGGATTTGGGGGTGTTTATAGATGAGAAGGTCAACATGAGCCAGCAGTGCGCTCATGCGGCCCAGAAGGCCAACTGCATCCTGGGATGTATCAAGAGAAGCGTGGTCAGCAGGTCAAGAGAGGTGATTCTCCCCCTTTACTCTGCTCTTGTGAGACCCCACCTCGAATACTGCGTCCAGTTCTGGTGTCCCCACCATAAGAGAGACATAGATCTGTTGGAGCGTGTTCAGAGGAGGGCCACAAAGATGATTCAGGGGCTGGAGCACCTCTGCTACAAGGACAGGTTGCAGGAGCTGGGATTGTTCAGCCTTGAAAAGAGAAGACTTCGGGGGGACCGAATAACTGCCTTCCAATACCTGAAGGGAACTTACAGGAAGGCTGGTGAGGGACTTTTTACAAGAGTAAATAATTGACCAAAGTCAATTATTAACATCATACTTACCAGAGAAGATTTCTTCTAGCTGCCTTGACATCCCAGCTATTTGTGAGGCTGCCTAATGGCTTCTGTGACTTTATTCCAAATCTGGCTCTTGACCAGCTGCTCCTTTTTTAGCACAATGAGCTCTGACACTCTACATTTCTGTTTACTTTTTGCCTTGGATTAGAGCTCTGAGATCTCACGTTAGAAATGGGAGACTATGTAATTTGCTTCTTCTCTGGGGTTCTCTACATTAATAGATAGTTTTTCAGTTTCAGTTTTCTTTCCTTCTTACTGCCTCCATACATGGGTGGTGGTATAAGTTTCTGGAGGAGTGTTTCTACTGTAGGCTCCTTTTGAAATCTATTTAAACATTCTACGATCTTTGCATAAAGTTTATGAATGACAGTTTTGGGTTCCAGTGCACTCTGTTAGAAACAAGTAACTGGTTTTGCCAGTTCAGCTTTTTTGTTTACATGTTCTGGCTCACTGTACAAGTGCTTTTCTGTGGTAGCAGATGGGTGTCCATGGATATTAAATACATCTCCCTTTAGATGTATTTAAGCTGCTAAATACCCAATCTTAAAACTCTTTTTAGAAAAGACTTTTACTTCCAAAACTATTTTGATGGTTTGCTTCTTTACCCAAAATTTGAAAAAAGGTCAAAAAACATCCTGTTTTATTCAAATAAAGCTTAGATGAGCTTTCACCATATCTAAAAATATTAGATTTTTATTTATCTACAATATTTTTTTTTAAACTCCCAGTGAACCAAAAAATTCTGTTGCTTACACAAGCCTTGTGTCCAGTATGCTAGACTGATAAATTAATTTGAAATGCTTTGATCTTCAAGATTTTCCGGGACTAGAAGCTGGGGTTTTAGTAGACACCTACTGCCTCATGGAGTTTAGTCTTGGCAGTGCTGGAACCAAATTTCATGTGTGTGTGGCTTTTGTTTGTAGCTTTTCTTTTAGTTGCTTGAGCAACCATTTATCATGTCTGGATACTACAGCTTTTAAATCAGTTCCTGCCTACACCTCCACTAGTATCTATCTTTTTAATGACAGCAATACTGCTTTATCTAATAGAGTTCTTGGGGTCTAATATGCTATTTTATTTGTGGTTTTATTCTATGAAAATTCATAGTAATATGTTCCAAATAGATTAACAATCTACAGAATTGATACAAAAATAATCAAGTTTTCTGTGAGTTCTACAAAGCATATTATTCTCTCTAAAGATCATGCAATATAACAATCATCAGCTTTCAAAAGCTGCTAGTTACACTGATGTTGAAAGGATTTTTGTTCTGCACAATAAGCTCTGTAATTCAGATCTACTGAAAACAGCGGCAGTGCTGTTAAAGTGTCTTCTTGCAATCTTTGTCTCTACATTTGTATTTTTGTTTTCCATTTATTCTCTCCTCTTTCCCCAATCAGCATATAAAAATTCAAACCTTTTAGCAAAAGCTATATGATCGGAAGAAAAGTGAGCTTAAAACTCCATTAGCCAAGGTACTAAAAGTCCAAAAGCATAATAAATAGGCTACTTAGAATCATAGAATCATAGAATGATTCGAGTTGGAAGGGACCTCAAAGATCATCTAGTTCCAACCCCCCTGCCATGGGCAGGGACACTATCCACTACACCAGGTTGCTCAAAGCTTCATCCAACCTGGCCTTGAACACTTCCAGGGGTGGGGCAGCCACAACTTCTCTAGGCAACCTGTTCCAGTGCCTCACCACCCTCTGAGTGAAGAATTTCTTCCTTATATCTAATCTAAATCTCCCCTCTTCCAGTTTAAATCCATTGCCCCTTGTCCTATCACTACATGCCCTTGTAATAAGTCCCTCTCCAGCTTTCCTGTAGGCCCCCTTTAGGTATTGGAAAGCTGCTATAAGATCACCCCGGAGCCTTCTCTTCTCCAGGCTGAATAGCCCCAACTCTCTCAGCCTGTCTTCATAGCAGAGGTGCTCCAGCCCTCGGATCATCTTCGTGGCCCTCCTCTGGACTCGCTCCAGCAGCTCCATGTCCTTCTTGTGTTGGGGACTCCAGAGCTCAATGCAGGATTCCAGGTGGGCTATCACGAGAGAGAGATTAATTAATTAATTACTTAACTAAAAGATCTTCAGAGAAGAACTTAAGAACAATTTCTTGCAAGATTCATACATTTAATACTCCTCTTCCCAGAAGGCTGAGTTTTGTGTTCAAGAATTTGATGTTAAAAGTCTGTGTGTGCGATTCTCATCACGTTTCCTCTTTAATTGTGTCCTGTAGCATATTTTGTGTCCTTTGGGATACAACCTCATTTTCAGCCAAGCTAAAAAAAATAAAAATTTAAGCTTAGGTCCTTCTTCAAGGTTACTTCTGTTCTCCTGGATGTTACCTGTAGAGTTGGGTTAACCTTATTCCTAGCCTCTGGAGATTGCATTTATCAAGGACAAAGTTACTATTGCCTATGGTGAAAATCATTCCTTCTTAATTGTCCAAGTGCCAAATGGAGCAGACAGGTATTGTATCATAGTAACTATTCCACTCTTAACATAATATAAACTTGTTTCTCTCTGTGCTATTCTTTACCTGACATCATGTATAGCATAAATGTATGTATTAATTTACACAAATTGATGATACCATTATAAAAAAAATGCCCTCCCAAAGCATCAGATGCTCTTGACAAATAAAATACAAGTAATCAAAATGGGATTCTGGCATCCACCTGACAATACAATAAAAATGCAATAATCATAATAAGTATTGTAAAGGGAAGTACAACACATACAGTATGGAAAAAGCCTGCTAGCACTGTATATGTAATAAGTGATCATGCCATGATGTTAGCTAAGCTGAAACATTCTGCTTTAGGGGTATGAATTCCATAGCTGCCTAAGACAGACACAGTAAATACTCTGAGAAGCAGCTGATTCTTTATTTCCACCAGGGATGGGAAAGGGCAGTTGCAACATAAGTTTAAGAATTAATTTTTCTTCCCAGATGTTAAAAAATTGCTGAGTTTCTGTGCACTAACGAAGAATATCGTTGGTATTGGACCCTGGAAAAGTTCTTCATAGCAAATGCAACAGAACACACTGGAACACCAAAGAAACAATTTGGTAGTCATGTATTCTAACAAATCATTTGACTACTGCTGAGTAGACTATGTATTTTTAGCAGATGCGTATCTTGCATCCTGCCAGATCAAACTTACCTGGTATGTTACAAATACAAACCACCGATTTCAGGCCATTTTCTACCTTAAAATGGCGGTGAAGGACTCGACATGAGTTGGAGAGAGTTACTGTCTCTTCATGCATTTAATTTTCCTAGTGTCAAATCTGACAATTTAAAAGGCTCTTTGGAATACAGAAATGCCTCTGCTGGACCTTGAAGTGGTCAGATCATTAATTCTGCATCTCATTTTGAGCTTCAACAAGTTTCACACCAGTTATGGAATGATCTATTTCACTGTAGTGGCAACTAGTTCTGGCCCGAATAAGCAAAGTCAAAATATGACTTTTTTGCCTGTGGCAATACAAGCCCTGGCAAAAACTTAAACAAAACAGTCCTGGGGGTTCCGTTCCCACTAAATAATGTTATCAACTGCTCAGCTCTTGAGTTTAAGGTTTAAAAGCAGTTTCTATATTTATTTTCCAGCTTCATGGATGCAGCTTTTGCAAGTACTTATGCAGAAGCAGAACTTTGCACAGAGGCAGCACAATTTCAGATTGGCACTTTGCCTGCATTACTGAGGAAGTCAGCAGCCTGCCAAAGCAGCAGGTTTCCGGGGTCTAGTGAGTGGTTAAGGCTCTGGAGTTCTCTCCACCCCATTCCTCAACGTGTCACCTTCAGTCAGGCACAGAGGAGAGAATGCCCTGTGCTGTTATGTTGCAGGACAGAGTTCTCCTCTGTCACAGATAAATTATGGTGATCAGTCCAGTGGGATAAAAAGGCTTGTCTTTAGGATCTCTGAGGGACTTAGTTCAAACCTGGTTCTGATACACAGAGAGCTGTTATATTTGGCTTTTGAATTCTGCTCATTAGGAGGCTCTTATTCCCTCTGCACTAACTTTCTTCCATTCATGTGGTCAACACAATTAAATCCTCAGTGTGGGCAACTAAATGTAGAAGTATACATTTCTTTTGTCACATAAAATAATAATGTTTACAACTGCAGATTTTCCCTCTGTAAATGCAGCTCCACAAACTCAGTCTTGGCTATTAGAAACTCCTGGCTTCTTTCCATGTTGCACATTATCACTTGTCACAAAAATGCTGCAAGTGAAATGATGCCCTGTTGTTAGGTCCATGATGCAATTACCTTAGTGTATTTGGCACTGACATGATTAAATAGATTAAACACCTCTATTGATATAAGATAGGGAACAGTACTGCAGCTCGTTCAGACTTAATTGTGTTGGTTTTGCCAAGGCTATACAGTATAAAACTTTTCACTGACATGAACTGACATGATTCACAGTGCACAGCAGGACTGGTTTTAGTGCACTGGCACAGGCAGCCAATTTGCAGAGCAGGGCTGTAGATTAGAATCTGCCTCTTGCATCTGTTTGATCATATTTACGTAGAAATGGATTTTAAAAGAATATACATCTCTGTCCTATGGCATCTGCTGAGCCTCTTGGCCCTTCATCCTTGCCAAAGCTGTCAGTCCATGAAGCCTCCTTCAATGGGTCAGCAGGACTTTTCTTCTCAATTGCATAAAGTGAATGTCAAGAACCCCATCACACTCTAACAAGGATTGCATGCAATTCACAGTGCAGAGATTATATACAAATTAGAAGACCTGTTTTTTAAATATAAATGTTGAGATACAAAAGAATTCATGAAAGCAGATGAAAAGAGCAAGATTTTGCTATCCCAGCCCACTTCCCCTCCCCCTCCCCTCCCCTCCCTCCCCCCCCACCATCCCTAGCACCCTGAGCTGAGCAGTTCACCTTTTCCACTCTTAGGAGGAGAACAGCTTGTTCCTGCTCCTCACAGCCCCAGGCCCCAGGATGGCTCCCAGAAGGTCTGTCTGGGGATTTGGAGAAGGAGAGAAAAATGTCAGGCAGGTTCCATCCCCCAGTTGCTGCCAGCAGATCAACACCAGGTTTCGAGGATTTGACCTGCCAGTGTTCCCGTCCTTTTATCTCAAAAGATGCTAGTTGGCTTAGGACGGGGAATAGAGGTCAAACACAGACAAACTCAGATTGTCTGTGGATGTGGGTTTTTTTCTTTTTTTTTTTTTTCTTGTATCTCAAGTTTATTCCACACTATTTTTAAGATGCTGTTACAGTGCCAGTCATTGTTCTCCCGCTGTCTATTCTTGACTACTCTGTCCAGTCCGAATTGAAAATGAGTAGTGAGTAGTAGTGGGATGGAGTTTTCATTTCAGAGGAAACTGAATTCTTGAGGCGATGCCCCTTTCCACTGACACTCCCTCCAATCTGCTTGAAATTTGCTTTCTTTGTGATAAAATAATACCCTTTCTGGTCACCTTTGAGCAGAGAAAAAAGGAAGTATTTCAACTAATTCTATCAACCCAACGTTGTGTAAAAAGCTAGAGAAACAAACATTTATTTTAATGTATGCTAATCATGCTTGCTTACAATCCAGTGGAAACAAGGCAGTGTAGCCTACAACACAGAGATCTGTAGTTAAATTAATCTTTTTGGGGGCATCATAGTAATATATTCATTAGGACTAAATATTGAGAAAAGCATTGGGGTGTAATCTAAATCTTCAGCTAACTATAATGCAGTCAAAAGACAGTTGTGGCTAAACATACTTCAGATTTAAAAATGTGCCGTTAAGTGAGGGAGGATGGAATTTTCTGCAGGTAGACTGTTCGTACATTCAGTTGATAGAAGTGGAGGAGGTAATTTTTTTAAGCTCATTTTCTACGTTACGTCACAACTTTATCAGAGCAAAATAAGAAATAAAAATTGCTTGCAAGGTGGATGGAATATTAGTTTTCTCATTAAAAAATTAAAAGTAATAGCATAGGATCTGTTTATAAATTAATATGCCAATGGCTGCAGGAGGCTGCCTTATCCATGTGATCCCTCTCTAACTCTAATTACAGCTGTGGTTGTTCTCTGCTGAGTTACCTAGTTGCTCTTTGCTGCTTGTTGCCAGGCTTTCTCTAGCTTGGTTATTGAACTTCTGACACTACAACTAGTGATAATTGCCCTTGATGGAGATGGGTGCAGCTGAAGACTACTGCAAAGGATGTTGGTTGCCTGAGGTTCAAACAGGAAGGGAGAATGAAACCACAAAAATCCACAGGAATTTATACTAGCAGATAAATCTGGCTGTGGAAAACTCTGTGAATTCCTTTGAAGATCATGTTTTGGCAAAGGGATCTCCGAAACAGTCTGAATATTAAAAAAAATCCCCATGTTTTCTTCCTGTCAGACATGACATTCATTATGGATTACTGTGCTGTGATAATTCAGAGTAGGTAATATGATGTACAGTCCAGGCAATGACAGCTATGATCAGATAACACTCTAACAGTGTACTAATTAATGATGGACTATGGCAGAATTCTTGAAGAATTGGATATCCTTATTACTGTTGAGTGAATTAGTCATGTTTAACACTATACAGGCAGGCAGAGAAAAAGTACATGCTTATACTCTCCAGAAACATTTAAAGTAGAAACTTAAGTATGAAGTGTAACATTTGGTTGAAATACCAGAACAGGTGAAGTAGGATGAATATGGAATGGAATATTTAAATGTTTATATCCAAACTTGTTCTCAGAGACAATAACTATGACTTGAGTTCTTGGGTGGCCTTTATACTGTTTTCATAATTGTTATTATGACTGCACAAAAACTGTGGTTTGGACCACTAGCAGATTGTGCATAACAAATTGATTTAAATGTCAGTTTATGATGCTAGAGATATTGGTTATGTTCCTAAAAGGAGAAAATAGAGAAAAAAATTTTTGGACGATGATATTGCAATTGGAAATAATGCTATTTGTCTTTCTGTAATGGTTCCTCTTAGAGGGCTACAATTTTTCCTATGTTCCTTGAAACATTCTTCAGAAAGATCAACACTAAGAGCTCAAACATTCAGATAAATATTTGAGGTTTTTCACTTGAATCAAGCTGCACATACTCATCAATGCTTTCAGGACTGGCTTTTTCATAGAATCATAGAATGGTTAGAGTTGGAAGGGACCTCAAAGATCATCTAGTTCCAACTCCCCTGCCATGGGCAGGGACACCCTCCACTACACCAGGTTGCCCAAAGCCTCATCCAACCTGACCTTGAACACTTCCAGGGATGGAGCATCTACAACTTCTCTGGCAACCTGTTCCAGAGCCTCACCACCCTCAGAGTGAAAAATTTCTTTCTTATATCAGCTGAAGACTACTTCTTTTCATTAAGAGTAGGCTGAGATAGTGTATAATATTGGCAGCAATGGGTTCTTGTCTATTAATTTCTTGTATTGAAGGTGATTTAGAATACTACAATGGCCAAATTGCTAATCAGAACTGCACACTGCCACTACATACTCTTTAGAAATGAAAAAAAACCCAACACCAACCCACAATCAAACAACAAAAGCAATTTCAGTAGCCCTGTAACATTCATTCTGGAGGAGGTGACAAAATGATCGTACACTATTAGAGCATTATAATAAGCTATGACTTTCAGTGTTCCATTTAAATGTATTTACTCCTTGTTTCCCCTTCCCTAGCTTGCGATTACTCGTTCAATTTGTACGACTTGCAAAAGCAGCTATGTTTTATCTTACTCCTTGCAAAAACTTATGTATCTAACCATATATTTCCTTTCTCTTATGAGATATGTTTGATCAGATACAATGCAGAAATTCATTACCTACTTTAAAATGTGTTTCTGCTACTTAGAATCATCTTTTATGGTGAATAAAATTACGATCAATTTGTTCTGATCCCTGTAAATACTATACACTCCTCCAAGGTTGTATGATAGAGCAGACAAGCCAGTTTAACTGTTCAAAATTGAAAAAACAAGATGCATTCCAGGAAGTCATGACACATACATTGCCTACCTATTGTAAAGAAAATCACATTTTCTTTGGAAACTTTTTCATATACTGCAACATAATTTATTATGTCAATGCAATATTTACAGCTGAGGTGGCACTTGTTTTATGCCCTGATTTCAGTTGCTTAAAGGCACTTCAACTTTTGGGCCACAACAACCCCGTGCAGCGTTACAGGCTTGGGGAAGTGTGGCTGGAAAGCACAGCAGAGAAGGACCTGGGGGTGCTGGTCAACAGCCGATTGAACATGAGCCAGCAGGGTGCCCAAGCAGCCAAGAAAGCCAATGGAATCCTGGCATGTATCAGAAACAGTGTGGCCAGCAGGAGCAGAGAAGTGATTGTCCCCCTATACTCAGCACTGGTTAGGCCACACCTTGAGTATTGTGTCCAGTTTTGGGCCCCTCACTTCAAGAGGGACATTGAGGTGCTGGAGCGGGTTCAGAGAAGGGCAACAAAACTAGTGAAGGGTTTAGAGAACTTGTCCTATGAGGAGCAGCTGAGGGAGCTGGGACTGTTTAGTCTGGAGAAGAGGAGGCTCAGGGGGGACCTTATCGCTCTCTACAATTACCTGCAAGGAAGTTGCAGGGCACCTGCAAGGCACCTGTGTGGTGCCGTCGACACGCTGGAAGGGAGGGATGCCATCCAGAGGGACCTCGACAGGCTGGAGAGGTGGGCCCGTACCAACCTCATGAAGTTTAACCAGGCCAAGTGCAAGGTCCTACATCTGGGTCATGGCAATCCCAGGCACAATTACAGACTGGGTGGAGAATGGATCGAGAGCAGCCCTGAGGAGAAGGACTTGGGAGTACTGGTGGACGAGAAGCTCAATATGAGCCGGCAATGTGCTCTTGCGGCCCAGAAGGCCAACCGCATCCTGGGCTGCATCAAGAGGAGCGTGGCCAGCAGGTCGAGGGAGGTGATTCTCCCCCTCTACTCTGCCCTCGTGAGACCTCACTTGGAGTATTGCGTCCAGTTCTGGAGTCCCCAACATAAGAAGGACATGGACCAGTTGGAGAGGGTCCAGAGGAGGGCTACGAAGATGATAAGAGGGCTGGAGCACCTTTCCTATGAGGACAGGCTGAAAGAGTTGGGGCTGTTCAGCCTGGAGAAGAGGAGGCTCCGGGGTGACCTTATAGCAGTCTTCCAGTACCTCAAGGGGGCCTACAAGAAAGATGGGGAGAGGCTGTTCAGGAGGGCCAGTTGTGATAGGACAAGGGGTAATGGTTTTAAAATAGAGGGAGGTAGATTCAGGTTGGATATTAGGAAAAAAT
Organism: Tauraco erythrolophus; assembly: GCF_009769465.1. Taxonomy (NCBI): domain Eukaryota; kingdom Metazoa; phylum Chordata; class Aves; order Musophagiformes; family Musophagidae; genus Tauraco; species Tauraco erythrolophus. The sequence goes on from NC_141469.1 coordinate 68,552,652, forward strand.
TTTTTACCATAAGAGTTGTAGAACACTGGAACAGGTTGCCCAGAGAGGTGGTGGATGCTCCATCCCTGGAGACGTTCAAGGCCAGGTTGGATGAGGCCCTGAGCAACCTGATCTAGTTGGAGATATCCCTGTTCCTTGCAGGGGGGTTGGACTAGATGACCTTTGAAGGTCCCTTCCAGCCCTAACGATTCTATGATTCTATGGGGGTCGGTTTCTTCTCCCACGTTATGAATGACAGGACAAAAGTTGCACCAGGGGAAATTTAGGTTAGATATCAGGAAAAATTTCTTTACAGAGAAGGTTGTCAAGTATTGGAACACGCTGCCCTGGGAGGTGGTGTCCCCATCCCTGGAGGTATTTAAAAACCATGTGGATTTGGTGTTGAGCAACATGGTTTAGGGACCCTGACAGTGCAGGGTGAATGGTTGGACTCGATGATCTTGAAGGTCTCTTCCAACCAGATGATTCTATGATTCTATGAATTACATTTTAGGGTTCAAAGTCTCCTGCTTGTTCTTTATTACATGGTAAATGTTTTGGGAGACTTTTGGTAAAATTGTATTATAGATTATGATGTTTTTGCAGTACTCTTGTCTGGATAACTCTAATATAAATATAGTGATAATGATACTGTTGTCTCTATAATATATACCCTTTCTAAATAAAAACATTATAGATCAAATCTGTAGATCACTATTGTTAAGAGAAACATCTGGACTACATGTAAATGAATGTGAAATGCGAAATGATTTACATGTGCTTGTTTTGTTTCATAGAATCATAGAATCATAGAATGGCATAGGCTGGAAGAGACCTTAGAGATCATCTAATCCAACCTCCCTGTCATGGGCAGGGACGTCTCTCGACTAGATCAGGCTACTCAAGGCTCCGTCCAACCTGGCCTTGAACACCTCCAGGGAGGGGGCATCCACAACTTCTCTGGGCAATTTATTCCAAAGTCTTACCACCCTCATACTGAAGAATTTCTTCCTAAGATCTAATCTAAATCTGTTTGTCATTAGGTCATGCTTTAAACACATTCAGATTCTACACACGTAGATAGGAGTATGTGGAGAAACCTTTTGGCTGCTGCAGCATCCTGTGAAGGTTCTTTCCCTATGCAGGCTAACTAAGAAACACCTGTAGCTCGTTACACTGGGAAAGTTGCCCTGAAACAGGTGCTGTAGCATTCAGCCAATCACTCTGGGAGATGGATGGTCAAGTGACCAATAGCCTTGACCCATCTAGCAAACCATGTGACTCCTGACTATTTAAGGCAGGGCGTTTACTCCTAAGGGTGAGGTATTTCCTCCTGAGCCTTGGAGGAGTGTGGGCCTTCCTTAGAGTAGAGCCTAAAGCCTTCGCATTAGAACATTGGTCTGCTTGGAGCTGCCTGAAGCCTTCCAGCTGTGACAACTGGTGACCCCGACGTGATCCAGCCACAACTAAGATCTGAAGGTATGTGCTTCCGTACACGGGGCTCCAAGGGACGAACTGCAAATTAGAATGATGGGACAAAGCTCCACAAAAGAAAGCATGATGTTTTCCATTCTCAAACCTGCAATGACAATTGCAGGTGTTAAAATAAGTGATGAAGCTCTCTGTGAGCTGTTAGATTGGGCGGCAGAGCATGAATGCCTGACCGACCTCAACACCCCCTTTAGCTCAGAAGCGTGGAAGCAGCTAGGGGATAAGCTAATCTATGAAACAGTATTTGGACGAAAGAACCTGACCGGTCTGCTACGTATTTGGGGAACTGTATATGATGTAATGCAGAAATGGATGGTAGAAAGGAAGGAAAAAGTATTGCCAGATTCTGATGAATCCGCAAGTGAAGTTTCTGAAGGGGACGATGAGTTATCTGAAAGGGGACTGACCACGGGTAGTGCACCAGTTGTGCCCCCGCTGTCCTCAGATATGGAGAAAGTTGTGGGGACTGCACAGAAGCTTTACCCCTCCCTGCGAGATTATGTCCAACCCAAGTGTCCTCCTCGTGATTTTTTGCGGGAATACTCCTCTGGACAAGACAAAGCATCGGAGCGTCCCCCACCCTTTGCCCCAACAGCCTCCCCTTCTGCATCTCAACCGGCTACTTCAGCCATTACAGCAGAACGTGTTCTTCCTACTGCTCCGCCATTGGCCCCTCAACCAGACCAGGCACCACAAGGACAGTTCACGGGCATGGCACCCTGGTTTACCGCAACTTCATGTCCTGCGGCATCACCCATAGCGCCCGGCTATCTGTCACGGGCACAAATGGAGCAAACCCGAACAACGCATTTCATAATACACCAGGTTATGGCAGGTTTGCAAGGAATGTCGCAACAACTAACGGCATTGATGGAAATGTTGTGGCAGGTTACTGCTGCTGAATCTGTACCGGGACAACCTGGGCTGGCTGTGCCAACCGGCCCAGCAACGACCCCGGAAGTGGCGCCAAGCATGCCACTGACAACAGCAGTGGCACCTTCACAGACAGTGGTGCCGACACAAGTTTCCGCAACCCAGACTGCATCTCCATGGACTGTTCCACAACCGGCCACAGCCTCCGCCTTTACATGACCCATTGGCCCAGCGTCTGCATCCTGTCAGAAGCCATTGGACACACCCCTGCCTGATGATGTTTCATCACTGCAGGAAGCCGTGGCGACAGTCAGATGACAACAAACATGGCCGGCCCACAACCGTCCCTGGACGCTTCCTGAATGCAAGGTGACTGTGCGTCCAAAAAATTCAAAACGGTTCTGGGAAGAAGTCAAGAGGCGGGCTCTGGAAGCTGGTGACTGGGATCTAATAGAAAAAGTTGGGTTGCCTGAAAAGGGGTCTGAGCAGATTGTTCAGGGAAGTAATGAACGAACAGAGGATCTTATCCAAGCCTTCCCAGTACAAAAGGCGCTTCCTAACTCAGGTCAAATTGACAAACACGAAACCATCGCTTGGAAGGTAGTTCAAGACCTGCAAACCAAGGTAGCACAATACGGGTTAGACTCTCCTCAGGTCATGCAGATCATCAGGATATTAAATACTGACCTACTCTCCCCATTCGACATTAAACATCTAGGTCAAGTATTATTTCAACCAGTACAATATACGGTCTTTGAGGCCAATTGGAGAAGAATGGCTGAGAGAGCTGCAGCTGGAAATATGCAATTACCCCCAACTGACCCCAGATACTGAGCTCCAGCAGATGCTCTACTGGGAGCCAATGCTTTCGCTGACCCTGATTTTCAAGCTACATGGCACCCCCAAGTTCTTGAGCAAGCCCAAAAGATCGGCGTGGGAGCTCTATTAAAGGGCATAGATATGGCTGCCCCAAAAACACGGTACGTGAAGATTTATCAGGGGCAGAAAGAACACTTTTTATCTTTCGTAGAGAAAGTTGCTGCAGCCCTTGAAAAACAGGTCGAAGATGAAAACCTGAGACAACTACTATCTAAGCAGCTGGCAAAAGACAATGCCAATGAAGAATGTAGAAAAATCATAAATTCCATGCCAGGGGAGCCTACACTAACAGAAATGATCAAAGCATGCTCTAAGCTAGAATCTGAAAGCTATAAGTCTGCTCTGGCCACAATTCTACGGCCTATTCAACCCAAAAATGCTGACCCAGAACCGAAAAGACAACCTAAGAGGGACAATAGACAAAGACAGACGAGACGAAGAAACAAGGATAACAGGAGACCTGCTCGCTGCATAAGATGCGATAAGCCAGGCCATTCTGCGAGATATTGTGAATCCTTGTATCATGCCAATGGCCGACCCCTGACACGTTCGGGAAACTTCCCCAGGAGCGCAATGGGGGTGTGCGCTCAGACAGAAATGTTTCCCCAGGGCATGATACCAACCCAGGCTTACTCAGCCAGCTTTCAGCCAGCACCCAGGGATCAGCCGGGGTGGATGTATGCACCGCAACAACAGTCGTCTTAGAATCCTGTCGGGTCTATAAGGTTCCCTTGGATGCGTTTGGGCCTCTAGGACATGGGCTAAGTGCATTATTGGTGGGAAGATCTAGTACCACCATTCAAGGGATCTTTGTTCACCCAGGAGTTATTGACGCTGACTTCACAGGACAAATTTGTGTGATGATTTCCACGCCCACCCCCCCTGTCACAATACCGGAAAAGACTCGGATCGCTCAACTTGTACCCTTCAAATCAAGTGTCCCTAAGGCAAAACAACAGAGTCGTGAAGGTGGTGGCTTTGGTTCCACAGGACTTCTGCAAGTTTACTGGACTGCGGATATCTCCAGCCAAAAGCCACAGATGACTTGCACCTTAATATTGCCAGATGCCCAGCTGTCCAGGATTCAGCTCCAAGGTTTGATTGACACAGGAGCTGATGTGACAATCGTCTCCTTCTCCGCATGGCCTCCTACATGGCCTTTAGCCCCCGTGGGGTCAGCCATTGCAGGACTGGGAGGAACCACACAGAGTTATCGAAGCGAACGACCTGTGGTGGTAAAGAACGCAGAGGGTCAAACAGCTACAATTCGGCCCTATGTCACTACAGCTCCACTCAACCTCTGGGGGTGGGATGTCTTGGTGGCCTGGGGAGTACGTATCGGGACAAATTTTTGATGGGGGCCACTGTACTGAAGGGCGCACAGTATCCTACGTTGCCTTTGCGATGGTTAGCAAACAAACCCATCTGGCAACCCCAGTGGCCCCTACCAAAAGAAAAATTAGTCGCCCTTCATCAACTAGTTAAGGAACAATTACAACAGGGACACCTTGAACCTTCTACCAGTCCCTGGAATACGCCTGTCTTCGTAATTAAGAAGAAATCAGGAAAATGGAGATTGCTACAAGATCTCTGAAAAATCAATGCAGTAATGGAAAGCATGGGGGCATTGCAGCCTGGTATGCCCTCACCCACCATGATTCCAGCAGGGTGGGAAATCTTGATCATTGATTTGAAGGACTGTTTTTTCACGATCCCCTTGCATCCTAATGACAAACCAAAATTTGCCTTTACTGTACCTGCGGTTAACAACGCTGAACCTGCAAAGAGATATCAATGGAAGGTCCTACCTCAGGGCATGAAGAACAGCCCGACTATCTGTCAATGGTATGTTGCTCAAGCTTTGTCCGGAATCCGTAAGCAGTTCCCTGAAGCATACTGCTACCATTACATGGATGATATCCTGGTAGCAGCATCCACCCAGGACGAGCTGCTGAAGATACAGCCTCGGCTACTCGCTGCTCTGCATTCTTATGGATTGCAAGTGGCTCCAGAGAAAGTTCAACAGCATCCTCCTTGGAGATATTTAGGAGTCAAAATTTTGGACCAAACTATACAACACCAAGAGGTGCAATTCTCGAGTTCTATTAAGACCTTGAATGACGCTCAGAAACTGTTGGGCGTCATCAATTGGTTACGTCCCTATCTAGGGCTAACCACGGCGCAACTTGTGCCGCTCTTTAATATTTTAAAGGGAGACCCTGAGTTGAATTCACCTCGAAAATTGACTCCTGAAGCGCGACGGGCACTAGAGGAGGTTCAACAGGCCATTTCTGCTCGTCAGGTTTACTGAATAGATCCCTCCATTGATATTACCGTTTTTATTACCACTCCAGATTCTCATCCAACAGGTATCATTGGCCAATGGAACAAACAGTGGTCTGACCCCTTGCATATTCTGGAATGGGTCTTTTTGCCGCACCAACCAAAAAAGACAGCATCTATGCTATTTGAATTAATTGCTTGTCTGATAATCAAATGCCGTCAGCGCTGTCTACAATTGATGGCAGCAGATCCTGCAATAATTGTTCTGCCAGTACAGCAGGAATACTTTGAGTGGAGCCTTACTAACAGTGCTCCTCTCCAAAGCGTGCTGGAAAATTTCTCAGGACAAATTGCATACCATCTGCCTAGCCATAAATTGCTGCAATTGGCAAGATCGACAAGCTTTACCTTGCAGCCAAAAAATAGCCGAGTGCCAGTACAAGGACCCACCGTCTTCACTGATGGGTCTGGGAAAGCTATTGTTACCTGGAAGGAGGAATCTGAGTGGCAGGTGCTGGAAGGCCATGAGTCAGGCTCAGCCCAGTTGGTTGAACTAAGGGCTGTTGCCATGGCCTTTCAACGGTTCTCGCAGGTACCTTTGAATTTGGTCACAGATTCTGCTTATGTGGCTGATATAACGCAACGCTTAGATTGTTCACTTCTGAAAGAAGTGAATAATGCGGCTCTGTTTTCTCTATTAAAAACCTTATGGTGTGCGATTCAAGATCGAGTTCACTCATATTACATCCTGCATATCCATAGTCATACTAATTTGCCAGGCTTTATAACGGAAGGCAACGCCAGGGCTGACATGCTAGCTAACCCCGCATGGGTAGCACCTCAGCCTGATAAAATCGCACAAGCCAAGGCATCGCATAATTTCTTCCATCAAAGTGCACATACCCTGCAGAAACAGTTCCACTTAACGCCCACTGAGGCTCGGGACACTGTCAGCGCTTGCGCTGACTGCCACGGACTTGCGGCACCTCTGCCATCGGGGGTAAACCCCAGAGGCCTAAAGGCCCTGCAGCTTTGGCAGACGGATGTAACGCATGTTCCTGAATTTGGCAGGTTTAAGTATGTGCATGTGTCTATTGACACTTTCTCCTCAGCTATGTGGGCAACTGCTCATACTGGGGAGAAAAGTCGCAATGCCATTACCCATTGGAAACTCGCTTTTGCGGTCTTGGGCGTGCCTTTTTCTGTGAAAACCGATAATGGCCCGGCCTATGTCTCACAGAAGACGCGGCAGTTTTTACAACTATGGGGTGTAAATCATACTTTGGGTATTCCGCATTCTCCTACTGGCCAAGCCATTGTTGAACGCGCTCATGGCACCTTGAAGCGTGTTTTAGAAAAACAAAAAGGGGGAATGCATGGAGAAACCCCGCAGAGTCGCCTAGAAAAAGCGTTATACACAATTAACCATCTTACGGTGCCATCAAATTCAAATAATCCCATTATTTTGAATCACTTTCTTTCGTTGCAGTCTTCAGGCGAGACGCACCTGCCCCGAGCAAAAGTCTGGATACGGGACCTACTCACTAAGACGTGGGAAGGCCCATATGAGCTTATTGCTTGGGGTCGTGGGTATGCTTGCGTTTCCACAGATACTGGGATACGATGGCTACCCGCAAGGTGTGTCCGCCCTGACCTACAACATCAGAAACAGAACAGGCAACGTCCGAACGATGGCCAGAATGGAGATCATCCATCAAATGACCCTTCTAATGGAAATAATGACATCGGCCATCAACCTGTTCCTTCCACAAGCAGAGACTAAATTTCAAGTTCCGTCGGAGTCAGAATGTTAGAATTAATAACTAAATGTATGATTGGTTTGCTAGATGTATCTCCCATGGTATTGCTGAAAAATCTCCCTGCTTGATTTAAACTAATCTTAAAACAAAAAGGGGAATTGTGGAGAAACCTTTTGGCTGCTGCAGCATCCTGTGAAAGTTCTTTCCCTATGCAGGCTAACTAAGAAACACCTGTAGCTCGTTACACTGGGAAAGTTACCTTGAAACAGGTGCTGTAGCATTCAGCCAATCACTCTGGGAGATGGATGGTCAAGTGACCAATAGCCTTGACCCATCTAGCAAACCATGTGACTCCTGACTATTTAAGGCAGGGCGTTTACTCCTAAGGGTGAGGCATTTCCTCCTGAGCCTTGGAGGAGTGTGGGCCTTCCTTAGAGTAGAGCCTAAAGCCTTCGCATTAGAACATTGGTCTGCTTGGAGCCGCCTGAAGCCTTCGAGCTGCGACAGGAGTATGTGTACTTCTTGTAATTTTGGACAGAAACATAGTTTCATGGAAATGTTTGCGGTCTGGTCTTGCTACCATCAAACCATCTAAACCATTTTGATTTGGACAGAAGATTACATCTAAAGCCTATCTGATTATTTTTATTTTTCAAAAGGCAGAGAACTTTATTATTAAATTAAGACTTGAAAAAACCTCCATCATGCTGCCTCCTTCATTGCATCAAATCATTGATATTATCTTTTGCCAACCATTAGGAATTGTTGGTCCTGAATCCAAAAGCAAACTGATTTGTTGTCAGTGCATTGCATGTACTGGACAGATCTGTTTTATCTTAAGAATACAGAATCTGCCTTCACTATTTTCCATAGATTGGCTGCATTTCCCCCCCCAAAAAAACCCTCACAAACTCAGCACCCTGCCAAATAACTGAGCTCTTCTGGAGCAGTTGGCATATAATTCATAAATGAAGAACCGGAATATTTCAGCAGCACGGTAGTAATTACTACTTCCACTGAGGCTGTGACTTAAAAGTGCTTCATTTTTGTTTGTACACCCACATCTTTCTTTTCTCGTTGCTACTAATGCTAATCAAAAAGTCAGTATTATTCAGAGCTCAAAAAAACATACCTAAGGTATTAGTCATGGTCAATCTGTTATGTACTACCTTTTAACTTTGATTTTCTCTCTTAGGTAACAGCTCTGCTCAGAAGGAAATCTCTGACAGACAAACAATTTTTTCTATCTCCATCTCCAGGAATGTTGAACATGATTTCAAGAAAACTGATGTGAAGGAGATCAGAATCAGTTTCTATTTATACCTCTGAGTGTTTTTGGTATAGTTGAATAGGCATAAAACATATTTTTATTGAGATTATAAATTCAAATACAGGCAGGATTTTCCTTAGCAGAGGCACTGGAAAATCAGCCATAAACAGTCCTACATAAACCTCTCTAAATATCCCTGGCACTAGTTAGATGCCTTCTGTGTAGTTTGTTATTCACAATTTGAACGACGTGCCAGCAATACTGTGGAGGAAGGAAGCCCCCTCACGACATTTATGCCATGGTGTTTAAATTGCTATCTTAGGTTATGGGAGCTTAAGCTTAACATTTATCCACGTAGTGAGAGGAGGGAGGATTTACTAAGTGTTTTTTATCCTGTCTATTTAGGTTCCTTATCGTTCTCAGGGATAGTGCTGGGAATCCTAATTTCTGCAGTAAGAGAATTTTGCAGCAGCATGTTCTGCTGTCTCGTCCTCACAAACACCTGAATAAAATTGTATCTTGATAATGCTTTCCTTGGCAGTTTAGCATGAAACAGTGCTTGATTTAGTGTGTCAAGGCTGATTCAATGGCATAATGAGTAGCAAAATGTGAGATACTGATCTAAGAGAAAAAGTAATGTCAGATCTCTTCAATTTAACGCTTTCTTTTGGACACCAGTATCAGAGGAAAAGCTTTGTTTCCTAGGAGATGAGGATGAATTAAACCTATCCTCAAAAAAAGAAATTAAAAAATGTATGAATGACACATTGCATTGATGGAGATTAGTGAAAAGATGAAATGCAGTCCATTAGAAGTGGGTTTTGAAAAAAAAATAAAATAAATACCTTATCTATGGCTGGAAGAGATCTAAGTAAAAGGGCAGTATGGGAACAAGTTTAAGAATAGGAAGAAGAATAAGAAGAAGATAAAAAGGTAAATGAAGTGTGACTCATTTGATGACACTGACAAGAGACAAAAGCAGATATTCAGATGATTGTGATTGTGGAGCATCTATAATGCGGGTGAGAATTACAAGTTTATGTGAGATGTGGAATTACTTTGCCTGCTGTATTCTGGAAAGATGAGAGAGAAGCAAGAGGGTATTGCATCCAGAAAGAAACAGCAGTGTGGTAGAGCTGAAGACAGTGAAATCAGGGGCTACTGATCCCATTGTTAAAACTGAGAGAAGTGAAATTACTAGGATTTGATGAATGAACGGAGAGGATTAAAAAACTGTCCCAAGAGAAATGGACCAAATACACTACACTGCTGGAATACGTGCCCTATTCAAAAACAGAATGAACAGCACAGCATGGAAAACTAGAGCTCAGTCATGAAGCAGAGATGGAACACAAGACTGCAAAGTACCGCCTGCTTTGCTGCCACAGGCTTATGACCAGTTCTGCTGATGGCGGCCTTATAACCAATGTTGTGCATACTTGTTCACAAGATAAAATGGAAATGAGCTATAAAACAAGGTAGAAATGGTTCTTGAAACAAATGTGTAGAGGAGACACTTTGTAAAATAGGTAAAATTAAAGCTTCCCTCCACTGTCTCCAGTCAATTTAATCTTTTCCACGCCATTCTACAAAAATCTCAACTCAAAACCTACTCCACCCCTCAAAAAATCTACACGAAGCAAATTTTAGTGCTAAATAAGTCAAAGCTATAAAGCAAATCAGAAAATCTTGATCCAGGTCATGATAAGTGAAAATATGAGAAATGTACCTTTCCACTCAAAACTCTGTCTGAGACTTACCTCAGAAGCAGATAAAGTTGACTACATTTCAGAGCCATTGAACTGTTTTATCCCCTCTTTCTGTTTGTGGGAATTACTTTTCAAAACTTAAGAATAAGTCCAGCTTTAGAAGCTACAGTATTTTCACTGGTCAGGATCTTCAAATGCCCCCTTGCTGCAGGAAACAGAACGCTGACTGTCAATAACTGAAAAACCTCACATTTGAGACTGTACCCACAGTCTTTGACACTTGGGTCTGTCTTATTTTCTCTTTATTTGAATATCTGAATTTTTATTTTGTGGAATGCTTTGCTAACCGTTTAGAAGAAAAAGCTCAGCATTAGCCATCTTTCTGTGACTTAGGGTTTCAAGAAATTCAGTTTCAATGAAAGCTGGCAGGTTATGAACACATTAGATTTGGATCTTTACTCATTTCAGTTACTTTTTGTTATGTGTGATTTAAATAATGTTATTGTCATGGTAAACAGATATCCTTAGTGTGCTGATGTATTTGAAATCTGAGAGCTTATCTATTGAAAAATGACAATCTTTGAGAAACATTCTTAAATATATTTGAAAAACACAGGAGAGAAAAATCTCTTTTTTTTTTAAACGGATATAAATGAATATTTTAACTAGAGTTGAAAAACATTTTTCATCAAGATAAAAGTTTTTGCAGTTGTTTTTTCTTATTGTTGCTACCTGTTACGCTATTCTTTCCCAAACCCTTTGGTAGTCTGAAGTTATATACAGAATTTATAGGCACAAAGCGGTGTGAAATAAAGGCAACAAAGAAATGTAAGTACCTGCAATATTTTTTCTAATATGTTTCATTTGGATTCTGCCTAGGATAAATTACATATTCGATTCAGTAACAAAGCTTCCTTATTTTTAACACTAATGTTCTGGTTATGGGAAAAATGCATTTTCAATTCCAACTGTTGGTGGGTTTTGTTTTTTTTCTTCCAAAAGAACTAATTCAACCAGGTCAATTTTAGAGAGCTGATATGCATAAACTACCTTACTGAGTTAGTTAATAGACGGTCCGAAGCCTATATATGTTGTAGCTGTGCTTCCATTGTTTCTGAAAACAATATGAATCAATTTCAATTAATTTGTATTCATATGCCCTAAATGCTGAAATGTGGAAGACAATGAGATGTCCATCGTCCACTCTGACTAATGGTCTGTCCAAGTGCAATTCGCAGGAGCAGAGCATTTGCCTTGCTCTAGTCCCACTGAAACAATTATGGATATTGCAGGAGAACAAATGGGGAACAGAAATAGGACAAAACTAAGAGATATCCCTATTGTGTGTTCACAACCCAGCTTTTGACTAATTCGTTATTATGTTCAGTTTTACATTTGCTAAAAGAGATACCTCCATTGCTTGAAACCAATAACCATTCAAGAACTTTTTCCTACTGTGTTAGACTTCGAGATGTATCCCACTTAAACTTGTACCAAGCTTACTTTCTTAACTTTCTTTCCTTTGTTTCAAAAAAATGTTTGAGACAGCATTGGAAAAAACTATCTGCAGTATTTTTTTATCCTTTTAACAATGTTTATTTGTTTTCCTGAGGCTGGGAGGCTAATCTGAAGAAACCAAGCAAATATCTATATATGCTGTGTCATGGTTAGCATCCCCGGTGGCTTGAGTATCAGAAGCATTATAGCTATGTTACCTTAAAATGAAACTCAGGGTGATTTATCATATATTAGTTCTCATATCTCTGCTAACTCATTCTGCAGTAATTTATGCATCTTGAGATGGCACTGCGCGGTGTAATACATAGTCCAGAGTTGCAAGGGAGAGATACCTAGTTAAAATTCCATGTTTAATTCTCAAAATTGAACATAGAAAAACGTTCTAGCACAGTATAACTGCTGGAATGGAAAGGGTGCTTTTGTTCATGTTTAAGGAAAAATAGGTTCAGACACTTTACAATGCTGAAAAAAGAAAACATGAAATAAAAACAATATAGAGAAATGTGACTCTCCGATTTGAATGCACTTTCTGAAAACCTTGACATAAGCAAATTCAGCCTACAATGAAAAAAAAAAAATCAACCCTGAAAATATATAATTACTTTCTCAAATATTAAATGACATGTCAAACCACCGTCTGTCAATACTAACATGGAAATAAAGCTAACCAAAGCCTTCAGAGCTCAGACTGCCATGACATTTTTCCACAGCAAGTGCAGCAGAGACAGAGTGGTAGAAGAGTAACATTTCCTGTTACTCATTTCCTAAGAGTTTCCTGTGTGATAGTGCACAAAACCTAATGCCAATATACCATGAAAGGAATTATCTTGCAACATACCACCAAATTGTATTCTTTAAAAGACAGATTCATTGAAAAAATGTAGGTGGTAAAGAGTAGCTCAAATATGATAGGAAATATCACTTTTATACAAATTGTTCCTTAAATGAAGTAGTTGCATGATTTTCGTTTTACAAGATTTAGTGACAATTTTGCTAAGCTCTTGACTGTGAGTAGAACAAAGCCTGTTATTAATCATGTGTAACTGGAGAATGAGAAATCAGGGCACTGGAAGACATATTCTAAAGAATCTTCCTAAATAGTGTGAGGTCCCAAACATAGGTACTCATTTTTATCTTGTATTCAATGTTACTGTCTCCCCAGAAGAGCTGGCAAATTGAAGCATCCAGGTGCTTCTCGGCTGTTTCGGCACACAGTCTTGCAGCTTGCCTGAAGTTCGCCTTTTCAGCAATGCAAGCAATCGATTTTGGTAGGTGCGGGTGAGGAGATAAAAGGTATTCTGCTTCACTGCTGTGGGCAGATGTGCTCTGGCTGAGAGAAAGGGAGAGAAAGGAAGGGAGGGGAAGATAGTAACATCTTTTAAAACACTGGATATACTAAGTGAATTAATATCAATGTTCTTAAATGTTTAACATGGAGCTTGCACTTCAGATGTTAATAAATCAAGAGAATTTCTCTTTTTCCTTTCCCCATCTAATTTTATCACAAAGTTTATTTTGACTTTTATTTGCTGATAAACTTTGAAGAATGACACAAAATTTACCCAAGGAAAGAGAAGCTGTTGGGGTTTTTTTTCGTGGCTCCATGTTCCTCTCTGATGTTTTTTGTGTAAACTGGATAGAATTTTAGCGTAGCTTCAGACCTCTCTCTCTCTCTCACCCACTAATTTTTCCTGGTGCTTCAAGCTCAGTTTGTCAAGTTTTGCTTTGTATTTCATCCATTAAATTCAGTATTCACATAACTACTACTCACATGTATTTAATTTCTTGGACAGTGGTATACTTTTGAGAGGTGGACAATATTAATTTTGAGTGGACCATGGTTTTGTGCATTAAAATGTATGCAGGTGACTAAAGCCAGATGTACTTTAAAGTGAAGGGCTACAACTTTAGCTTAGCATGCTAGGCACTGGTGTTTTGTTAGTGTGGCTTCACAACCTTTATTGTCCTCGAACAGTTAGAGTAAATTCTCTCCACTTGCTCATAGGATTGAGTTGAATGTTTTCAGTCTCTTTCCTCTCTCAAGCTTTGTTGACAAAGGAAGAAGTAAATCTGAGGTGATGCAAGCAATATATCAGTTTCTGAATGCTTATGCATTCTAACTTTCCAGCCAATAGCTCTGTTAAACTTTTAAATATTTAAAATTACTTCTAAGTCTACACCTCCATGATACTTTGCAGAAGGCCAGCTGCTTTCATCATCTCTCTTCCATTTTGGCTTTGATGGGGAAAAAAAAGAGTCCAAACATAGGCAATGTTCAGAGGCAATGCAACCTAACGCATAACTTTGGGGTGCAGGGCAAAAAGGTTTGAGAGAACTGCTGCTTCCAAGCACCTTGCCAAGACAAAATTGGTGCACAGGTTCTGATTAACAAAGACAGAAAAGAGGAGGCAGGAGAGGCACAGTCACTGTTGTCTGGTAATAGAGGATGGAACATCCTTTCTATTCTTGAGTTTGTACTCCTTTTGTCTTTCCATGGATTGTCATAACTATCAATCCAGTCAAGTTTCCCATTGCCAACTGATTAGTTTTTTCAAGGAGGGCCTGCCTGCAAAGTCAATGGGTTTCCCTATTCCTGTACCCATGGAAGTGGCAAAGTGTTTATTTTTTGATAAAACTTTGCATACTAATATGGCAAATACTAAAAAAGGAAACAGTATTTTCATAATTATTTCCACCTTTTATTTTCCCCTTTCTGCTCAACACCTATGTAATTTAACAAGGTAATTTTGTGTAACTCGTTACATGTTGCACAATTTCTGAACACTATTTTTCCCAGAAGAAAGACGACTCTTATTTTCTTGCTTTTTTTGGGTGCTTTGATTCTATATGCGTACAGAATCCTATGTGCTAGCAGCTCTGCAACCTTTCCTACCACATCCTGCAGCCAGTTCTGGAGCATGAAGGCAACTGAGAATGACTGAGTAAAGCTATGAGTGTCCTTTGGAGGATATTAGGACACTGTCTTAAGGGATGCTGGGAAGGAGGTGAGTAGAAAGCAATGAGAAGAAACATTACATTAGTACCAGAGACACAGAAGTCAAATGCCCCCAGAGAATCATTCCATTCCACAGTATAGGGACGAATGAAGCTGCAGGCACATTGCACTGTTGTTCCAAATATTTCTGCATCGTATAAAGTTGATGTTGCAGGTTTCCGGTGTAGTTAAAAGCTGTTCCTGCTTACTTAACTAGTTCTGGCCCACATACTGTTTGCAAGCTGCACCATGTCTAATGTCCTGCTATTAAAAAACACAGTCTGCTTAATAAACAGGTAAAACTATTATTGGAAATAGTTGCCTAGGTCGATCCCAAGTCTCGCTGCTGCTATTGGTGACTCAGAGAGGAGCAATAATAGCAATGATGCCCACTGTCCTTCCTGAAACAGAAACCTGACAGTTTGATGATTTTGTAAAATTTACTTTTCCATGCCCATACAACAAATTGCAAAAGCGAGATTTGAGACCAGACTCCTATGGTGTTGTCATGGTTTGAAGTCGGGGGGAAGTCCGGGTGGCAGAAGCTGCCCATCAGACCGGACTCCCATCTCCCTCTGGGCTTGAGCCAATCCACGCCTCGCCTCTGCGAATTGCCCTATTTACATCGGGACAAAGGAACTGGAAAGGTGTGCCTTTGCCCAGGGGCAAGGAGAAGGGAGGGGGGCATGGCCCCTGCTCCCAGCGCCCGGCCGGGCCGGCGCCCCCTCTGTCAGGATGGCCCCGATGGAGCCACTTGGCGAACTCAGGGAGAGCCCCGCTCCCGGGGTGCCCGCCGGGCCGAGTTCACCCAGAAAAGACTGAGATCTAAGAGAAACGGCCACACACGTCATACAGGTCAGTGAAGATGGGACGGAACAACGTGTGCTGTGGCTGAGTCCCCCTTGCGAGCAGCCCCTTTGCAACCAGCCCTCGGTGGAGCAAGCAGAGACCCACTCGCAGCCCGTGGAGGATTCACGTCGAGAAGAGATGCCAGAGCCTGAGCACGGTACGCATCTAGAGTCCGTGGGATGAACCCCGCCGATGGGGAGGTGTTTTGTTAAAGGAGATGCCTGAGCCTGAGACTGTTGTGAATCATGGGCACAGGTCGAGGCGCATTTACGCATTTTGCATTTACGCATCTAAGTCTGTACGGAGGCGCGTTTCAAGTCGACATGACGACCCACGCCGGAACGCATTTAAAGTCTGTATGATGACCCACGCCAGAGCGAGTGGCTACAGCTCCTTAAAAGTCCAGGACTGGTAAAGCCCGCACTTGGGGCGATCCGATGGGGTAAGGATTGCCTCCCAGCGGGTAGGATCTCACGTTTTCCCTATGAGTAGGGGATCCACTGGATCAAGGGACAATGGTGTAAGGACTCCTTCTCCTTTAAGGGAAGTGGCAGTAACAACATGGAATGAACTGACCTGCACTCCCCCATTCCCTGCCCCCTGCGCCGCTGGGGAGAGGAGGTAGAGCCAGGAAGAAAAGGCAAAGTGGGGGGGAGTGGTGTTGATTTTAA
This sequence comes from Tauraco erythrolophus, assembly GCF_009769465.1. Classification (NCBI taxonomy): domain Eukaryota; kingdom Metazoa; phylum Chordata; class Aves; order Musophagiformes; family Musophagidae; genus Tauraco; species Tauraco erythrolophus. The sequence goes on from NC_141469.1 coordinate 68,568,929, forward strand.
GATCTGGCCTTGTTTTCTTGTTATCCTCTCAAGCAACCATTTTTGTTTGCTTTTCTCTTTGTAGGTAGCTGTTAATAAACTGTTTTGCTTTAAGAAAACAGCCTCTTTTGCCCGGGACCGTGGTTGGTGGGTGCTCCTCTGTTCCTGTCTCAACCCTCAGCTCTTTTATTATATTTTTCTCCTCCCCATTTAACTGGGGTGGGAGAGCTGCGTGGGGTTTAGTTGCTGAATCGGCCTAACCCACGACAGGTGTCCACCTTTAGTTTGCACAGGTTTGTTTTTTCCCTCTTTATGGAAATGATTCTTCATAAAGCAACTGAAAACTGCTGCCAGCTCCATGTGATAATGTGCACAGCAGCAAACCATCAAATACTTATGTCAAAGGAGGTAATGAGAACAAGCTAAGTAATTGGACTGGCCTGAGTAGGAAAGATCTAGCAAAATTTTGAAATGCCATTTCAATTTGCTGTAACTCTGTATCATGCTCACCAGCATTCCTTCTGCAATTGGATTTTATTCAGTGTAATTGCTAGGGGGCATCCAGACTTACTAGCGAGGTAAGCATTTGTGACAGTGTTAGCGAATGTGATAATGGTAATGATCACCTATAAATGGAAAGTTGGACATCAGTTGTAGTGATCTAAAGATGTGGGCATAAGTAAGATTCAGAGCTAAAGGATTTTATTCTTTTTTATTGAGGAAAACATCTACTTTTTTTTTGCTAAGCTTGAATAAACAAAGCTTAGCCACTATTTGACTGTATGGCTGCTTTGTAAAATCTGAATTAAAAGAATTTTTAAGATACAAATTAAAATCTACTGATTTCCTTGTACAACTAATGATTGTATAAAGAAATCATATATAAGCTTAGTAGAGATCGTTCTTGAATTAGCAGAAATTAAATGTTTATTGAACCACTGAGTAAAATGTGTTTCTTCTCTGTTATCACTTGTTACTCTCCCATTATTATCTTACTAAATGGCATTTTAATAACCTTATCTATGGAATGCTAAATTCCCAAATTTGTTTCTGAAAAATGGAAAGCAAAGAAATACAGAAACGAAAGGACATGACAAGGGAAAAGCACAGGACTAAAAGAACAGGAATCAAAAAGAAAGTAGAAAGGCAGTGATAACAATCAGGAGACATAAGTAATAAGCAAATCTAATTTCAGAAAGAATAGTCATATTGCTGAAATCTTCCAATTAGGAATGCTGGCAATGAGGCTGACATCCAGGTAATTTAAATAAATAATCTGAAACTTAGAAGCTGTTGTTTAATGTCTTTAACAATAAGACGAATTTCTCAGATGTTCAATATAAACTGCATTCCCCAGTCTGCTCGCATAGCTATTGGAAGGTGATGCATGTCTGTAATTCAAATCAGCTTTTTAATGCTGAATCTCTGCTGATAGAAAGGTCAGAGAGTAGAGTGACAATGAAAACTTCAGCTTTTGAAGAGCTTGTCTCTAAGAGTCTCGATGGTTGGTAGAGTCTAGGCAGCAACCCAGTGCTAGTCCCGCCCTTTGCTACTGCTTCTCTGCATGACCCTGGGCGAGTCACTTGGACAAGAGACTCAAAGGCATCTACGGATGTGCCTCATATTTTTCTTCTGTACCTGGACACAGAGGTAAACAGTAATCCTCTGCTTCATAGGCCTGTAGTGAGAACTAATAGCTAATACTGGCAGAGTGCTTAAACTACTAAATACTTAAAGCTGATATCTTGTATGAGCCGATCACTGTTTTACTCTTTCACGTAAGAGTTCACTGCCAGTTCACAGATTTGAGTAGCTCTAGGCAAAATGGAAAACATCTGCCCCTCATACATCTGCAGTCACCCATGAAATGACAGTCAAGAGACATTTAGCTGCCCCCACTACCTGTGTGACAGCCAGCCATATGTATTTTATCTTGTAAGTTACATCCAGCTTTATGCTGATCTGCTTCAGACTGATTTCCCCCCCACCCTCTCCTTTCTGTGGATATATGTGAAGTACAGGAAATGGCTCCTGCACTGTCTTTTCAGATTTGTGTTCCCTGCAACAAAAGCAGCGGCAGGATTTTCTTAAAGGAAGAGAAAGGAACATCTGAAACCACATCTGTCCTCATGTATCACGAGTAAGATTGGAAAAAAAAAATGAGAAAGAGAAATAAGGAGGCTGGAGGGAATGAAGCTCTCAAAGATAGAAGCTCAGAAAGAAATTAAATTCACAGACACCACCAGGAAGGGGACAAGACTGGGACTAATAGTTGTTAGGCTTCTTGATAGTTATCAGAGGGGAAAAAAAAGGCATAGAAAAGAGAAGGCATATTACAGAGAGACAATAACAGTGTTTTAAAGAAACTAATTGGAAAACTCAAAGCAACTTTGATGCTATTGCAAAGAAGAAGAGAGGAGCCTGAGGCACAACATTCAGATCTGATCTAAAATCCCTCTTTTCATGCTTGCTTCTCAAAATGGCTATTTAGGAAGTGAATTCATCATATATACATTTTAACTAGAATACTGTTTGTAAACCTGTTTGGGGACATCACACCTATGAAGGTTTATCTGCTTGTTTGCAGACAAAAGTATAAATAAAAGAAGAATTTCAAAGTTAATTTGATAAATTTCATATACTAAAGAATTTATTTTTCCTAGTAAAAGCTCGAGTGACATGGATATTGAGAACAACCAGTAACTATCCCAGAACGAGTAATGTAAATACTGAAAAATTCATATACAGTGTAACTTAAACCAGACTACTTAAAAAAAAAAAACAAACAAACTTACATATATCAGGCAAAATTTTTGAAATCTTCTAAAACCTAAACTTGTAGAAAGAGATGGACTTAGGTGACATTTAACTTCAAAATGTCCAGTTTCCTTATAACACACATAGTAAGAACTAAACACTTTAAAAGGAGATGTATGTAAAGTAGCTCAAAATCTACAACAGAAAATGCTGAGAAGAAAGTTATGTCCTTATGTGTGTTAGACCTAAACTGAATATAGATGTTGTGAATACTGTACTGAATCTTATCTTCTCTTGCAGAAAAAGAACGTTTTCCTGATATCAAATTTCAAATCCCTGGTTTGCAGCAGAAATTTAAACCATTATCTTCCAGAGAACTGAGAATCATTGCAGATTATTCCAGATGCAGCCTAGATTGGTGGGAAGTTTTGCCTGAAGAGTAAATACTTTATTAAGGTAAAGAGCAGCTGAATGTTATCAATAAATTTCTAGAGAAGAAAAAGTAAAATTCCTGCTGAAGAAAGGTCTTGCACCATCTCTCAGTTGTATATGGGCTGATGTATGTGCATATGGACCCAGGCATAGAAACACTGTGAATGGAAGAAGCTGATGTGAATTTAGGTGGTTGGAAAAAAGGTCTGTGACAGATTATTAAACAGACAAATTCAAATGGACAAAGAAATGCCCTGAACTGAAAACAAACAAATGACAGATGAGCATTAGGTCTTCCTTTCCTGACTGTAGTCTCTGTTAAGCATTTGCTCATGGTTGGTTTTGGGGACAGAAAACTGAACTAGATGAGCCGTTCAGCTAAACCAATTGTGGTGGGTTGACCCTGGCTGGATGCCAGGTGCCCACCAAAGCCTCTCTGTCACTCCCCTCCTCAGCTGGAAAAGAAAGAGAAAGTGTAACAAAAAGCTTGTGGGTCAAGATAAGGACAGGGAGAGATCATTCACCATTTACCATCATGGGCAAAACAGACTTGACTCAGGGAAAATGAATTTACTTTGTTACCAATCAAAGCAGAGTAGGATAATGAGAAATAAACCCAAATCATCTTCCCCCTACCCCTCCCTTCTTCCCAGGCCCAGCTTTACTCCTATTTTCCCTGCACAGGGAAATGAGGGTTGCAGTCCATTCATCACATGTTGTTTCTGCTGCTCCTTCCTCCTCAGGAGGAGGACTCCTCACACTCCCCACAACATGGAGTCCCTCCCACAGGAGACAGTCCTCCATGAACTTCTGCAACACAGGTCCTTCCTGTGGCCTGCAGTTCTTCACAAACTGCTCCAGTATGGGTCCTTTCCACAGGGTGCAGTTCTTCAGGAACAGACTCCTCCAGCATGGGTTTCCTGCAGAGTCACAAGTCCTGCCAGCAAATCTGCTCCAGCGTGGGCTCCTCTCTCCACAGGTCCACAGGTCCTGCCAGGAGCCTGCTCCAGCATGGACTCTCTACGGGGTCACAACCTCCTTTGGGAGCATCCACCTGCTCTGGTGTGAGGTCCTCCATGGGCTGCAGGTGGATCTCTGTTCCACCATTAACCTCCATGAGTGCAGTGAGACAGCCTGCCTCATCATGGTCCTTACCATGGGCTGCAGGGGAATGTCTATTCCAGTGCCTGGAGCACCTCTTCCCTCTCCTTCTTCACTGACCTTGGTGTCTGCAGAGCTGTTTCTCTCACATATTCTCACTCTCCTGGCTGCTGTTGCGCAGCAGTTTTTGCCCCTTCCTAGCTTCTCAGCAGCTAGGAACTCAGAAGTCTAGCAGCTTCTCACAGAAGCCACTCCTGTGGCCTCTCTGCTACCAAAACCTTGCCATTCAAACCCAGTACACCAATAAAGTGATCATGATTTTGAAAGACATTTGAAAAAGAACAATATGACTATGTTGTCTATATTTGCAGGAATCAAACCCAAGGATAGCACCCTTGCAGAGGAAATTTCTTTCTTTTACTCAGTGGCAGATGTGAGAAAGGGATTTGTCCTTCCTAGACTGCTGAGGACCTTCTACAGATCCCTTTCCCTTGCAAAACTCTTAAATTGTTTTTCTACAAGAAAAGAAGTAGAAATAGGACTAATAGAATGGTCTTACCTGCTTCACAACTTTGGCAATTCGTAAGTGAAAGCCATGTTTTCTTCAAATCTGTATGGCTGCTTCACCAGAAAATTACTTTAAGTCCAGCAGGTGGGCCCTAACTGAACTTACTTACTCAATGCAGAGCCCTCTTCTGATACTTTTCTTTGGGACTGGATAATTGGATAGAAGTTTCTTCTTATTTTCTTTTATTTCCAGGTTTGCATGGTCGTATGTCCCTCAGATCTCTCCTCTACTCCCAGGACCATTCCGGCTCTTGCTTAAACACAAATTGAGCTTTTCTGAAGATCAAAGGGTAGGGACTTATTCAATATGCCTGCAGCAAAAGGCATAGATTTAATTCTTATTTAAAATGCTTGTTCATGATTACTTAGCATCTAATGTGAAGTGTTTGTATCCGTAGAGAGAAGTGTGTACATTTAGGATTCTTAAACAATGTTTCTTTTTTGAAAAAGATTTTTTAGTGCAGAACTCTGATCATTTACTGTTATTGTTTATGAAATTTCAGTTAGAATATTCATCCTGCTTTTAATGGTAAGAGCTTCAGGGGATAATTTGCGTTGGTCCTTCTATATCCTTTTATTTAGATTTTACTCTTGAACAAATCTACAAGACAAGAAGTAACGTGTTTCTTCATGAAGGCAGAAAACATAGTGGAATACCAACTGAAATCTCATCTGTTACAAAATGCCTCTACAATCTACCTTTGCCTTTTAGTGGTATAAAATATAATTCTTTATCGTTATTGCTTCACGAACTTTGGTTCTTTCTTTGTTCTAGTCAAGTTTTGTTTGTTAAATTTGAGAAACTACAGCACTCTACAAGATATTAAGTCAGGTTTAGATTTTTAATTATTGAACGCATTTTAACTAGTGTTTTATTATTTGATGTTACTCTTCTTTGGGAGAAAAAATAGTGGTGTTCCAAATTGCCATAACAACAGGCTGCAGTCCTTAAAACAAGATAAGCTGTGTGTCAAAGTAAAACTGTTGCCATGGTAATCGGTTGCATATTTAAAGTGCAGCAGCCTGGTTTAATCAGTCAAATTGCTCCCTTTCAAAAAATCAACTGTATAGGCATTCTTATAGCAGAAACAGTGAATAGAGGAAAATGTAAAAGTTAATGAAAAAATAGAATTTCCCCTTTATTTTCTGTTTCTGAGTGATAGCTTTTGATTCAGAAAGGTCACTTCTTCTATTTCTTTCTCACAAGCACTGAAACACCGGAACCTGTCTTTTACCTTAGGATTCTAAGAAATTCTTCATGTTGTTCATGATATGTTTCCTCTAAACTGGTTAATAAGATATTAGCATCTAAGCATGTAGTCATAAGTTCATGAAACCACCTAGTGACAATAACACATATTTATAATCTCTTTGCGTGGGAAGACTTACAAAATGGCAGGTGAACTTAAATCAATCCCTTAAATCAGTATCTGTCATTTCTGTGAATGTCCTGTTTAGATGGTCAAAGCTAAAAGCTATTTCATCCTTCTAATTTATTTTGTTTATTTATATCTATTTAAAGAAAATGTGTATGCACTGAAAAATAGATCGTTTCTCTTTGGGAGGAAGAGGAGTTTTGCAGCACAGATATCTGTTGTACCATACTTAGTTGTATTGTGCCCTGTCAGATTCCTGTCCTTTTGGCCTTGAAAGTCGATGAACCATCAAGAAAGTGACATTTAAGCCTCAAAAGAATGCAGTAAAGCAAAAAACATAGCATTTCGAAGGCTACGCATACAACCTGCAATCACTATACAGTTCTTTTGAGATAGTAGCTGATATGACAGGCGAATACGGACGTTACCTATACATTGCTATTGTACAAATATTAGCTAACCTCCCTCCCAATGTCTCTAGGAAGTGCTGTTAGCCTACCTTTCCTGATTAGGAATTTGAGTCAGAGAACCCATCTCTCAGTCTCAGTGTTGCTCACTGTATTTCTTTCTTAGCCTAGAGAACATAGTGGCTGCATATGGAAAAAGACAGATTCTGCAGATTCAGAATGGTTTCCTTCTTCTGGTGAACTGCCAGTCAGTGCTGCCTTAGGAATTGCAGCAAAACTCTTAGAATGAAAATGGCCTCTTTTAACAAAAATATTCATCGTTTTACTAGACTAGGTACAATATCAGAGATTTCTCAATGCTTTTAAAGGAAAAGTTGAAAAAAAAAATCTATGATATTAAAAGCATTAAATTCTTTTTGCATTCACTACAGAAAAAACATACTGTTTCTATTATGTTACTTTTTTTTCTACTAGTTCTGTTAAGCCTTACTGAAAAAAAAGAAAAAGCAGAATTTCAGAGAGGCTTTGCCATTTCTTGATGCAGTATCTCTATGTAAGATAGTACATATCCTGGTGAAAAATGGGGAAATCTTCCTCAAAAAAACTGTTGAAAAGTTATTAATTTCTAACACAGAATAAATGCAGAACACAAGTAGTACGAGTACAGAAAGGGTTTGATTGTACTTTACACTTGCATATCTCATTACTACTGTGTTACGGTTATTTGAGGGTGACATGACAACTAAGACTTTCAGAAATTAAATAGAGCCATCATCTGCTCTGTTTTCTAAGTGGCTGGCAAAACATTTTTTTTCCTGCTCATGGCAATAAGTCTCCCTTTCTGCAGGTTTCCCAGTGCTACTGAGACATTGTTTTGTAATTGATATATGAGGGAAACTGCTAATGTTAGCTGGCCAAAGATAAATTCAAAATATCAGCATTAATCAGGAGTTTATGATAACCTCTAAAGTCATTGATTCAGGCTTAGAAGTTGTTGGAGTGACAGGGTCTGGAATCCTTCTCCCTCAGCTGCAAAGAGCATTCTTATATTCACTTGCTTGAGTGACCATCAGCTTTAGCATTTGAATGAATCACATCATCCTCTGCCACACCACAGCAGATGTCGAGGCCTGAGGGCTAGCCTTTTTGTTTTAGGAGAAACTGGGCAAAAAATCAAACTGTTTTTTAAGGGCAACATAGCTACAGTAGCCTGTAAACTGAAGTAGTCACCACAGCGTGAAAATAGCTGCTCGCAAGAATCCTGGTCCCAAGTACTACTTATCTACCACAGGAAGCAGATGGTTTCCAAAAGCTGACTTGGAGGATATTTTTATAGTGCAGCCAAGATACAAGTACAGTTTATGAAGACGCTGAACGAATCTGAGGTAATAGGGAGACCAATGCATGCTGCAGGCTGTGGAAGGGATCCGTGGTGAAGGTGCACGCAGGTATTTTATCTGAAGCTCTATGCCACAAACCATTTGCCTGATGATGAATGTCTATTCATTCACCCCATGCTGTCCTTGTGCTGCATCTGAAGCTGAAAATTGAAACTAATTTGGAAGTGTCAGAATGAGCAGAGGCATGTTTTAGTTGTGGTGTAAATACCATCTCAAGATGGAAACCAAACTTGCCTGCTGATTGCTGTAGCATTCCCAGAGAGAAGGACCAAAACCAACACTGTGGCATTTCTTCAGACTGAATGCTGCTCCAGTGTGATCATTTTTAAGCTACAGCAAAAAAGACAAAACTCCTCAGCATGCTGCCCATAAACATGGATGTGGAGAGCAATCTGGGAACAAGATCCAGCTACTGCAGCTGATGAGAAGCACAGGCACCTCACCCAAGCCACGGAGGCTTGCTCCATGGTGAGCAGCCACAAGGTGTCCACAAATTCACAGGAAGACACATGTCCTCAGGAAGGGTGTCCTCTGGAGATGTCAGTATAAAAATTGTTACTGATGTGATCAGAAATAAATATTTGGGCTTCCACTTTTATATTTTCCCAGATTCATATTTCAACAAAATAAGCTCTCGCTTACACAAAAAGACCTTTGTTACTAGTGTTCTGTTCAAGTCTCAATTAGCAGCTGAGCTTTGAAAAAACAAGCAAAGAAGTCCAGCCTTCATAGCAGTTTCTTTTGTGCTAAGGACAGAAGTGGCTGTAAAGGACACTCTTGTTTCCTGACCTTTTGGTTTCTTTTACCAACGCCAGTCTGGTCTGCTTCTCCTAAGGTGCCTACTGCCTGGGCACTGGTTTGCAGCTAAGCCTGCTAATTTTAGCTGGGGCTTCTTCTCTGCTGGTTTACCAAATGGTAATCACAGTTGGACCTAACCCTGTTCTTGTCCTGGTCTTCCTGTGTTCCTCCAGCTGCAACTTCCAGTCCAAACAGAGCCTGGCCTGGGACTGCTGCAGTGGGTAACCTTTGTGGCGCATGTATGAAGGTGCTTTCTGCTGTACTAATGCACCGTTACATGGCATAGTAGCATTTCATTGGTTTTGCTGTATTCTTTTTGTAAAAAAACCACTTTTTTTAGAACTCTGTAGTGATGTTCAAATCTCTCCCTGTAATACAAAGCCATTTGTTTGGGATAAGCATGAGATTTCAACCTTTTGTTTTAATCTGCTGCAGTATTTGCTCTTTCTAAATGTCGCCATTGCATGTATCCTCTTCACATCACACATACTTTTGTATTCTCACACATACTAGTAGCAACTAGGAATAAAAAGGGAAGCGTCAGTCTCAACATAAATGATTGGTATGACTTGTACAGATGCTGCTGCACGGCATCCTTCTAATCACAAGCCTGAAGACATTACCAACAGGTAAAGAAGAATTCTGTGTAGCCCATGAACGAAGCTGGTCTGCATACAACGAGGAGCTTGGGTGTTTGTGGTGTCGGACCAAGCATAAGTCAACAGAGAAAATAAATAGAAATCTACTGTGCACTCCCAAATTCACTTCAAAATCTTGGTCTCCTGAAGGTAAACAGCGCCGTTTGTTCTGAAAAAGACACTCTGCTAGCTAAATGAATACACGCCATTAAACCTGGCATGCAGTGTTTCACATCACTACAATTTCAGAATAAATTCAGCTGTGGTACTTTTCCTCCTCCTCTTTTGCACTTTCCTTTGGGCATTAATTAAATACAGCATTCACAAGCATGGCCCCTTTAGGAATGGTTGTTCTTTGTATATTACAAATCTCGAGCTGTGAATGCATGGGATGGTTATATTAATTTCTAATCACCATTTTTAACAGGGAGCAGCTGGGCTACATCTAGCTAGCAATAGATATCGGTAGGAATTGAAATACTTTTGTCCATTAGCATGCAAATGCTGAACCAAATAGAATCTTATTGCAAGAATAGTGAATTTTCTTTTTTAGAAAATATATGAGTATTCATAAAGGACTCAAAATTAGGCCATGCTCCTCCTAGAGACAATCATTTATCATTTATACTTAAAAACAAATGCTTCAGATGTTTGTGTAAATGCATATGAGAAGTTCATATGGTATGAAAAGATACATCCAAATATGACTCAAAAACATATAAAAGGTGGGAAACCCATCAGAAATATATAACATCTCTGTCAGAATATGACTAGATTACAAATCCCAAAGAAAGAAAACATTTTACTTCTGTAAAAAAAAACTATACATGTAATATAATTTGCATTTTATATTGTATATTTTTGTTCTCAAATTGAATTGCCTTGCTTATGCTTTGTTCATTATTTTACCTTCATTTGTGCTTGAAAGCACATTATTTATTTAGGAAAAAGCATACTCCTTTATGTGAGTAAATTCTGCTGCAATCAGTCCTTGACCTAGATTTCCACAGTTCTCTGAAATTGTTTTTCCGAAGTTGTTCAGAGACTCCATTTCATAAGAGAGTGAGTTCTTGGAATGTGATATTTATTCAAAGCTCAGTGTGTGAATCAAAATTGGACAAAATTCATATTGTTCTACTCTCAAAAGCTATTTTTAGCATGTTCAATAATTACTTCACAGCTGGCTTTAATAAGATGTGTGTTGGAAGGGAGCCCTGTTCATGCAATATTTAAATATATGTTTAGCTGGAAAATAAAATGCATTATTGCACTCTGATCTTTAAACTGGTAATTGTGAGACAGACAGACCATGATTTTTAGATAGAAATAACATAATGCAGTTTGAGTAATAAGAAAAATCCAATAGCTGGAACTGAAATCTCAGAGCTAATTTGTAGTAGTGGTTCTTTTTGAGATCTTCAGAAAAAGAATACGTGATATTATTTAAAGAAAAGAAGAAAATAGGGACATAGTTTACCAACATCCAGTCTCAATAACTAGAGGGAAAGATTACTTAGAATAATATTTCAGTGCTAGATAGTAATTCTGTTCTTTTTCCAGTGTTACAATCAAATTAAGAATGAGAGATGTGCTCAATCAGGCTCAGAGATCAGGTGTGCATGAGGTTCCAGGTCATGACAGAAGCTCTTCTTGCAGTCTAAATGAGCTAAGATCAAAAACTAGGGAGAGTAGGAAATACAGTAGTCCAAAGGAAAGCCAGACAACAGCTAAAAATTGGAACAAGGGTAGCGTTTCAGTGTGTCCATACCTACCATGTCTAGAGATAAGATTTTAGGCTGAAGACAGAAAGGTGACTGAGGAAAAGAATGTCTGGAGCAGGGAACAAATTCAGGTCTGCAAATCAGGAGACACTTTCAACACGGAAATGTCAGAAGACAATCTGTGGATTCACAGAAAAGAGAAACAGGAAGAAGTCTGGGTCTTAAAGCGTTGAGAGGCTGACCTGCTGGAGCATGGCCAAAGAAGAGCAACGAAATTTGGTGAAGGGTCTAGAGCACAAGTCTTGTGAGGAGCAGCTGAGGGAACTGGGGTTGTTTAGCCTGGAGAAAAGAAGGCTGATGGGAGACCTTATTGCTCTCTACAACTACGTGAAAGGAGGTTGTAGAGAGGTGGGTGTCGGTCTCTTCTCTCAAGTAACAAGTGATAGGACAAGAGGAAATGGCCTCAAGTTGTGCCAGAGGAGGTTTGGATTGGATGTGAGGAAAAATTTTTTCACTGACAGGGTGTTCAAGCATTGGAACAGGCTTCCCAGGGAAGTGGTTGAGTCACCATCTCTGGAGGTATTTAAAAAACGTGCAGAGGTTGTACTTAGGGATATGGTTTAGTGGTGGACTTGGCAGTGCTAGGTTGATGGATGGACTCGATGATGTTCAAGGTCTCTTCCAACCTAAACAATTCTATGATTCTATTCTATGATTCTATGATTTGAAGTAGTTCTTTTAATCCACATACATCTAGTCTTTCTTCAGCACCATGCCTAACAGGAGCAAGTGACAGTGTAAAGCACCTGCATGCGTCTGTGCTGTATGGTTCAAGGAGAACACCTAAATTCTATCATTTTTTTAGCTAATGTAAAGGTTTGAATATGTCTTTCATTTTGTTGATTCAACTTAAGAAGCTGTATTGGCTAAGGGAAAACAATGTGAATATCCTTTCTTGTGATATTGGGATTTCTTTATTGAGAGAACAATGTTTGTGGATAATGCGCCATCTGAAGATCACGTTATGTTGTTAGTCCTGTTTTGAAGGTTCAGAAAGTATCAGTAGCCAAATATAACTTGACGTTTATTTGCACTTGGCCTCACAGGTGCAAAGTTCACATAGAAGAAGACCCACGTGCAGAGAGTTTACTATCATGTGCAGCATCTACAGATGTATTGGGAACATCTGCTTGTGTAAACACAGATGCTATTTTGCAAAAGTTTCTACTTAGCTACTGTATAATGAGTTAGACACCATTTTTTCACTTAAGAGCTGCACAAAGCTCTATCTACAATATTGTGAAAGGCATTAGAACAAACACATAAAAATGGAAAACTCTTTATTCTGGAATGTTTGCCCCGCATTCCTCCATCTCATTTTTTTTTGCCATGATGCTTTTCTGTAATGCACAGTAATAAAAAGGGATAACTGGCATCCTTCTGTTTAAATTGAATTTATTTGAAATATGGATGTATTGCATGTGATATGTCACAGAGAAACAGTGGCTTCAGCAAAAAAATTTCACTTTTTTTTTACTCCGGAGCCCTTTGGTCACTTTCAATGTTTGAGAAAATTGAAAAAAGAGTGTAAGAAGAAAGAAAGAAACAAACAAAAAAAAGATCAAATTTGATAACTCAGTTTTTCATAGATATTTCAGCACACCTTTGATAGTGTATTAGAAGTATCGCCTTGCAATCTAATACAGATCAAAAGCAAAAGGCAAAATCTCAAAACTTGCTACAAAACTGGATATTTGTCTTCCACACACCTTTAGTGTTAAGCATACTTTAAATAGCTGGCTTATTTATCTTTCTGTGTAGAGTCAGAGGAACAGATTGCTGTCAGGGAATTTAAAGGAATATTTGGGATTAAATTCCATGTATTACTGCTATGGAAATACAGAATATGGTCTCTGAAATCAGAATCAATTGATGAACTGGAAAAGGAGACTGGACATGAATTGTATTTCTCACAAACTTGCAACTTGTTTTTCTTAATGGTCAACTGCAGATATTGCCAAGATGAGTGATTGAATATGTATTAAAAACTTCAACTTTGTTGATAGTCATTGTGAAGACAGTATGATGGACAAGAATGGCTTCAAAGGGAAGTCTTCTGGTGGTAGAAACATATGGCAATTAAAAACTTGCTCTAAATGAACTTTATGAACTATAGTTGAATTTTTAAAACCTAAAAATCTAATCACTTATTGACACAAGGGCTATCAACTGTATTATTTTATCTAACAATTTGTTAATAGTATTTAGTTTACAGCAACTTAGAGCCCAGTTCTGCCAATAAGAAAAAGCAAATAAGACCTTCACTGATCTGTGATAGGAATTGCATAATTTTGCTGGCACTATAGATGTACTGAATCCAGAAGAGTTAGGCCATGACAGAGAGATATTCCTGTTGTAGTGGTTAGGAAAGGAATTTAAAAGTAACTTGATCTGAAAACACACAGATAAAGATTACAGCAGCTTGAAATTCTTAATTGTTGCTTCTTTCAATTTTTCAATAATTATTTAGTTATTTTCACATGCACTATACTACTAGTACATGATAAAATTTTGTTAGCTTTGAGAAAATTATTATATGTCCACCAGAGTGATGGCAGGATATTTTTGTCTCATGTATGCGTACTTTCTTACTTACACAACTGATTAAATTTAAATATATAAGCTCCTTAGCAGTAGTTAAACATGTATTTAGTTATAGGCTTCCTTATTTTTTGTTCTAAAGAATATGTGTTAACACAAGTGAGTTCTTGAGTACGGTTCACTAGAATTTTCAGCCTATTTCAGATCATTGTTTTTTCCAGCATTGTTTATCTTTCACTGTTACTTATTCATCTATCTCTAAACTTCTCTTCTTAATTGTGTTCATGATTTTATATAGTATTTTGAAAGGCGTTGCATGTTTTTTTGAAGTATTTCCCATTTTTTTCAATACTTTTAATCTCAGCCCTTTTCAACTGGCTGATAATATTTTACTGACCCAGACAAACGAAACCTAATAGAAAATTGCATTTCTTGATGCCATTTCTATAAAGTCAAAGTACAGAAGAATTCTTATCCGTGGCTTAGTGAGACTAACTTTCCAATGTTCTGAGTCAGGGTATGGTACAAAGCACTTTGTAATTTTTCTGGTTCGATCAGGCTCAGTAAGATCTTTTCTCCTTTGATGATCAGAAAAAATATTTTTCCATGTGTAATTAGATCTCTCTCACATTCATACACAGCACCTCTGCATATAGAGATACCACCTGTATTGCTTTAGAAGGGGTAAGTAGTAGTAGATCTAAGACACAAAAGAAGTTTATTGGAATTGTTTCAGAAAGGGATACATGAGGTTTCTAATTATTAGTCTCCTTGACAATGTAATTAATCCTACTATTGCTGTTCAGTCTTTCAATGTAACTAGTATATTACTTTGTCCAATTTGTCCATTGTATACTCTTGTAGATGACTCTTTAAACTGTGATTGAATGAATTGAGTTTGGAAGTCAGAAGCTGATAATAAATCATTCTAATGAAGTTCCTTCTATTTACCATAGAACATCACTATAAATGGAAAAGAAAATTACCCCACATTCATATTTTATTAAGTAAATATTGAGTTTTTAAGTATTCATCTGACATCCTGGGTATGATTTCCATGCACAGGGGTTAGGTGTTTTGCTCCTAATTTTTATCTGCCTCTCCAGCATTCCTTAGAATGTCACATATATCACAGGAAGATTAAGAGCTTTTTTGGTGTCCAGATGCACTGCTATGTATTGCAAATGCTCAGTCCAGTTAGGGCACTTGAGGTCCTTGTATACTAATGGCAACTGTTCGACCAATTATTAGTCAAAGAAATGCAGGTCATCTGTTGTTGAATAAAGCTCTGAGGATGTCTTTTGAAGCACTGTTCTAGGTAAGTACATTCTTTTCAAGACAGTGCCAGCAACTCAAACGTTTGTGATCACTTTCACCTTGTAGCTACATTCTCTAGCTATAGTTTCATAAATTATCATGGCCCTGTGTGATTGTATCACTAAACAATCTTAGAATCAATATATGGATGCTGAAGAAGATAACAAAGAAAATCCTAACTGCAGTTATATAATGACAACACAGTCATTTGGTTTATAACCACATAAAAAAATCAGTCATTGATCAAAATCTAATACTATCTGCTACACAAAACTGTCCTGACTAGAGGCTAATATTATCATAGTCTTCAGTATTGCCAAGGGTTTTTTGGAAGGCAAGTAGAATCTTTTTTCTCTTACATAACTTTAAATATATAGCATAAATTGTATGTGTTCAGTCTAAGGGTCTTATGTCCTGTCTTCTCCTATGTATTACCTCTTATTCAGTACAGACTGAACTAGATCTCCATCTTCAGATAGTTCAAAATGCCAGTCTACTTCATCCACTTGTTAGGCTTCCAACCAAACGTGTTCTTGTCATCTTATTTCAGACAGAACACTGCACAAAAATGTGATCTCTTGATCTCTCTGAAAACACTCCTTAAAACTATATTTTGCCAAGCAGGACTTGTTTAAAGAGTCCTTTCTCCTGATTCTGTTTCGCATCTTTTAATAAACTTGGTAAACCTGTATCACTTTTTAGTTTTGTATTGAGCATAACTACCTGACTCACAAAAAGCAAAAACTAGTTTTGACATACCACACCATGTCATGGTGTAAGTTCTGAAACCTCAATTGTCAGAACTTCATCCCCAGGTAGTCCAAGCCTCTTTCTAAGTTTTAGAGGTGCTAACAAGTGACTGGTACGTGTAAAAAGAATATACAGAGAAAATAAAATAACTGCAATGTTTCAGTTCAGAAATGAGAAACTTAAGAAAACACCAACTAAGCAATCAAATTATCTGATAATATCATAAATCACTAAGCAAAGTTTTCACATGCATATTGGGACATCTAGGCAAATGCATGTTGTGAAGAGCTTCTAAGCCTGCACGTTATTTATGTGGTAGGTATAAATGATCGCTTGAGAGCCATTATGGTCTATTAAGTAAATAAGCATTTAGGGACTTTTGAAAATTTGTAATTATGATAGTGCAGTCGCTCTAAATTGATTTTCCATAAATGTTTTATGAGGGACTTGTTAATAGCACTGTTAAGGAAAATCTCTTAATTAAAACATTCTACCTTTATGTCACTAACAGATTTTAAACACACTGGAAGGATAATCTGTTATAAAGTATTTCTCACTTTAGTTTTGCATTCTGATATAGCACTTTCATCAACTGGTTATTCAGTGGAAAAAAAGAACATAGATCTAACATCAAGATTCAATGGCTGTTAGAGCATGAGCTTTAAAGGTTCAGCAGTTTTCTCTTCTTGTTTCCATGGTTCTCTAGGGCAATATGTAAATGTATTATATTTTGTATTGAAATCTCAGTTTGGGGAGAGGCGAGGAGGTGGAGAGGTATGTTGTAAATTTTCACCTATGTCAACTTTACTTCAGGATAATCTCCTTCTGGAAGAGAAACCTGAATCGGGGTATCTCCCTGGGAAAGACATTCATGTAAGCTACAGCCTGGACTGTAATGTATTATGTAGACCAGCTGTCTTGGAAGGTGGCACAGAATGGTTTGATTTCTGATGCAGCTGGTGAATAGGAATTAAATTGGGCTTTCTAAATTCTCTCCAAGAAAAATAAGCACAGGTATGTTATATTCACATGCTAACGCTGGGCAGTTTTCACTGAGAGGAAGTTAAAGGGAGGCCTGAGGGCATGAGATATGGCATTCTGTAATATGGACTAAAGGATTCCTCACCACAATTACAGAAATCCCTGCACTGTTCAAGAGTCCAGTTTGGTCTTTCTTACATCTCTAACATCTGATTCCATGAGACAAAAGTAATTAAAATATTGAGCAACTTCTTGAAATATATTGTCTACTTACTTTCCTTCTGTCAACTTTGTACAAATTTTGGGCAAGATAACCCTTCTACCTCTGCTGATCTCACAGAATCACAGAATCACAGAATGTTAGGGATTGGAAGGGATCTCAAAGGATCATCTAGTCCAATCCCCCTGCCTGAGCAGGACCACCAAGATCAGATCACACAAGAACGTGTCCAGGAGGGTTTTGAACATTTCCAGAGAAGGAGACTCCACAACCTCTCTGGGAAGCCTGTTCCAGTGTTCTGTTACCCTTACTAGGAAGAAGTTCTTCCTCATGTTGAAGAGGAACCTCCTATGTTCCAGCTTATATCCATTTCCCCTTGTCCTATCATTGGATGCCAGTGAGAAGAGCCTGGCTCCATCCTCATGACAGTCACCCTTTACATATTTATAAACAACAATGAGGTCCTCCCTCGGTCTTCTCCAAGCTGAAGAGACCCAGCTCCCTCAGCCTTTCCTCATAAGGGAGATGCTCTACTCCCTTAATCATCTTTGTGGCCCTGCACTGGACTCTCTCAAGCAGTTCCTTGTCCTTCTTGAACTGAGGGGCCCAGAACTGGACACAGTATTCCAGATGCGGCCTCTCCAGGGCAGAGTAGAGGGGGAGGAGAACCTCTCTCGACCTACTAACCACACCCCTTCTAATACACCCCAGGATGCCATTGGCCTTCTTGGCCACAAGGGCACATTGCTGGCTCATGGTCATCCTGCTGTCCACCAGGACCCCCAGGTCCCTTTCTCCTTTGCTGCTCCCCAACAGTTCAGTCCCCAACTTGTACTGGTACATGGGGTTGTTCTTACCCAGATGCAAGACTCTACACTTGCCCTTGTTGTATTTCATTAAATGTCTCCCCGCCCAATTCTCCAGCCTGTCCAGGTCTCTCTGAATGGCAGCACAGCCTTCAGGTGTGTCAGCCACTCCTCTCAGTTTAGTGTCATCAGCAAACTTGCTGACCGTGCACTCTATTCCCTCATCCAAGTCATTGAGGAATATGATGAACAATACTGGTCCCAGTACTGACCCTTGAGGGACTCCACTGGATACAGGCCTCCAACTGGACTCTGTCCCATGGACCACTACTCTCTGGCTTCTATCCTTCAGCCAGTTCACAATCCACCTCACTACCCGATCATCCAGACCACACTTCCTCAGGTTAGCTGTAAGGATGCCGTGGGAGACTGTGTCAAATGCTTTACTGAAGTCAAGATAGACCACATCCACTGCTCTACCATCATCCACCCACTGGGTGACGTCCTCATAAAAGGCTATCAGGTTTGTCAAGCACGACTTCCCCTTAGTGAAGCCATGTTGACAGCCCCTAATGACCCTCTCTTCTGCTAGATACTAGTTTCAGTGCAGTCAGGAGTTTTTTCTATTACTCCAATATATGGAAAAGTTTAAGTAGAGAGAAAATATTGTTTTATTGAGAAGAAATATTATTTATTATTCTAGAACTTTTAAATTTAGGGTGAATCTGTTATGAAGCAATCATGACATCTTAAGTTGCTTAGAAAGGGTTCATCTCTTCAGAAGTGAGTGAGTTCCAGAAGTAGAGATAAAGTAAATACAAATATCACAAGAAATCGCTAAATGGAACAACATATAAAAGCTCATAAAAGTTAATCTGATCACATCACAGAGATACTGTGTAAAATCCTCCACTGTAGTGGAAGTTAGTGTTTTGTCCAAAACTAGAAGCTGGTCATTCATCATGGTTTTATGTGCTTCACTGAGCTTCAACCCCAACATTTAGATTTGGAGATTTTCAGAACAAGGTGGCTCTTTATGCCTTTCTGTCATTCTGTTAGGTCTTAAACTACTAGAAAATTGTTCTTCTCTTGACCACTAAGAGCTTATTTGCAGCATAAGTAATAAACGATTTCTCTGTCTGTCACTTTTTTATGCTCTTATGTGCGGAGAGGAAGGAGACGAGACATAAAAGAGCCAGTGATTGAAAGACAGCCCTCTCAGAAATAAATGCAGGAGTAGCCTCAGGATTTTACGTTTAGAGAAGAGCTGGGAAAAGAAAATTAAGAAGGGAGCAAAGGACACATGCAATGAGATAGAAAGAAGACTGGGTCACCCGTTTATTAATAAATGTTGTGGAACAACTAAACAATCTTTAATCTGTAAAATAATTTTAACTGATATGGCTATAATTTTCATTGTGTGGGGTTAGTTTAAAGGCTTGTATTCACTGAATTAATTTCTGAAACAACAGCAGGACCCACAAAGTTCTCCCATTGATTATATTTTTTGTAAATAACCTGTGGTTCCACATTACTGTGATTTTTTTTTTTTTTTTCCTTTTAATGCTGGTTGACTAAGGAAACAAGGCTTCAGCAATTGTTCTGGCATCCCTCCCTTAGCAAATTTTTACCCGCTTTGTCACTTTCACTCAAAGTTTTCAGGTGCAGTAGAGGTTTTTAAGTAATTAGCTTCTTACAAACTTTGAGAAAGTAGACGGCAAAGCTGAGAAAGAAGGTCTGTATCATAGTAATGGGAGGCAGCAGTGTGAGCTCAGCTGCAATTTCAGACAGTAGAGAATCCTCACTGGAGAGATGCACTGTTCATGGAAAGACCTTTAAAATGTTTGCATTATGTTTTCGTCATCCTATTCATGCTTTTAGAAGCTATACCCTTTTCAAAAACAAACCATTTGATCAAATCTTACATCAATATAAAAGGCAATTGATTCAGTCTCGCAGAGGAGATATTGAAAAACAAGGGAAATAGAGAGTACTGGATACTGTGTTCTCCAACAGGAATCATATGTTTTTGGATAAAGGACACAGATATTGTATATTTCAGACTAAACATTTAAAGTATTGTACAGTAGAGAGGATATTTTTAGCAAATAGCATGCCAAAATGATAATTCTTCATGTGCTTAAATTTAGCTTAAATTGCTGTAATTTAATCAAGCACTGCCCAAGATTCAAAGCTTATCTGTCATTCATTTTTACAGCTTACATACTTTTTGAAAACAAGCAGAAACATTGCTAGAATTCTGATGACTGCTTTGCTCTGTGTGTCATGAGTACTGTAAACTGCCCTCCATTTTAAATCTACTCTTTGACATTGATTAACCAACACGCTTGAGACCCTGTATTGTACTCACTCTTGCTAATTTCCTTGAATTAATATATTCACACTCAGGCTTCTCAGAGCAAACAACTTCCAGGAAATGCAACAGAAACTAGTCAACAAAAGCAGATGGGCATCTCGGGAATCTGGAGTGATAAAAATAATATAACAGAACACATTAGCAGTGCATATAGCTGGTTTATGCAGCTTTGTGATCTTATTACTATTACTTTCATCTTCTCTCTGCTTTTCCCTCTTCTCTTTAAAGTTGCATTTGGTATGGAAGTGGTATATTACACTGCCCCTCCCTGCAGGCCATGGAAAATAAAGGAATCTCAAGTGTGTAAAGAGTAAAGGTGGTTGGTTTAAAATTTTCTGCTAAATCTAAGCAGAAAGTCAGTGTCTGCAAACCCCAGCAAGCACATCCCTTCCTGCGTCTGAAGAACAGAATGAACTACATAAGATTTCTACATAAGGAGAAACTTAGAAATTTGAGACTAAAAGTGATACAATAACATGTGTGCTTGACGGGATGTGAACACGCATGTTGCACGATGTAACAAACAGCAGATTCCAACCACGTTTGGCAAGGAGCTTCCTTTATACCTCCCACTCAGCTTTGAAAAGAAAAATGAAATTCATTGGACCAGAGAGAATATATAGTTCAGTGGTTAGGGCACTCATCTGAGATCAGACCTCATTCCCAGTATTTGCTTCAGTCAATGTTGAACGAATTTATATTACTTACTCCTTGTGGCAGCGACTGGAAGGGGGCTTACCTCCTGGCCTGAGCTCTCTAGCCATGAGACCATACAACTCCATCTAGTTGGCTGGTGTCAACCGGAGCCTGGACACTCTTCTGGGAAGCATTCCAAAGGACTGTGCTAATCATAAAGTAAAGGGAGACTCCTCTTCAGAATATGTTAAAACACCTGATCAAATAGGTGTGCTGTTGATATACTTAGTGAAACATGTCTTAGAGGCCAAAAAAAGATACAGAACTGAGTTGCTGAAATCAGCTAAAGGAAGCTGAAGAGCCTATCTATTCAAACTTCAACAATGCTGGGCATGCTCTGAAGCAGAATTTTATGTACAAACAAAGCATTTCAGGTGAAAATATAGACAGCTGGCACTTTCTGTTTAAAGTCCTAAAATCTATAAATGAAAAGAGATGAGTAAATTTCTAGTTTAGTGATTTCAATTTGGATGTCTACTTTCCATTTTAAGCCTTCAAATCCAAGAAAGTAAAAAAAGAAACAATAGTAAATATTTACCCCAGGAAAAAATGACACAAATTTCTGCATTCTCAGCAGAGTTGATCAGCAAATAATCTAATTAAATATTAAATATCTTAGGCAAATATTAAACATTAGATATTTATAAATATGTAGAATATGAAATATTTAGCATAGTGTATTTTAAATTCAAACATTTTAATTAAAACATTATTTTAAATATATTGTATTATTCTGGAAGCAATGATTGTAATTTTTTTTTAATAAAAATGTTTTTGAGCAATTTGAAATCCTGCCTCTATTAATTTTTCTTCCAGTACACAATATTTTATATATATCTCTGTAATATGTAATCTCTCTCTAAATATAATATATAGCAATCCTATGATAATGAAGAATCCATAGTTTTATTTAAAACAGGGTAAATCCAGTAGAATTTATCTTCCTTTAGTTGAAAGAAGGATAGTTAAGAAAGATGTCAAGGAAAGCAAGTCTGTACTATGCTATAAAATTATTGCAACACATTTAATATCTCATCTACTCTTTATTAAATGAGATGTGCTTTTGTTCATTTTCATCACAACAAAACAATAAATATGTTTCAATTAGTATTGGTTTCAGTAGAGAGTTATTGTGGAACTGAAGATAATCATATCTGTGATGAAAAATGGGTAGTACACTCATTTTTGGAAGTGTTTTACTTCCATATTTATATTCAATTTAAACAGGGCCAGAATTTGAAGTACTAGTATCTCTTCAATTTTTCTTCCCACATCTGTGTGTATATGCATTTTTAAATCTTGAAAAATTGGTAAAGACAATGAAGAAATTAAATTTTCGTAGAAAACTGTATTAGGAGTAGTATCCAAGGCAAAATTTTACGCAAGGTCCCGCCTAGATAATTACTCATCTGATTTTCATGTTGACTTGCCTGCAGTGCTAGCGTAGCTAAAATTCCCCTTAGGATTACTATGCACAACAATAACAAGAACACTCTGACTAAAATTAGATACTAATGTTCGTCGTAATTTGACTTATTGAAATAGTTCGGTGGATTTCATTTTGTAGTTCATTAAACAAGCTTACCAGTATGTCAGAATGTTCAAAGAAATACAGGGGATGAGAAATGAATTGATGTGCTCAGAACAGCATATATGTGTTGATGTTTATCTTCCTCTTTCTTTGAGACCTCTGTTCTGCTCAGGGCTGAAATAAAAATGAAGCAAAAGGAGAAGAGGGAATTGTACACCATATTGCACTTTTTCTTTATAGTCAATAATCCACAGGTATTCTATCCCGTTATTTGCTATTTTCCTGTTGTTGGATCCCTGACAGTGAATTCCTGTTGCAAATGTCATTATCTTTTAATTTTGAAGTAATGACATTAATCCATTAATTATCTGCATGTTTACACAAATGACAATGGTTACTTTACCCTTCTTAATTGTTTATCCCCAGTAGAATTCCTGAGTAGTGTTCATACTGCTAGCAATTTAGTACTGAACACTCTTCACCTTAAAAATTAACTGTCGTTTCACTCCATCGCTGCAGTCAGACCTAGTTTTCACTCAGATGTTCAGGTTTAGATTAGTCCAATAAAGCAGGAGACAAAGGATCAGAGGATTTCCACTCTCATGTCAGTCACTTTTGCTAAGCCCAAGCCACTGAGTAAGGTAGGATTCAAGACACATTGAACCAGTGAAGTGGGGCAAGAGGAGCCTCTGTGGCCTGTTAGTTTAAAGCCATCGGCCTGGCAAAGAAATCCTCCCTTCCAGGCTTCTTCTGAGAACTCTTCCTGTGTATTATTCTGTATCTCCCACAGCAAAATGTATCAATTGCCCTCATAATAAGGGCTAGAAGTGATGAAGGCGTCAGAGAAACTTAATTTCAGGATTCTGATTAAATTTAGATATCAGGCAGATGTTAACCTAGTCAGTCTGATCAATACTAAGATGCTGTAGTACATACTGGAAAACAAAACTGTATATTTGAGGTGCTTTAATTAAGAAATATAAAATTTAGGGATTTCCAGAGTTAGGCAACAGCTTGCATAGTTATTTTTACAGTACGGTCTTTTCTGCCCATGTACCTATGTTTTGCTTACATTTCAACCTTAGTCTCTTAAATCCTTCTGGATGTGACCATTGAACTTATATTGTCTTTTTAAACAGGAGAGAATATTTTTTTTTTTAATGAGGTTAGAAATAAGAGAAGAGTTTCCTGTTTGCTGTCTGTTAATTCTTTATGCTTTTGTGTGTTTCTCTCCATGTTGATCAGAGAAATAGTGGAAATCAAAAAATATAGATTTAATGCTATAATCACTTAAGTCAACGATACAGCTTTCTAATCTGAAGGTTCAAAATGAAATCCTATATGCCTCTGAGGTATCATCAAAAAGAGTATAATTTCTCATTGATCTAAGAGGATCAGGATATCTGATGAAAAAATGGTACACAGCACACAAATTTTTGTCAGGCTCAGATGCTCAGATAAAGCCTTTTGGAGAGAATTAAAAATTCAAAAGATTGAAAGGGAGGGAAAAGCTACTTGCTCAACAACATATGAATAGTTATACCGTATTCTTGAAGAAGGTAGAGTTATTTGAAAAGACTCCTTGAAAGTTTTCTCTAAAAAGGGTTAGCCATACTGAATGCTGTCCTGAAGGTGTGAAGTGGCTTTGTGAATTTGCAGAGGAATAAGTCACAGAAGAGGTACCTGCACAATTAAAATGGAAAACTATATAACTGAAATGTAATTACCCAACATTAGAAACTTGGTTTTCATTAGAAGCCGCTTAATCTGAACATTCAAGAGTAGCAAAGTTATGTATATAAGTATTGACGTTAATAAATTGGTCATAATTCAAAAAGTGGGGTTTTTTTTTTGAACATAAGTCTGTGTATGAACCTTGCTTTTGAAAGAAGAGTGCACAACATTCACTACGAATATTTCTTAATTCTAGTTAATATATGGTATAGGAAAGAATGCTAGAAATGGAATGCATGTTCTGCAAGAATACTTCTACTTCCTTCTTTAATCTCTCAGTTTTTCTCTGTCTGCTACTCACTGCTAAGGCCATTTCTCTCAGCTTTTTTCTCAGTTTAAATCTATTTTTATCTTATTGATGAGTCACTCGTCAGTCTGTAGTTTAAGACATCCTGTGTTTCTCCGGATGGTCTCACATGCTTTTTATATAAAGGAAGAGGAGGACTGTGTAATTGCATCATGACTTTATTCTGTTTCACTCTAAAAGGAAATTAAGGTGGTATTTATTTATAACCTGAAATCTTATTGATTTTTTTTCTTGTCAAAATTTCCATCAGGTTCCTACGAGTGTATTTACCCAGGTCTGCTACTACGTTTTTCCTCACTCAGCCCGTTGTCAGTTCAGCTGCAGCTGAAATCATTAAATTCTCATATAATTATAGTCTCGCCATTCAAACAGCTAGAGTTGAGGTTGTGTCAGCAATTCCATTATAAATCCTTAATTTAAATGGTCTGCAATAACTCAACCATAAAATATGTTTTGAGCTGAACCTTGGCTTGTAAGGTTTGAGGCCAGGAGCAACTTCCTTTTCAAACCAAAAAAAAAAAAAAAAAAAGCATTCTCTAATAATTTTAGTAATAAATTTAGTACTTGTGAAAAGGCTTAGCGCCCTAGGAACTAAGCTATGTTAAAAGTCTGCAGTGACAGGAGGTCCATTACAGGTTTCCTCTGTTTTGTTTCTGTTTGATTTACAAGATTCTGATCCTGTAAATGAAGAGAGGATTTTTTGACCCTGTGTAAACTCATCTCTGTTTTAAGGCTGACAACAACAGAGTCATTTGATGACAATTTTGATAGTATATTAAGGTATCAATAAAAGGCATCCATGCCAGCCTGCACAGGGGACAGGTATCACCAAACTGCACTTCACATGCTTTCAGTCACCAAGGGACCATTCAGAATAGCATGGGCTGAATCTGAACCATGATCTGGTGATGAAAGGCCGTCATTATTTCACTCACAAATAATCTGGCTCCCCAGTTGCTTGAAGCCTAATGGGGAGACAACAAAAAGAGACTATAGAGGCAACACAACCATGCAAATTCGTTAGTTCAAATGCCTTTCACATTCTTGGTCCTACAATTTTTAAATGCTGTCGTTTTTTCTGGATTTCTCAACTGTACCAAAGCACACAACCAAAGCAGAGACTCTGTCTCTATATTTCGAGATAATTAACTGAAAACATCATCCTAGAAATCTAGCCAGCATCCTTGATCACAGAGGGCAGGCTCATTCAAAAAAAACCCAAACCCCATCTGCATCTGTAACAACTCCCAGCACACTCTTTGCCAGATGATATCTCACAGAACCCCACTTAACATATGAAAAGCAGCTTGTAAAGCTCTGTTGATATTTAGATAGTATAACCCAAATTTAGTTTGACATGAGCTATAGCTGGCACAGTTCAAAATCCATCTAGAAAAATAGATCAATGACAAGTTTTGAAAATGGGTTGAGGACTTTCCTAGTTAAGTGCTCTTGTCTATGCATTTCAGCAAGTCTCAGCTCATTGTCTTGAAACTTTGTACAGAAACTTTTGACCTTAAACTACTGTCCCTATTACAGTCACTAACAAAACTTCTGTTATCAGTGGGTCAGGATCGTAGTGCATGTGTCTAAGGACAAAACGAGAGATATTTAGTCTTTATACGTATTATTTGTGGCAATATTGCCTAGACAAAAAGTATAAAGGTAAAGACTGTGCTATGCTTAGCCCTAGGTATCAGATTATAACTATGTCACACAAATCTGTTCTCATAGCAAACCTCATGAAGTGATTTCGGGGTTTTTTTTGTCTTTTTGCTATTTTTTTCCCTTATAATTCAATCGAGCAGCCTTCAAAATCAGTCTTATTTAAGTTTGCTGCACCATAGTTTTCTTTTCTTCTTCATCTTAAGCTCACATTGCCGGCTCATGTTGAGCTTCTCCTCCACCAGCACTCTCAAGGAAAAGGACTTGGGAGTGCTGATGGATGAGAAGCTCAACATGAGCCAGCAATGTGCACTGGCAGCCCAGAAAGCCAACCGTATCCTGGGCTGCATCAAAAGGAGCGTGGCCAGCAGGTCGAGGGAGGTGATTCTGCCCCTCTACTCTGCTCTCGAGAGACCTCACCTGGAATATTGCATTCAGCTCTGGAGTCCCCAACACAAGAAGGACATGGAGCTGCTGGAGCGAGACCAGAGGAGGGCCACGAAGATCATCTGAGGGCTGGAGCACCTCTGCTATGAAGACAGGCTGAGAGAGTTGGGGCTGTTCAGCCTGGAGAAGAGAAGGCTCCGGGATGATCTTATAGCAGCCTTCCAGTACCTAAAGGGGGCCTACAGGAAAGCTGGAGAGGGACTTTTTACAAGGGCATGTAGTGATAGGACAAGGGGCAATGGATTTAAACTGAAAGAGGGGAGATTTAGATTAGATATAAGAAAGAAATTCTTCACTCAGAGGGTGGTGAGGCACTGGAACAGGTTGCCCAGAGAAGTTGTGGCTGCCCCATCCCTGGAAGTGTTCAAAGCCAGGTTGGATGAGGCTTTGAGCAACCTGGTGTAGTGGTGGATTTCCCTGCCTATGACAGGGGGGTTGGAACTAGATGATCTTTGAGGTCCCTTCCAACCCAAACCATTCAATGATCCTATGATTCTGTGATCTTTTAGTTAATGCATCTGGATATTAGCAGTATAGGAAGAGTCCATCACTTTAAAGGAAAAAACATCAGCTCTTAAAGTTATTAGCATCAATTAAAAATATTTTTAAAGTCTGTTAAACAAGATATTCCATAAAATGTCCATCTTTTGAAATAAGACTGATTAAGCTCTAATTCTTCCTGTAAGAAGGTCATGCCATAAATGAGTTGCAACAGTAATTGTAATAAAATATAGAACCAGACCTCATTAAAATCTAAAACTGAAACTCATTATTTTCCCTTAGTGTATGTATACTCTGCTACCTGAAAAGACATCCAAAACTGTTATATTTCGTGAAAGGCTTTTGATCAGCAATTTTCTGCACACTTTCATATCAGTTAGTCTGATTGTGTTTTCAGTGAAAGTTTTATCTCCATCTGTATTTCTAGAAAGTAATACAACCATGTTTAGGATGCCATAGAAAATGAGGAATGTTACAGTGATGTTATCTCCTAAATGTGCAGGAGGGAGATAGATAAAATAATGGTTCAGTGGTTATCTATTTCTTCCTTATAGTGATCTGGTACTATAACATGAAAAAGTTTTGATATCCCTACCCAGGATGGACAAACCACCATAGAGCCACCACAGTCACACAGATGACAAGCAGTGTCACTCTGGGACCACAGGCAGCTTAGTTACGCCTGCAGAGTGCACTGCTTGTGTATGGCACTGCTGTAGTGAGGCTTTCATTTTAGAGCTCAAGACTGTGTGTCATCACAGCATTCAGCTGTGCTGTGCTGTGCTTTCTGAAGAAAGTTCATGAGTCTCTAAAATTCAAGTACCTTGCACACAGATGTATCAAAAGGAAAGCATGGGTGGCTGCAATAAAAAAAATTGTGAAAAAATGAATGAAAAAATGAAAAAAACAGTCAAACCTTCTAGCTTTAAAACTCTGCTACCATCTTATGGTGAGTTGGCCAAGTAAATTACAAGATCTATATTAAAGTCTATGCTGAAGTTCTAATTCATATTTTCCCAGTTTCAAAATCTGTCTTTTAAATGCATTCCTATGTCAGCAGCTATGATAGTAAAAGATGGGCAACATTGAAATCACTCACAAGATTCTTCTGTCTTGTAGCAACTCTTCCATTTGTAGCAGTTTTGCAGTGATGTAATTACTCGGGTAGGGCAGTTGGCCGATTGCACTGAAGAGCAGTTTTGATGCTCATCTTAATGATATAGAGAAAGGTAACGAATGGCAGCTTATTGACATGGACAGAACCAGTTGTATTTGTTCTGGTATCATCTGGCATCATTGATTTTGATGAGGGATTCTATAATCATAAGAGAGTTGTTCCTTCTTTTCATAAGGAGTGAAGAATATCATCACATTATGACACTTACATTATAAGTAAGCAGCAGCTTGTGCTTTAACATATTAACTATTGTGACTCACTGCTTCAGGGAACGGTTGTCTTTGAAATCACAAAGAAAACCCAAGTATAATCAAGTTTCTAATCTTTCCTGCTGCCAAGCAAAAATGAGCGAAAAGTGACACTACTTGAAAACCTGTAATACTTAGCAGTGTATCTGTTGTTTATCATGGGCTACCTGCAAATACTTGCAGAGTTTCCTACTAGACATTGTTCCCTAACACAATCAGCTTGAAGACTTTTGCCATGCGTCATGAGCAGAGATGCTCTTCAGCTTCTATCACACAGAAATCTTAAGGTTATTTTTGATAAAGTGATAGCCTTGATTTCAGTGCAAATAAATAAGTGAAAGCATAACTATTTACGTGTACAATCACAAGCATCTGGCTGCTTGTATAATTTCTTCAGTTCCACTTTTGTTGTTCTTTACTACTCAATCAGGCTTTGAGACATTGGCATATACAATATGATTTCAGGTTGGGGGATTTCGGGCCAGGCCCAAAGAGTGGTGGTAAATGGGGCTAAATCTGGCTGGAGGCCGGTCACCAGTGGGGTTCCCCAGGGCTCAGTGCTGGGTCCAGTTCTGTTTAACATCTTTATCAATGACCTGGATGAGGGGATTGAATGTACCCTCAGTAAATTTGCGGTCGACACCAAGCTGAGAGGCTGTGTCGATCTGCTTGAGGGTAGGGAGGCCCTTCAGAGGGATTTGAACAGGCTGGATCGTTGGGCTGAGGCCAATGGCGTGAGCTTTAATAAGGCCAAGTGCAGAGTCCTTCACTTGGAGTATAAAAACCCCAAGCATCGCTACAGGCTCGGGGAAGAGTGGCTCGAGAGCTGCCTGGCGGAGAAGGACCTGGGGGTCTTGGTTGACTACCGGCTTGATATGAGCCAGCAGTGTGCCCAGGTGGCCAAAAAGGCCAATGGGATACTGGCGTGTATCAAGAATAGTGTGACCAGCAGGAACAGAGAAGTGATCCTGCCCCTGTACTCGGCACTGGTGAGGCTGCACCTGGAATATTGTGTCCAGTTTTGGGCCCCTCGCTTTAAGAGAGATATTGAGCTCCTGGAGCGAGTCCAAAGAAGGGCGACTAAACTGGTCAAGGGGCTGGAAAATAAAACTTATGAGGAGCGGCTGAGGGAGTTGGGGCTGTTTAGCCTGGAGAAGAGGAGGCTGAGGGGAGACCTGATTACAGCCTACAAATACTTGAGAAAAGATGGTGGGGAGGTAGGGGAAGGGCTCTTTACATTAGTGATGGGTGATAGAACAAGAGGAAATGGGTATAAGCTTAGTCAGGGGAGATTCAGGTTGGATGTTAGGAAGTATTTCTTCTCTGAAAGGGTTGTCAGCCACTGGAATAGGCTGCCCAGGGAGGTGGTTGAGTCCCCATCCTTGGATGTGTTCAAGAATAGGGTGGATGATCTACTTAGCGATATGGTTTAATGGGGATTAGGGATGGTTGGACTCGGTGATCTCTAAGGTCTTTTCCAACCTAGAAATCTATGAATCTATGAATTTCTTCCCTACCCATATATAAAATATAAAATTATCCTGGCCAAAGTAACATGAACTGACTTGTGTAATATTCAGAATGCTCTTTAAGACATTGATTAAAAACAACAAAACGAAACTTTGCAGTCTGATTCAATCCACATATTCTTCCCAACAACTACTTACTCCTTGTGAGAGGTTTTATTTGAATCCAAAATGTCTTCTCCCTCAGATTCTTATTTTCTACTTTCTGCAAAAGAATCACTAGGGAACCTCTTTTGCTGCTCGTTTGATGCGATAAGAGGAAGCTGAAAGGTACTGCAGCCTAGATGTGTGCCTGTGCCTCAGAGACGCAGTCTCTATCATTAGCATCTGAGTCATTGTCAGTAATTACCCATTTCATCAGCACAGGTCTGTTTTGTTACCTTATGGATTTTTTTTAACCTTATTTATATCAAGAGCTCTATCTGTTTCTTTTCAGGTGTCCTTCTGTTATTGACAAGATGTTTAAAATTTCTTTCTTTTCTGTCAGTTAGTCGCCTCTCACAGGAGCATTTATTTATTGCATGCTAGTTTTGTATGGGCTTTTGGTCAGTAGGAAGGTTAATATAAACAGCTTCAAGTTAGGTCTCTTCGTCTTCAGTCAATGGAAGTAGGCTTGACATCATTTGCATAGTACGTCATGACTATTGTCAAATCTGACTTCAAAATCATTATACATTCTTGCAGGCAGAAATGCTTGAATATCATTAGAAATAACTTGCATTCAGTTTTGGGCTTCCCCCCCCGTCTTCCTAGAACCCTAGAAAAGATAAATAACTGTAGAACTAGATTTTTCAGGACAACTGGAGATATTTTAAATGAGAAATAAGAATGAGAAAGACAGAGAGCCAGCAGTGAGGGGATACTTGTCTTAACACACCACCAGGAACGTAGGTGGTGAAACTGTGTGTGCAGACAAACCTAGCCATGGTGGCTGCTACTCATTTTAGTTCTTATCGCCAATTTGAGAAAGGGCAGGATCAATAATGAAACTTGAGACATTACTATCCAGGTCCTCAATGACACCTTACTCCATGATTTATGTGTGTCTGACAGTTCTGAAACAGTTGTTCATCTGACACCCATCTCCATATTTGCCCTAGCATTTTCCATGGGTTCTTGTAAAAAAAAAAAATTAAAATCCTGATATCAGATCGCAGGTAATAAACTAGTCTGCTAAAAACCTTGTGCTCAAAATAGATGTTTCCCTGATTACATGCCTAAACTAAAATAACTCTGTGACTAAAATACTCACACCAGTATTGGAGCACCTTCAACAACAGATGTTCCTCTTACCCTGCCTGCCCCCAGGGACCTGGTCCTTCTGTCTGGAGGCAGATTGTAAGCCCACACCTTCCCAGTACCTGGAAGGGCATCCTCACTGAACTCTGTCTACCTGCATTCAGATTGTCTCTCTGTCTGTTGGTTGTACTCTGAGAAAACCCTTAAAAAATAAGTAAGGAAAAAAAATCTTGTTTATTTACTGCAAGAGGACTTAAATATGACAGGTGAGAGCAGTTGTCAGGTCCAGGGCTGAG
This sequence comes from Tauraco erythrolophus, assembly GCF_009769465.1. Taxonomy (NCBI): domain Eukaryota; kingdom Metazoa; phylum Chordata; class Aves; order Musophagiformes; family Musophagidae; genus Tauraco; species Tauraco erythrolophus. Next base: position 68,600,524 of record NC_141469.1, read on the forward strand.
GAAAAGCTTAAGTCCTGCAGCTGAGGGAACCTCAGTGCTGGGAAATGTGGCCAGCAACTGTGGGGAAGGAACAGGGAATAGTGGAGTGGATTTTTTGGGTTGCATAATGCACACAGAATCTTTCTTTAGAAAATAACGTGAGGGATCTGAAATGGTATGTAGCTGGACATGAAATGGTAACCCTTGTTATCAGGAAGTTTGGCTCATTACCTGAGGAGCAATGTTCTTCCAAAGATGCTTCTTCTGTGAATTAGAGCAGCTTGTAGACTGAAGAGTAGATGAGCAGTAATAATACAAGCAATTCTCCAGGCAATTTTTTAAAAAAAATTTGCCCTTTTCTGCAGCATGATTAATGCTGTTTCATATAGTTTATGTGTTCTGTCTGTCTATATAGTGTAAGTATACTGTACTGCTTAAGGTTCTTATTCTTCAGAAGGTTTCACAAGGAATCTCAAAATGGGGAAAAATGAATGCTCTTCTGTTAAACAGTTTTAACCAACTAATATTTATGCTTTTACAGATCCTTCTTACTTAGAGGAACTGACAAGTTGAAACAGTCTGTTAAATATAAATATTCCTTAAATGGTAAGGTTATAGATACTCGTGCAGTAGCAGATTTCAGAGATTTGGAGAGTGTTATGGAAGTTTGTTAATGACATGTTTTTTAGTAAGACACAAGATCTTGTCTTGAAGATGCCACACAGCTGAGTTTACCACCCCCTGCAGTAGACTGTTCTGATGCTTGCTCATATATACTTCAAGTTTATTTCAAGATTGGATTTCTCTGATTTTTTCTGCAGCCATTGGGCTTAATGTTAAGTCTTTCTTGTAATGTCTTTTTCACGTGCAAATAACTATGTACTCTGATTGAGTCACGTTTCAGCCTCTTGAATAAACAGAATATTTAAGTCTGATCAGCCTGACATCACAGATTTGTTTTATAATCACTTAATAATTACAGGCTTCTCTTCTTTTCTTTCTCAGTGTTTACCTGTTTTCCTGGGGCCATTCCAGAAATGCATTCTAGCACTGATCTTTATCAGCACTGTGTACAGAGACAAAAATGCTTTCCTACTTTTATTTGACACTACTTCTTTTTGTCACACTGTAAAGAATTTACTTACCTGTTTAGCAAGACATTGCAGGAAGAGTTCTCACTGTGGCAGCTAACTATACAATGACTTGTAAGTCATTTGTGAGAGACCATTTTTTTTGAGACATTCACTCTATAAAAATAGTTGAATTGTTCATTTTTTAGATATATTGTATTTAATTGTACTGGAATATAGCTGACTGGATCATGGCATTCAAACAGCACCAGCCCCTTCTTCCTCCTTTCTTATTTCTCAGGAATCGACTACAAAATTTACCATCAATGTATTAATATCATGTTTTAAATCACTGTTAAGAAAATAAATATCATTGATAGAAGAACCAGTAGCCAATGGACCCTCTAGTAATTTTCTGACACCTGCCTGTTAGGAAATATTTATTTTGCAGCAGTATCTTCAATCAAAATACTTATTGAACAAAACCACAAAATTTAGACTAGCATTACTTTTTAATAGATTCTGGAGGAGACTTTTGTGAAACTGAAAATATCCAAGAGATAACTTTAATTTTATATCCCTTGAAATTTACTAAAAATCCTCATTTTACTGGTACCACTCTCACATTAAAAGATGTTTCAGATCAACTTGTTTCAGCAAGTGCCTTTCAGGGTTCAAATGACCTTTATTCTTGCTAGAAGCCAGCATCCTCTCCAGTATTTTATACATGCACAGCAAGAAAAGAGAAATACTATAGCACTGTGGGGGATCGAAGGAGTACCAAGAGGTTATCGCTCATACTACATTAAAAACAGGATCAAAGTTATAAATGCTGATTCAGTTATCAGAGCACCATGGGTTTGTTCTTATTTATAAAATGCAGAACAAATCACAAAGGCCCATAGCAATTATTAAGGGTGACGCGATGAATTTATATGTCCTGAAAGTGGGCTATATGCTCCTGTAATACCCAGGGAGTAGGTGAGGAAGAGAATTATAACTGAGTTACAACTCTTTGCCTGGTTCCATTTGCTCCAAGCAGGGAGCAATCTGTTTTGATCTCTATCTGTAGAAGAGTATCTTTAGCTCTATAGGACTTGATTGTGCAGGCTTGTTTTTTACTTGCCAGTAGTAATGGAGAAGGACCAGGAAAAAAACAGGGGGGTTGCTTGGGTTTGGTTTTTGCTTCAATTTAACCTAAACCAGTGATAAGAAGTTTAACTGAAAATCTTCCCCTTAGGACCATGTACCAGATAAAGGATGGCACTTCTGTAAAATAAGGGGAGAATGGACTGGGGAGGAGACTTCACAGAGAAATAAATCGCTCCTAATGTTTCCTAGCATGCCAAGATTGAATTCTGGGGCTCTGCTTCATTTCGAGCAAAAGACTGAGACAGTATCTTTTTCCTTCTAAGAAAGTGCTTCAAAATTCAGGGTGTGTCCTATTCTGGATAACATCATTACTTTTGTCTGTATGGGTGTTTTGCATTCTGGTTTGATGTTTTCTTTTTTAGGAAATGGCAGGTGAAAATTAAAGTCGCATGCAAGTAAAAGCTTTCTTTTACTTATTGTTGAAATACAGATAAAATATTCAATCTTGAAATCATCCATAACAATAAAATCTCACGTTCTGTCCAGAACTAGCAGTGATATATAAGTTGAGGAAATGTGGTTTTATACTATATTTAAAAACAGTATTAAAATAGGTTTTATTCTTATTAAGTTTGTTCTGAATTTTCTAGCAGTGAAAGTAATCTAGTTCGCTCTGTACAATGTAACTGACTAATTTACTGATTTACTGAATGCTGGAACATTTATTTCCTTGTATTAACTCTTTTCCATTATCTTTGGTTAAGACTTCTGCATATCTGAGAGTGTTTTTATAACTTAAATGTAGAATAAGTAATATGGGGATTAAGGGGTGCTGTCCAGGGTTTCTGATCCTCTCAGATCGTAGTGATGTTGCACAACCTAAATACAGAAGTGGAGAAGAAACTGTCTCCAAAGCCCGACCAAATGGATTCATATGAAAGGGGATTTGAGTACAGTCTGGAAAAGTCTGGGCATGATTGTGCAGGTCTAGGGACAAAAGAAACTTCAGAGAATGACAGCAATGCACGCTATGGCCTTCCAGCTTGCAGAATGACGAAATTAGTTCCTCTCTAAAGTTAATTCTCTAATGATTCTACTCTGCTTACGTGATTGTATATATGTGTTTAATATTTTAGGAAGAAAACATACAAACTAAACTTAATTCAAAACTAATTTTTGAATGTCACATCCTTAATTAGCACTTTATCCTTTTGCTGCAGTCGCCTCTATTTTTTACTAAGGTTGTATTGTGTTGCTATGAGCCACTGACAATTTCAGATATTTCCTTTATCTGATGCACCTTTGCTGGCATGAAGGAGGATGCTGTTGACTTGTATGACCCCCGCTTTCACTGTCTTTCTTCCAAGCGACCTTCTCAGCTTCTGTCCTCTGTGTTATACTGCTGCCAGCATCAGCCAAGTTACCCCTTCTCATTGTCCTAGCAAGTGTCATTCACTCTGTCCCACCCACCTGCATTTCCTCCTTCAAAGATATCCAACAAACCTGCACACACCACGCCCAGTTCCATACACCTTTGTAAGGGGTTTGATGTCTAAAGGCTTTAAAAAACTCAGAAGTCTGTAAGAATGAATTAAACATCATAAATCTAGTCTGTCCTATGCTTTGACTCAGTTGGATGCATTCATGTCAGATCACTCCATGTATTTCCATAATTCCTTAATTCCTTTAGTGATGTCTAGTAACTCCTATTTTGAAGGAACAAAATTTTTGAGATGTTGCCAAAGGTCCGGAGACCTTGAGGGACATTCGGCTTTGCACTTAGAATAACTCCCAATAAACAAATCTTCTTGTTTATATTTTTTTATTTTTTATTTTTTATAGTTGAGCTGATAAGTGTAAAACTTGAATATTTGGCTACCAACCTAGCATCTATGGGCACATTATTAAAAAGAAAATCAAGATATTTTTGTTCCTGTCCCCATTTGTGCCCTCCATTTGTCTGAGTCTTCTTTCCATTCAGGCTTGGGTGCTGTTTTTCCTTGCATTGTGTTATTACAAGGCACTCACCCTATTTTTCTCAAGCACATACAGACTCTCAACAGTGCTGTCTTTCAGAGAAGGGAATTTCTAAAGGATCATTTCAGCTGGAATATAAATAAATAAATCCTGAAAATTTAATTAAAATCTTAACTAGCTTGAGCCCTGGCAAGCAAGCAGAGTGCAGTTAACATTCTCCATTAAATTTGAAGCACTTGACATAATGTGGAGAGTTTGAGAACTGCAGGATAGGCACATGTTTTATTCAGAAACCAAAGAGAGTTTACTGCTGTGCCAAGTGACTGTCAGAAAGCTGGCATAAGATGTCCTCTGTGATCCATTCTGGGATACTCAAAAGAATTAAAACACAAGAAAAGATATTTTGGGTTTTTAATGCTGCTTCAACAACTACTAGAGAATCCTGAAAAAGCAGAGGCCTGTTAAGGATAGAGCTCTCCTTCCATGCTATCCTAAGATCAGAGCTTTTGGTTTAGTGTTATGATTTTTGGATTTTAAAATAACCTTTACTTACAATTTCAGTTCACTTTCTAAAGGCTAGGCCTTGTGCTAGATTCAGTAAAGTATGTAACACGCAGCTTTCTATAGGGGAATGATGCTAAACGCGGAAACTCCGAGATTTGTGCCAATCTGTTCAGTCTACTCATTCCACTATTTTTTTTCCTGTTTATGTTCACCATTTCTTTCCACAGAAACAAAACGCTGCCTTCCAGATCTGTTGCTTATTACCCAACATTTTACATTTTCCTTGACTCTGGGATCACAGGAGTCCTCTGAGTACGTAAACTGAAGTGCCGTCAGTGTGTAAATAGAAGTCACATAGAACAAACTCCGCTAGTGTCCAAGTGAATTGCAGAGGCCTGTTGAGGCAAACATCTCTTGTCCTAGTGCATTCAAGCAAGAAATAGGTGTAATTTAGGTGGCTTTGTCTCTGAAAATGAGAAACAATTTCCAGCATCTAGTGTGACTTGCAGAGCAGCTTGGCCATTGCCCCTCCGATCTATGCAGGGAAGAACATGAAGTTAACCTGGGAACTCCAATGCACTTATTGCATGCAAGGCTGGGGACTTTAGCTCCTGTGTGTGCTTTGCACTCAATCTTTGTTTTCATGGAAATTAGGGGTAAAAAATGGTGATATTTGTATTTTATGCCCAATACAAAGCCAGAGTCTGCCAAGGATTTGTGCCTTGCTGCCTACAAGTAGTCTTTGATGCATCAGACCTCTGCTTGTGGTTCCTCTCCCCTGTGCCACTATGGCTCCTTCTGCAAGAACCTAACTTTGACCTTTATGAGATACTGTAAGAGTACAGATCTGCTAAACCGATAAAGCATTTCTGCTGATAAGTTTCAAGTAAGAAAACCACAAAAACTTGTGGTTTCCACAAAAACTGTGGTATCTTGTACAGTCGCATTGTGACATTGCTGGCTGAGCTATTGCAAAAGACAGCCTTAAAAAGACAGCTTCAATCAGAAAAAAACCCCAAGTCTTAGCCCATAAAGTGAAATATTTCACTTTGCGATTGCAGGACAGACTTATGGCAGAGGGGAGAGGGAATAAATTTTTGTATGCCAAACGAACACGCAAACAAGTAGCATACAGTAATAATTCATCCGTCTAGGTCTGGATGGACCTTGGGGAGTGACAAGGGAAGGTAGAGGTGGTAGGACTGGGATATGAAAAGCTTTGTTCCAGGTATTCTGTATTTTGCTACTCTACAAATGTTACAAGTACTTTCTAGTATGTAAATATTTGTGACCTCTATTTTGACAACAGTTATGTAGAAAGGAAGGCAGATACAGTATAGGCAACTTTAAAATTCAGTAAGAGATGTTGTGAATTGTTTGTGTATTCTGCCTTCCCTTCTGCAGTAGCATTTGTAGTGTAGATTACAATTTCTTCGGATTTTACTGTAATTATAAAGAATTTTACCCACACACTGCCTGAAAGATCACTATAAACATTAGTTATTTGAAATGTTTTGCAAGTTGTCATTTGTCCTGAGTACATAAGTACTTTTTTATGTTTCCTAAACTGGAATCCCTTTCCTATCATGGGAAAGTACACATGTTTAAGGAAAAAGAATGACAGAAGTAGAGGTAGAGCAGAAAGAATAAAATTACCTATTTTTGTAATTATTTTTACAAACTGATTTTTTGTGTATTTTCTCTGAGATGAAAGACTAATTTTATAGAATACAGCCCATAGGGAATCTTAAAATTAAAGCAGAAATTAGCATCCTTTGCTTCAAATTAATATTCTTCATGATTTATTTATAGTGACCATAATTATATTCAGAACCTGACCTTCAATCTGCATATTCTCAGATTCGTATTACAAAAGTGATATTCCAAAAACTGTATTCAGAAATGAACGTTTCCTTCTAAATATGTCTCCTTAATTTATGTGCTTGAATTCCATGAGTTGAGGATACAGGAGATTCATACTTATATCATCCAACTACGTACTAAATCAATACGCAGCAAATTAACACGAGTGTGAATGTTACATTGCACCATATAAAGGAAGATCCTTCTTTTTTTAAGGTTGATAAAAGCTGGCTATCTTTGAACATGTTACATACCTAAAAATGGGCATAGACATCTACAGAGATTTTTGAAAAGCCCATCTTCTGTTAAACTTCCATTAATCAAAAACCCAATCAGTTTAAAGCACAGTACATAGCTACATGCTCTCCTGAGTTTAAGCAACAGGTAAGTGGCTTGATGCATTTTTTGTTCTCAAAAGTATTGAGATCCATCACCTTCCATTGAGATCCATTTGAAATTCCACTTAAACATTGACTAATTTCTGTTGGAAAAGGCGACAGAAGTATTTACAAGGGGGTGAGATATCATGGAGTTTAATCAGCTTATAATCACAGAGTATGCTGTCGATTGGAAGTGTCATTTGATAGGTTTTTAAGCACTGCTAATTAGCTGAAGGGTAAATTAAGTGCAGCTGTTGATGAACCAGTCAGAATCCTTGAACGTTATTACTTTTGCTGTATCTCAACGCTATTGCAAGGAATGCAGAAGCTGTTTCATCCCTGCATTTTTATCACAAACACGATCTTCACAGTCATAGCTCTATTGAGACAGGACTACAAGTAAAATTTTCTACTACAGCTGTATGTAAATATTTTAAAATGTTCTTCTCATTGAAATCAATTAATGCAGTATGAGACTCACAGAAAATATATATATTCAAGCCTAATGCAAATAAAGAGAACATCCTAAGGGTGCTAGGGTAAATGAATAAGTTATAACACCTCTATAAAATAAAAGACATGAGCATGTTTCTAAAATCTGAGGGTGATATTAATGACATTCTTTTTTTTTTTTTCCCAATTTGTATTCAAAGATGTATCCATGAAGACTTAGTGAAATTTTATAGGAGGATGGAGTTTCTTGTTTAGTTTAAGATACTTAAGAGTGCTATGTATAGTCCACTTAAAAAACATTAGCTAGCTACATCAAAAATCCCAGTATTTCTTTTGACTTTGACATTGACAAAATAATGACATGTTATTATATTGGTGGGTACTTAGCTAGCATTTTTATAAAAACATTATCCTGAGAAATAATATTAAAAGAACATGAAGACTGCAGAGACCAGAATTCACAGTGTAGGAAATGTCAGAATACATGTTGCCCTTACAACCTTCGTTCAACATTTTGTGCGTGTCGCACAGTGTGCGGTGCCATGCATTATTGACTACACATTGTTCAAACACTCTCTGAAGGGAGAATTGGAAGTTTATTCAGGTGCTCTGCTGTATTACCGTAGTATTGGAGTGCTTCACACAAGAAAGTGGTTAATTCACCGTGGCACCTTGTGTATGAGGATAAGGATTGTATTAATTCCGTTACACAGATGCAGGCCCTAAGGCATAGAGACTGCATCTATCTGTACGCGTAGCACAGAAGCTGCCTGAAGCTTGTCTGGAAGACAAGTCTACTAACTTCAGATCCGCTATCCTGCTGGAGACTTCTAGGGGCTTATCTGGATGAGCAACTCTCAATACTCAGAGAAAACATTTTAGATGTATCTTGTACCTTAAAGGACAAATGTTCTACAGTATTTACCGGAGATTGGACTAACAATGATACTTTATGCCTGGTCTGATTACTTAGATGTGTTTCATTTACCCTAGAGGTGAGGACATATGACCTTTTCAAAGGATCCCAGCATTGCTTGCTACAACGGTAAAAGGAGTTTCTGTAGAGGGGACATAAGAGCAGAAGGTGGTTGCATGCAGCTGGGTAGCAATGAGGGTTATGAGCATACATAAATGTAGTGCTTGAACTTTTACTTGGTTCAGCCTCTTTGAGCCTTACAACACTGCATAATATAATGTCTTTTCCAAAAATAATCTGGCAAACCAGTGTCATGTACAGATCCTGTGGTAGAAGCAAAGGTAGGTTCCAGTTCTCCAGAGTAAGCTTGCTGTCTTAGGTATGAGACAATGTTTTGTACTCTTGCTTTACGGCTTCTTTTCAAAATCTGCAAGAAGGAAAAGTCCTATAAGCAGACTCCTTAAGCACACATCTTTGATTTCTCCTTAGAGCAGGTCTACTTTCTGGCCTGATTAAAATGTCTCATGGATAAAAATAGTCTGTGATCTTGCAGTTAATGACTTTTGCATTGCTCAAATAACTAAATTAGGGTTGCATGAACCACCCTACCTTTGAGACCTTGACTTTTTGAATTTACAAATACTCTCTTAGCACAACATGCACACATGTATTATATTCTAGGAACTGTAGATGGGACTGAGGTCTCCTCTTTCTTCCCAACCTTGCCCCTCTGAAACCCTGAATGTCCTCTGATGATATTAGATCTTCAAACAGAAGGCAAGACACATTGTGTGCAGTTCTGCTACTTGAACTGTCAAATCATTGCTGGTGAACAAGTGTTTTGCCCATGGATTTGACTAGTGTGTAGTGATGCCAAAGGAATGGCGAGGAATCGGAGTCTTGGATTTAGTTGTACACACTGGAGGCAAAACCAGACAGTAACAGTTGCCAACTCTTCTGTCACTTGTAAGTTGGTCTCTTGGCTCAGTCATAGAATCATAGAATGGTTTGGGTTGGAAGAGACCTTAAAGATCACCTAGTTCCAAATCCTCTGCCATGACCAGGGCCACCTGCCACTAGATCAGGTTGCTCAAAGCCTCATCCAACCTGGCCTTGAACACTTCCAGGGATGGGGCAGCCACAACTTCTCTGGCCAACATGTTCCATTGCATCACCATCCTCACAGTAAAGAATTTCTCCCTTAGATCTAATTGAAATCTCCCCTCTTCCAGTTTAAAGCCATTGCCTCTTGTCCTATCACTACACGCCCTTGTCAAAGGTCCGTCTCCAGCTTTCTTGTAGGCCCTCTTTAGGTCCTGGAACGCTGCTAGAAGGTGTCCCCGGAGCCATCTCCAGGCTGAAAGCCACCAATTCTCTCAGCCTGTCCTCATAGGAGAGGTGCTCCAGCCCACGGTTCATCTTTGTGGACCTCACCTGGACTTGCTCCAACAGGTCCATGTCTTTTTTATGTTGAGGGCCCCAGAGCTGAACGCAGCACTCCAGGTGAGGTCTCATGAGAGCAGAGGGCAGAATCACCTCCCTTGACCTGCTGGCCACACTTCTTTTGATGTAGCCCAGGATGTGGTTTGCTTTCTGGGCTGCACATTGCCACTCGACCTGGGGTGCCATGCTCGACCTTGTGCTCACCAACAGGGAGGGACTGGTGGGCAATGTGAAACTTAAGGATAGCCTTGGCTGCAGTGACCACGACACGGTAGAGTTCAAGATCCACGGGGCAGCAAGGAAACCATTCAGCAAGCTCTGTGCCCTAGACTTCAAGAAGGCGGACTTCGGCCTCTTCAAGGACCTGATGGGCAAAGTGCCATGGGAGGCGGCCCTGGAGGGACGAGGGGCCCAGGAAAGTTGGTCCACATTCAAGGAGCACCTCCTCCAAGCTCAGCAGAGGTGCATCCCGATGAAGAACAAGTCGGGCAAAAAGACCAGGAAGCCCGCGTGGATGAGCAAGGAGCTCCTGGACCAACTGAAAATGAAGAGGTTAGCCTATAGAGGGTGGAAGCGGAGACAGATAGCCTGGGAGGAATACAGAGAAGCTGTACAAGTGACCAGGGATCAGGTGAGGAAGGCTAAAGCCCTGAAGGAATTAAATTTGGCAAGGGATATAAAAAGCAACAAGAAATGCTTCTATAGGTATGTAGGGGACAAAAGGAAGTCCAAGGAGAACGTAGGCCCCCTCCGGAAGGATACTGGTGCTCTGGTTACCCGGGACATAGAGAAGGCTGAGGTACTCAATGACTTTTTTGCCTCAGTTTTCACTGATAAAGCCTCTTGTCTTACCGCCCAAGCTGTGGAAAGAACTAGCAGGGACTGTGAGGATGAACCACCGCCCACTGTACTTGAAGAGCAGGTTCGGGAACATCTGAGGAACTTGAAGGTGCACAAGTCCATGGGACCTGATGAGATCCATCCGCGGGTCCTGAAGGAACTGGCGGATGAAGTTACCAAGCCACTGGCCATTGTATTTGAGAAGTCGTGGCGGTCTGGCGAGGTCCCCAATGACTGGAAGAGAGGGAACATAACCCCCATTTTTAAAAAGGGGAACAAGGAGGACCCGGGCAACTACAGGCCGGTCAGCCTCACCTCTGTGCCTGGCAAGGTCATGGAGCAGATTCTCCTGGGAACCATGCTAAGGCACATGGAGAGCAAGGAGGTGGTGGGTGACAGCCAACATGGCTTCACCAAAGGCAGATCGTGCCTGACCAACTTGGTGGCCTTTTACAATGGGGTGACAGCATCGGTGGACAAGGGTCAACCAATGGATATCATCTACCTGGACTTGTGCAAAGCTTTTGACACTGTCCTGCACGACATTCTTCTCTCTAAACTAGAGAGGCATGGGTTTGATGGATGGACCAGTCGGTGGATAAGGAATTGGCTCAATGGCCGCACTCAGAGAGTAGTGGTCAACGGCTCAATGTCCAAGTGGAGACCGGTCACAAGTGGCGTCCCTCAGGGGTCCGTGTTGGGCCCGGCCCTCTTCAACATCTTTGTCGGTGACGTGGACAGTGGCATGGAGTGCACCCTCAGCAAGTTCGCCGATGACACCAAGCTGTGTGGTGCTGTCGACACTCTGGAAGGGAGGGATGCCATCCAGAGGGACCTCGACAGGCTGGAGAGGTGGGCCCGTGTCAACCTCATGAAGTTCAACCAGGCCAAATGCAAGGTCCTACATCTGGGTCGTGGCAATCCCAGGCACAAATACAGACTGGGTGGTGAATGGATCGAGAGCAGCCCTGAGGAGAAGGACTTGGGAGTACTGGTGGACGAGAAGCTCAATATGAGCCGGCAATGTGCTCTTGCGGCCCAGAAGGCCAACCACGTCCTGGGCTGCATCAAGAGGAGCGTGGCCAGCAGGTCGAGAGAGGTGATTCTTCCCCTCTACTCTGCCCTCGTGAGACCTCACCTGGAGTACTGCGTCCAGTTCTGGAGCCCCCAACATAAGAAGGACAAGGACCAGTTGGAGAGGGTCCAGAGGAGGGCCACGAAGATGATAAGAGGGCTGGAGCACCTTTCCTATGAGGACAGGCTGAAAGAGTTGGGGCTGTTCAGCCTGGAGAAGAGGAGGCTCCGGGGTGACCTTATAGCGGTCTTCCAGTACCTCAAGGGGGCCTACAGGAAAGATGGGGAGGGGCTGTTCAGGAGGGCCAGTTGTGATAGGACAAGGGGTAATGGTTTTAAAATAGAGGGAGGTAGATTCAGATTGGATATTAGGAAAAATTTTTTTACCATGAGAGTTGTAGAACACTGGAACAGGTTGCCCAGAGAGGTGGTGGATGCTCCATCCCTGGAGACGTTCAAGGCCAGGTTGGACGAGGCCCTGAGCAACCTGATCTAGTTGGAGATATCCCTGTTCCTTGCAGGGGGGTTGGACTAGATGACCTTTGAAGGTCCCTTCCAGCCCTAACCATTCTATGATTCTATGATTCTATGACTCATGTTGAGCTTCTCATCAAGTCTCACACGAGGCCACAATTCCATCAAGCACCTTTTTCCCTGGCTCACTATCATGCTCAATTTCATAACTCTAAATATTTTAACCTCAATTCTCTGCAGATCTGGTTTAGGCTTTTCTCTGATGCTCCACATTTCTTTCCTCCAGTCTTCTTATGCTTTTTCCCCACATACTACAGTACATGGGCCCTACCTTTGCTGTTTTTGTCACAGAACATCCTTGGAGTAAACTTTTTTCCTTCTATCAAAATGGAAAAATTCCTTCCATTAAAATCACACCAAAGAGAAGATTGTTTGGGCTTTTGGTAACGAACAAAATTGTAAGTTTACTTAATTTTCCCCCTTGTACTCATTTCATGAACAGATCTATTATTTTTTCTGAAATATTTGAAAATCATGTGTCTGAGACACACAGGAGGCAAAGTTGAGTTCCAAATTTTCTGAGTTTATCACAAAAGACCAAATTTTGAAATATTTGTACTTTAGGAGAAGTATTGAGAAGCAGTTAACAGTAAATGTCTGTGGCATAAATGTCTTGGAAATAGCACAAAGGTAATTATATTTTAATTCTGTGTCTTTTTTGAAGGATTCTGACAAGTTTTCCAATGACATCTGAAGTTATGACACCAATTAACTTTCTTTATATAACAGTAATTATACAGAAATAGCTGTTCTAAATAAACAAGATTACCATTTAAGCAGCTGTCATTTATATGAATTATATGTAATACATTACGTTTTTATTGTTTTTTCAAGACAGTTGCCTTTCACTCCCTCAACTTTTTTTTTCTCACTCGCTACAAATTTCCATACATTCATAGGACCAAAGTAGTATAGAGACAACTGATACACAAGATAATAAGTGAGAGGGTGCAGGGCACCATCATGTCGTGGCAGGGAGCTGCCATTTCGTTACATATCATAACCTTCATACTGCTCTGTGTTGGTCTGACAGCTATATCTTGACACCATCACACCCATATGTTCTCAGGTAGCCCTATGACCGTCTGCCTGCTTCCCTTGACCCGGGAAGTGCTAGGATATAAAAATACATACTTTTACACACAATTTATATACAATATACACATATATAGAAATATATATATATAAAGGAGTGTACAAATATCTATAAATATGTACTTTATTTATTTAGATGTAGATATACTTTTATATATATAGACTACTACAAACGTATATGTTTATACATATATATGCATTTATGAAGATATAGTAATTAAATATATATATCTATAGGTATAGAATGGATGAAAGATTCTTTAAAAAGGGCTAATGGAAACAATAGTTAAAGTTTAAATCTGAATATAAAGCAGTTAAACAAATGTAAAGTGCACATTCAGGGCCCTCACTTTACTAGGCTGCAGAACAAACCCTGACACGTGGGGTGGGGGAGCTTCAAGAGGGTAAAGACGTGTCAAAAAGGGGAGGTATGGGGGCGTGGGCTCCTCCAAGGAGGCAAACAGGAGGTGCCGTGCCTGATCCTGTGAGTGGAACGAAGAGGCACCTGAGCCCAGCCCAGCAGGGTGGCTGGGGCAGGCTTGGGTCTTCGCGCAGCACCTGAAGGCACGGGTGACACCGCCTGCCCAAATGGAAACCAGAGGAAAGTGCTGGTCATGCCAGATGATCCCAACAGACGCTGTGACCATAAAACAGGCATGGCTTCCAGGGCTGATGGCCCCTGGGGCTGCTGTGAGCAGCACAGCTGCCCTCTTGTCCATCAGTTGTGCCTGTGCTGCTCACTGTGAAGGGGACTCCAGCAGCTGGAGGGTAGGGCCACCTTGCAGGGGTAGGGCGTAAGCAGGGCTGGCAGGGCAGAGTGCCAGCAGAGCTACTGGTGGAAGAATATAGGGGGATCTGCTGCAGGAGATTGCTGCCTCTGCCTTTTCTCTCTACTATGTTCTGACTTCTCTGTTGGGGCAAACGTCAAATGGGGTTGCGCTCTGGGAATTGTTGGGATCTTCGATGGAGATGAGTCCAATAATCTGTCAATCTTAGATGTGGCTTTTATTTATTTGGAGTGGAGATCTGGTGGTTTCAAAGCAAAATTAGCTTCTTGCACTCAAATCAGTGAGATGTTTTCTTCAATAAAACTATTACAAATTATTAAAGGATACAAATGCTATTTCAGTCTGCTCCCTTGAGTCATTGTCTGAATTCTTTGCACTTACTACTTTTTTTTTTTTTACTTACTATTTTTTTGCACTTATTACTTTTGCAATACCAAAATGTTTCCAACAGTAGTGCACACTGCTGCATTTTGTCCATTTAATACGAGTTAAAGTATTTAATTAAAAATGTCTGTTTAACCATAATTAAAACAAGATAATATTTAGTAGTATGCTTAAATTCTGAATTACACAGATTGTGTTTCAATTGTTAGAAATTCTTGATGTTAGATGATGGCTTTAAGTCCTTGCATACAGCAGAGCACTTTATAAGGAGTCAATTCTACCTACAAGTCAGGACATGCAAGAGTTTTCTGCTGGAGAAGTGATCAGCATGACAGGTGAGACTAAATTCATTTTACTCACAAAATTTAGCTTGAAATCAGATACATTTTACCATTTTACAAAAGCTGAAAACTATAACAGAAACCAGGCAAGAAAGAATAGTCATCATTCTCAAGGTGCTGAGTTTGGCTGAACAAACCAATCAAGCTTATTGTTACTGCTGATGCGTATCATTGTGCATATAAAAGAAATACTGTGAATGGCTAATTTCAGCTGAGATATTGTCTCTAGTAAGAAGATAAGATTCAAAGTAGTATATGCTACTGCGAAAATATATTTTAAAGAGAGACTTTTATGTGTCCTAATGCTTCTCATGGCCTCCTAGGATCATGCCCTAATCAGTGGACTATGAAAGGGCTGATGTTTCTTGTTTTCATTTACTGTAATTATTCTATTTTGCATAAATTAATATGTAATTGATCAAAAGAGGAGGAAGGGAAATTGACGTTTTAACTAACAGTTATTGAGATACTCGTGTGGGTGAATGTCATGCAAGTTTCTGCTGTAATTCAGATGTATTTATGTAAATTGGAACATTCTCAACAGAAAAGATGGAGCATAACCAAGCTTAGATTATCTGTGCCCCAAATTTTAAAATTCTTGTTCCAAATACGGCAGGAAAATTATTGACTCTTGCTCACACATCTAAGGGAAGTTTATTCGGCTTAACCTCTGTTGATGGTGGTGATCCCTCTCATATCACAACTAAAGAGGTAAGATCCTTGCCCAGGAGGTTTAGAACTAGGGTTTGATTGATTCCTTTGTGATAAAACTCAAAGATATATCTCATATATTAAAAAAATACCTTAATCACTAGCTACAGTCAAACCAGAGAGAACATATAGGACATGTCTCATTGTCTAAGAGATAGCTCAGATCTGTATTTAACAGTTGGTTCTCGTTGGGGAAACACCTGCATTCTGATTCCTGCTCAAGTAACTTTTTTTCAAATTCTGAGTCATTATTTTTTTTCCCAGTTCTGTTAACAAATTAATATGTAGGATTGTCATGGGATTATGGAACATATTTACCAATGTAGTATCCTCTCCTTGCTAGCATAGGTGTTTGGCAATATTTCCTACCTTTTTACACTAAAATAAATCTGTTTATTTGGCTGACATGGCATCCATATAGCACAGCAGATAGTTTCCCACAGTATCTTTGACTAAGGGTCTTATTTTAACCTAGGTTTGATTTTCTTGAGCCAGTAACTTCATCAGTTCACAAAATAATTATTTGCTCTGTTATTAGATGCATTTAGGGCCAGAGAGTGTATTTCCTGAGTTTTCTGCTCTTTATCCTGTTCAATAACAGATACTGCCTACATACTGCAGTTCAGATTTGCAGTACAAATTATTGAGGCTATTCCAAGTTAGAAAGAACCTGGGAAGCACTGGGAAAGTGATTTTTTTTTCAGTAAGAAATGCCTTTCTAGAAATAAGAAGCAATGGACTACTCTACAGTCAATCAAAGGGTACTAATAACAAAAAATATTAACATGAACAACATGATAACATACTAGGAGTGACAAGAATAAGCTGAAAACGAGTCCTTGCTTTAGGAGTATCTAAAATAATCTGGTTTTTTTCAGTGTCATTGCAAGTGTTTTACTAACCAGCAGGAGTCTTAGGCTAAATTTTCTCATTGCTCAGAAATACATAGATAGTCACATAGAGGACTGAGAATTAGTTTATTTCTCTGATGAATATGGTCCTCCATTTTGGATAGTTCTCATACTTACATACAGCCTGGACAAAAGAAAACTGTAGATCTAATTTTTTTTTCCAAAATTTAAATGAAGAAATTTTATATTCACAACTAAAGTCTCAGATATCCCTGTTTGTCTTCTAAAATACAACTGAGTTGAATGTATACAATGCAACATGATCAGATTTACATTGTAAGTTTTCAAACACCCTCATGTCAATACAGAGAGAATTAATCCTAGAGATTTCCGCTGACACTGATACACTTTTCATTATGACTTTGGAAATGAGAACCATGAGTTGTTCCTTCAGGAAACTCGGCTTACAGTCTGTGATCAAATTCTACAAACTACTCAGCTAACTAGGATCTAACAAAAAGTGAAGTCACTAAAAAAGCTTCAGCTCTCTTTACTGTAGGGGGAAGTGGGAAATTCAAGCTCCATAGCAGACTGCAAAAATGAGTCACTCCAGATGGAGCATATTACATTCCTAATTAAAGAGCACATACAGTACTTCATGATTTTAGTGCTCTTAAACAATCTCACTGGCCATAAACATTATGCTAACGTCTGTTGCGGGGAAAGCCACTTCTGACGGTGACAGTATGTGTTTGGGTGGATTGCAACAGCACCACTCTATGAAGTTTTCTTTTCCTACAGATAGTTCTCTTATTTCTTTGGTTTCCAGAGAAATCCAAAGCATCTGCTGAGATGCTACTAGGTATGAATTACAATGTAAGGCAATAACATGCGCATTATTTTAAGGTGAACTTGAAAGTAACAATGACTGTGAATTATACACTTTATTTCATTGCGTAAAAGCAGAACTGAGTGATGTTTAGAGAATCCAAAGAATAGCATATCTTTTATTAAAATTGATATTATGTGTGCACACTCATACACAGGCACCCTGAAGCATGTATAGAACACTCTAGCTGTTGCTCCCTGTCTTTTTTTTAAGGGGCAGTCTTTGGCTTACAGTAGCTGAGTTGTTTTTTAATTATTCCTTTCACTGATACCTCAGTCTGTTCTAATACAAGCTGAAACAGGTAGTTAAGGCCTTGAAAAGAACTCAGTAAAAGAGAAACAAGTGATGCACCCTTGTTTCATGTCTGTTGAAATGCATGTTCTCAGAATGGCACACGAAATTCTGTCCTTTTGAATGTTCAGCTCAACAGCAATGATCAACTCACACGCACCTATGCCTTTCCTCGAATTAGCTCCGAATGGAAATGAAATACAGAGAGCATGTCCTGTTATTCGCTTCTACTAGCTACTTTTTCAGTAATTCTCCCTCTTCAAAAACTAGTAGCAAACTGCTTCTGTCTATTTCGAGATACAGTCGGTAAGACTGTACTTTCTGGTACCATCTCATGACTTTAACTGCTGATTAAAAATCTGGAATGGACCTTGTTAACAATCACATCTGCTTTGATATTCTTTACCTAATGCAAAACCTTACTGTACATGTAATGACAGAGGGTAGAGATAGGGAGACAAGTCCATTGTCTTGTATAACCTATCCTGCACGTTCTGGATAAATTTATGGAACTGAGAATCTGCCTCAAAATGTGCATGTATGCAGACATTTCTTTTTGATTTGTCTGCTTTGAATCCAGTATGACTCTTCCTTCTGATATCAACTCTGTCTTCACATTTGTGGGTAAAAATCAAAGGGGAGCCTATGAAGGCGGATATTGTAGTGGGAATCTGCTACAGGCCACCCTATCAGGACGGTGAGGCTGATGAGCTATTCTTTAAACAACTGGGGGAAGTCTCGCGCTCACTAGCCCTTGTCCTTGTGGGTGACTTTAACCTACCTGATGTCTGCTGGAAGTATAACATGGCAGTCAGAAAACAGTCTAGGTGATTCCTGGAGTGTGTGGAGGACAACATCCTATCGTAACTGGTCAGTGAACCGACTAGAGAAGGTGCTCCCCTAGACCTGCTGTTTGTGAACAGAGAAGGTCTCGTGGGAGATGTGATGGTTGGAGGACGCCTGGGGCGTAGTGACCATGAGATAATAGAATTCTCAATTCTAGGGGAAGTTAGGAGGGGGAGCACTAAAATGGCCAAGATAGACTTTGGGAGAGCTGACTTTGCACTGTTTAGAAGTCTGGTTAATAAAGTACAGTAGGAGACAGCTCTCAAGGGTAAGGGGGCACAGGAGGGCTGGTTACTCCTCAAAAAGGAAATTCTGGAGGCACAGGAGCGGGCTGTCCCTGTGTGCTGGAAATCGAGTCGCCGGGGTAGAAAACCAGCTTGGATGACCAAGGAGATTTGGGAACACCTCAAAAGAAAAAGGGAAGTTTATAAGTCTTGGAAGAATGGGCAGGCATCCAGAGAGGACTACAGGGAGGAAGTTAGGGCATGTAGGGAGATAATCAGGGGGGCAAAAGCCCAACTGGAACTTAGACTAGCCTGCTCCGTAAGGGACAACAAAAAGTCTTTCTATAAATACATTAATAACAACAGGAGGGCTAAAGATCACCTCCAGCCCCTACTGGACACAGGGGAGACGTTAGTAACTAGTGATGAGGACAAGGCCGAGGTCCTTAATGCCTTCTTTGCCTCAGTCTTTAATAATAAGGTTAGTAGTTCCCAGGTGAGCTGGCCTATGGTGTCTGAGAGCAGGGAGGGAGAGCAAATCGAAGCTCCTGTGATCCAAGAGGAACAGGTCAAGGATCTGCTTTGCCAACTGGATGCCCACAAGTCTATGGGGCCTGATGGTATCCATCCGAGAGTCCTGAGAGAGCTGGCGGATGTCATTGCCAAACCCCTGTCCATTATCTTTGGGCAGCCTTGGCTCACTGGGGAAGTTCCGCTGGACTGGAGGCTGGCGGATGTTACCCCCGTTTACAAAAAAGGGCAGAAGGAGGATCCGGGGAACTACAGGCCTGTCAGTCTGACCTCGGTGACGGGCAAAGTCATGGAACAGGTTATCTTGAGTGCTATGAATGAGCACATACAGGTTAACCGGGTGATCAGGCCCAGTCAACATGGGTTTATGAAAGGAAGCTCTTGCAAATCAAACCTGATCACCTTCTATAATGGGGTGACCTGCCTGGTTGATGAGGGAAGGGCTGTGGATGTAGTTTTCCTTGACCTCAGTAAAGCCTTCGATACAGTCTCTTATAGTGTTCTGGTTGCGAAATTGGTAACTGCTGGCTTGGATAGGCACACCCTCCTTTGGGTTAAAAACTGGCTGGATGGCCGGGCCCAAAGAGTGGTGGTAAATGGAGCTAAATCCAGCTGGAGGCCGGTCACCAGTGGGGTTCCCCAGGGCTCGGTGCTGGGTCTGGTTCTATTTAACATCTTTATCAATGACCTGGATGAGGGGATTGAATGTACCCTCAGTAAGTTTGCGGACGACACCAAGCTGGGAGGCTGTGTCGATCTGCTCGAGGGTAGGGAGGCCCTTCAGAGGGATTTGAACAGGCTGGATCGTTGGGCTGAGGCCAATGGCATGAGCTTTAATAAGGCCAAGTGCAGAGTCCTTCACTTGGGGTGTAAAAACCCCAAGCATCGCTATAGGCTCGGGGAAGAGTGGCTGGAGAGCTGCCTGGCGGAGAAGGACCTGGGGGTCTTGGTTGACTACCGGCTTGATATGAGCCAGCAGTGTGCCCAGGTGGCCAAAAAGGCCAATGGGATACTGGCGTGTATCAAGAATAGCGTAACCAGCAGGAATAGGGAAGTGATCCTGCCCCTGTACTCGGCACTGGTGAGGCCGCACCTGGAATATTGTGTCCAGTTTTGGGCCCCTCGCTTTAAGAGAGATATTGAGCTCCTGGAGCGGGTCCAGAGAAGGGCGACTAAACTGGTCAAGGGGCTGGAAAATAAAACTTATGGGGAGCGGCTGAGGGAGTTGGAGATGTTTAGCCTAAAGAAGAGGAGGCTGAGGGGAGACCTGATTACGGCCTACAAGTACTTGAGAAGGGATGGTGGGGAGGTAGGGGAAGGGCTCTTTACGTTAGTGATGGATGATAGAACAAGAGGAAATGGGTATAAGCTTAGTCAGGGGAGATTCAGGTTGGATGTTAGAAAGAATTTCTTCTCTGAAAGAGTTGTGAGCCACTGGAATAGACTGCCCAGGGAGGTGGTTGAGTCCCCATCCCTGGATGTGTTTAAGAAAAGGGTGGATGAACTACTTAGGGGTATGGTTTAATGGGAGATTAGGGATGGTTGGACTGGATGATCTCTAAGGTCTTTTCCAACCTAGAAAATCTATGAAATCTATGAATATTGTAAGCAAAAGAAGAACATAGTGAGGAATGGGGAGTAACATAAGGAAGTGTTTAAAACCTCTAATTCTACCAGCACTGGATTACAGTTTAGAAATCAGGGAACCTGGAGGTTCACTGGAGAGCTCATTGAGACTGGAGTTCGCTGGCATGAATTATGAATTATGTTGGCATTTTCAGTTCAGAAGATTTTGAGTGTTTCTGAAATGAGAAAGCTTTCCATCAGCTTCAGGGAACTGTCAAAACCAGTTGCTCATTCCTCAGGTAGGAAGTGTCAGAGGTTGATAAGGCTCTTCCCAGTTTGCTGGTAAGTGATCACAGGCAGACACAAACTTGGCCTCCCTTTTCAATAAAGAAATTATATGAAACAAGCTCACTGGAGACGCAGGAAAAGCAAGAGGAAGGAAGAGGCTTCAAATTAAAATGTCAAATATTTCTTTGTCCACAAGACAAACAAACAGTCCAGATATAAAAATCTTTCAGAACTATAAGGGAAATAACAAAATATAGGTTAGTACTATCAGCATAAAGCTAGACCTGGTATCGTTTTTAAGTCTTGATGTCAAAGTACCCTTCTGCAGGTGTACAGACTGTCATTGCATTGGCCCTGGAGTGAAACTTGCTCCTGTAGAGAAGGTGAGGAAGGTAGATCTTATCATCATTTATGCCCTTTTGCCGACCCTTTGCACAGCAGGGATATTGCACTTAAAGAAAGGGTTTTTGCTATGTTTCTAGGTCAGTTTATGTAATGTATGAAGCTTCTGTTGAAGAGTATTCATGCATCTCTGCAGCTTATTTTTACTGCTTTGTTTGTGGTTGGTTTTGTGTTTTGTTTTTTTTTTATCTTTGCAAATTCTGAGAGCTTCAAAACAGGATTTTGGGTCACAGAGTAAAAGCAGTAATAGCAGGACACACATGATAAAGACAGGGCAACGATTGTTGAATTAACAGATCAATAAGTCGCCTCTCACACAATTAGTTGTCAATGATAAATGCCCAAAGGTTGATTAAACTGCATATCTGAATGCTTCAATGTAAAAATCAATGTCCAGAACACGCAGCACTAAGCAGATAAAACAGCCCCTCAGATCTGTGCTGTGACAATGATATGAGCCCAGCAATCATAAAAATATATCTTGATCCTATTTGTAGCTCTTATGTGTTGCTGTGGGCCATTCCTGTTTATCCATCCACATGAACTGCAGAACATTGACTATGCTGAATAAACAGCAACGATCTGGATGAAGAAACAAAACGGTCTTTCAAATTTCTGATTTTCTTTTATGTGCCAGTGCAGCGACTGCTGAAAAGGCAAAGGAAATTAGGTTGAGTGTTCAGTCGGGAGTGAACGAGACCTGCAGTTGTGTTATTTAAATGCAAAGGACGTTGGTGGGTGCCTAGCGTGAACTCAGTGAGGAAGGAGAGGGCTGCAGAGCACCTCCTGTCACTGCAGTCTGCTTAAAAATGTGCTCATAAAAGGGAAGGAAAAGGTTTGGCTGCCAACCTGGTTCACTTCTGGTAACACTACACAGTGAAGAGACCATAGATGATTATTCTTTCCAGAATTTGCTATACATTTAATAAACATGCACACAAGTAGATTGTGAAATCTTTGCCTCTATATTGTATTGCTAGGTGAATGTATCTATGACAATAATATTTTCAAATTTATATTCCAATACAAAAAATATCCCAGCTCTTATCCCTCTACTCCCATAAATTTGAGGATAGACAAGCTTATTTTAATGATATTTAAATTCATATATTTCTGTCCTTTTATTACTTTGGAATGACTTATTGTAAGAGTTTGGGTTTTCATATATATAAATATATTAATATATATATAAAAATACATATGTCTTATAGTCCTAAGCAAATGTTGGTTATACTTAAAAGCTACACATATACATATAATTTCCAAAAACTTCTTTCAGTAGCAAAAACAGTCTCTGGCACCTGCATCTTAGCACCACAACAGCATGTGGGCAGCTTTCTGATGAAAGCTGCTACATGCATAATTTTTCCCCCATTCAACAAGGCATTTGAAAGGATGGAAAATTACTGCATTTCAAGAAGCATCATTTTCATCAGATAATTCCTTCAAGAAGAGAGGTGCATAGATTTTTACATCCTTGTTAAGCTTAGTGGCCATCCTGCCTTCAAGACTACACTGAGCAGATGTGGCCTACAACCCTTCTGTCCAAACGCTGCAATGAAGGGATACAAACAGAAGGATAGACGCTATCTGGTCTTTTCTGTCTTTCTTAAAAACACAGTTTCTACTGTCATTTCTATTGTTGGTTTGTTGTTTTTTTCTTTTGGCTAAAGTTAGCCTTGACTTTCTGCTCCCGTGTTGAAACGTTCCAAAGCGGTCTGAGGACTTTAGTACTGTTTCCTATATGTGAATAATGAATTTGCGTATGATTCAGATGTACATGGACTAGGATTTAGAAAACCTCTGAGAGCTGAAACAGGTAGGAAAAATTACAGTATTAAAAGCAGTATTACAGATAAGCAAACATGGATTACATTTAAGATTTTCTTCAATAAATAAATAAGCAAGTTTTTATAAGCAAACAATGCTTACTAAAATATAATTGGGATTGTGAATAATAGGTATTTGGTCCTTTCACACTGCGATTACCACTGTCTTAGTCATGAATTATTTAATAAGATTGCAGCTTGTATACTTTGCAATTAGGGGAAAACTCCAAGTTCACTTCATTCCTTTACCAATCTCTTTTGTTGTGGTACAACATTAATTTCTTTTTGATCTTCAAAAAAGGGAGAAAAGGCCTTATGTAACAAACTTAAGAAACAGGGCATTTAAATGAACACACTGAGGCTATTTACCATTCTAATATATGCAGCATTCTCTCATTACCACTATACTGTAACTAGAAAAAGACAAACACGAAATCCAAAACAATTAAGAAAGGTGTATGTGTTGATTTATTCAGCCTGATGCTGCAAAAGACAATAGTCTACCTGACCTGTTGCAGCCCAATCCATTGATAAGGATATGTATTTCTCTATTCATTGAATTCAAAATTTTATTCAAGCCTATCAAAAATGAGTCTCTCCTTGCAGTGGTGGTATTACAAATGGCTCTATGAAAATGTTGCTACCAGGGATTCCTCATCCTAACATAACATTCATGTAGTTAATCCAGTGGAAGGCTCTTCTCACAGATTGTCAGTTCTTCCTTCTATGGGAAACTAGCAAAAACTCCCATTTTTGGGAAAGCTAAACTCATCATAAAGTTCAAATCAAAGCTTAAGAAGTGAACTTAAGATTTCAGTTATTAAAAGCATACCTTACAATTGCTGAAGTATCTTTAATTAAGCTGAAAAATGCATATATTTGCCTATACTTTTAAAGGTTATTATAATAAAAATTGGCAGAAATCAGAGAAATGTTACTGTTGTAACAAACTATGGCTATAGGTGTTCATTTCCTTACATGCACAAACTGAATTTGCATTATAATATACTGATTTACTTGTGATGTGGTTTATGCTCAAGGAATTTTGTTGAGTGTTCCTAGCAAAATTTTAAGCATGAAGAATCACGAACTCAACTAGAGCAAAGTATCCTCTTAAAGCCAGTAGACTCATTTAAATTTGATTCTTAATCTTTCTGACAGAATGCTATTCTAGAACCACAGATGGAACTGAAAACAAAGTAGAAGGTGGAGGAAAACCTTAAAGAAGCAAAGAAAGTTGCTCTGAATGTGTACTCCTAAATCCTCCTGATTAAGAACAATATCTTTCTGGGAAAGAAACTTAGGAGTCTGCTAAAGTAAGGCAAGTTCTTGTAACATCTTTTCCTTCCACTGCTGGAGTTTTTCACATCCATTACATGAGAAATGCCAATATTCCTCAGGACCAACCAGGAGGGAAAGGCGAGCACTGCCAACATGCTGGCTATGGTTATACCATCTTGCTGACAAATGTTTTCCCTATGCATTTAGCAGCATATCAAACAGCCAGGTTACATCAGCAAGAATATTTTAGATTTAATGAAGTATCAAGACATATCCTAGATTTGAAGAGATAATGCTGATACTGATATAATGTAGTAGAAATAAATCAGTGCTGAAAGCTGCAAAGGATGCTTGTATCTATAGGCGCTATATTCCAGCTAGGCATTTTTCATTTCCTCTGTAGTTAGCTAAGAAGACCATAGACTAACCATCTATTTGAGTGTTTAATTTTCTTCCCAGTATGATTGGCATGGGATGGGAGGGAGGAGTGGGATGGAATCATGGTATTCAGGAAGATGGTCCAGCACCACATTATCTGAAGTTTAGTTAGTTAATACTCGATATGACGTCCTGATATTATGAAATAATTGCTTGTTAATCACAGAAACCTACTTCTTGTGCTATGTCTAGTGATCCGCACTGTCTGGGTCTGGAACTACACAGTACTGTAGAAGTGCTGAGATTTTTGTTTCGGAGGTGTAGGGTAATCAGAGCTCTCTTAAATTCAGCTGCCCTGGTTTCAAAGCAGCCCTGTAGCAGCTGGGACAAAACTGCAGTAATTTAGAGCATTCCCTTCAACAGCCTGAAATCTGGGATGTCACTTTTTGCACCCTTTAGACAATCCCTTCTGTTTCATAGCATGACCCAGCTGCTCCTTGTACGACTTCATTTCATTGAAAGTATACTATTTTAAAGTTGTTGTTTATTTAAATAGTTTTTTGAAAAAGTCAAAAGATTTAGTTAGTGAGAAAAAAAAAGCTGCAAAACCAGTCATTATAACTAGAA
Organism: Tauraco erythrolophus; assembly: GCF_009769465.1. Taxonomy (NCBI): domain Eukaryota; kingdom Metazoa; phylum Chordata; class Aves; order Musophagiformes; family Musophagidae; genus Tauraco; species Tauraco erythrolophus. The sequence goes on from NC_141469.1 coordinate 68,625,971, forward strand.
AATACTTAAGAAGCCACTGCTAGGAAATCTATGTGATTCAAAAAAATATTTAAAATGATCAAATTAACATTAGAGAAAAAAATCTTATTGAGAGGCATTCTTCTAGTCTTGTTCTATGAATTATGGCAGGATACTACTATTAATTGTAAGGAACATTAACCATGAGGAACATAATCATCAGCAGAAGAACATGTGAATGCTGGGTTTTTAGTTATTCAAATCAGTAACCGACTACTCCTAAAGTTTCTGAGCAATTTACTCTAGTACTAAGGGCGTTTGTATAATACCCAAACTGGAAAGAATGTCAATGTTTCTCAAGATTTAATCTTCCCTCTTACAAATACCAGCTGTTTCTAATGTGAGCACATTGTTTCAGCTCAGCAGCAATGCCAGGAGAAACGTACTGAAATACAACTTTTCTGATGCAGAGAGAAAAGAAATTGTTTGGACATAATGTATGTTTTTGTCAAATAAAAGTGTCAGAGAGAAGCTGTATGAGAAACGCTGATTAATTCTTTAAAACCTCAGCTGAAATGACAGTTTAAATCATTATAGTTGTCAAGTTATACTAAAAAAAGATCTTAATACTACTTCTTAATTTGTTCTAAGGACCAAGATACGTAAGAGAAGCTGAATAAGTTGATTTCACTAGGGCATTCTATTTGAAAGGAATCAAATAGTTACAACCCATAATGCAAGCAGGAAGTTGGAAAACAGTTCTCTTACAACTAGGAAGATCAGTTCATTTAAGTAAAATTGCTACTATCTCTTTCTGAGGTTTCTTTCATGTCCAGGTGACATATATGTATTTTAGGAAATGCATTTCCAATGCACAGAAGAAAATACTTACTACACATGTTAAAAGAATCAATACCATTGGTAGGACTAAAAAACTATGTAATAGCCTAAAGAGTTTGATCACTTCCACTCACTCTCCTGCCTTCACTTCAGTCTTCTGCTTACATTGAGATTCAAAATAACTGAGACCTGGTAGGAGCTGGTTGGAAGGCAAGGACATTTATTGGGGCAGATGAGGAAAACTGCAGAAAAAAACCCATTTCAAAATATTTGTTATACTTCAAGCAAATTCAAGAATATATTTCTACTGTCATCTCAATTACTTTTGCAGCCAATGTAGTACTAAGGCTATTATTAGAATCAAGGATTGTTACCAATTTTAAAAAGTCAGCAGAAAGTATACCTATCTGGAGGGCTGAACTTGTTCCATATCCCTTTTAGACAGAAGAAAAGGAGCTGCAGCCAATTTTTCAAAGCTGGTGTATGGTCCATAAGATAATTTCAAACAAATAGGTGACTGAATTCATCAGCACTTAACTTCTTTGTATTTTCTATGAGTGCATTTATTTTTGAAATGCTATTATAGAGAAAATGGATCACCTTTGTGTTGGTTTTTTTCACTCTCAGATTGATATATCAAACACGCAAAGGTACAAGGCAGAGAAGTTCCGCATATGTTTAATGTTAACCATGAGGCCAAGCTCTTAATTGGATCAAAGCCGCTATACATAATTTTCCTCCTACAACGTTTAGCCTTAGTGACGCAGTGTGAGCTCTAGGAGTCAAGCTGACTTCTTTCCTTCTCGTTCATCCTCACAGTTACTAGAAGCCAAATTAGAACACTGGCGACAGCTGTACAACAAACTCTTTGTTGTCCAGCCATGCTCTGACAGCAGATGTAAGTGATTAGGTGTAGAAAAAAAACGTTGTTGAAGATGAACAAGAAGGAATAAAATCTAGTTCAGTCTTCTAGCTGTGATGCTGTTGCAGGGCAAATGGGAACACAAAGCATCAGACGGCTATTTTTATTTCCAGGCTCAGCATATTCAAAATATGCATAGAGACAGGTTTGAGGTTTTTTTAAAGGAGATCCAATTTTTACCAAAGCATCTTTTCAGGACAGGACATTTCTTTAAATTTTTTTCTAACATCGCTTTGAGGAATTTCTGCCCTTTTTGCTTGCATTCAGAGTTACTGACAAACATGTCCAAGTTGCTGCATCGTCAAATGAAGCCATTTCAGAGCTGTCAGCCCCAGACTCTATCTTTGGCTACATGGCCCATCTGATCTCCCTGACTGTCAATCAGAATGAGAAGAAACCAACTCTACCGGGATGGAGACTGGGAAGATGCGCATTACAGTGACTACGGGGCCAATGCACGATTGTCATAGATGTCAATCAAGTTGGGCAGTCCAAGCCTCTTCATCTGAGGAGGAGGAGGTATCTGAAGGCCATGGAGGTGTCTGTCTCAGTGCAGCGAGGGCTCCTGTGGAGGGAGGCAGCTCAGGGGGCGGCCAGAGCAGCCCCAGCCCAAGGCATCAGGCAAGTCTGCGGTGAAGAGGCAGGTCTGAGGTCAAGCTGGGAAGTCAATGCACTGATCAAGATCAGGCCTAGTAAGGCTAACCAGGATCAGACAGAACTCGCTGATCAACAGACAGGTTCATGGGGATAAGATCAAGCTAGGACACCAGTTGGCAGAGCTGGAGATCGTTATCCCATAGCATCATTTGGGCTTACTGTTTTAAGTGTACTGGGCATGTATAAATAGATATCATTTATGTCACTGAAATGATGCCTGAAGAGAAGATATTAGTGACTTCGATGTAGTCTGTTTACAGTACCCACGAGGAGAAGTTTCTTTGGATATTGGCTAAAAATCATGATTGATCTGTATATTTACTTTTTCGCTTTCCTATATGCTTCAGCTAACTAAAATATCTCTATTAATAGCAATCACGATACACAAAAACTAACTCATATCTGTCAAATAAAATTCTTTAGAACTCAATGGTAATAATAATAACACTTGTATGTATTCAGTTAATGCAATAATTATACTGGATTCATAAGGAAAGGAACAAAGAACAAGCTAAAACACATTTTGAAAATGCAGCCATCTATAAAACGAACACTTTAGGTGAAGAAACTTGCATTTCGCTGAATTCTTTTCATGTAATACAATATCCTTATTCTGCAATTCTTTTCCATATGTTTGTTTTTGTGATCCTGTTTACTTCTGAGGTACTGTTCACGTCCATACACCTAAATGTACATGAATGCATCTTAATGGAGATGGAATCGTAAGGTATTCTATCTCTGTGTGTTTTGTTCATCCTTAAGTCTCAACAGATGGAGGTCAAGTTCTGGTAGACACTTAAAAATTGTGGTGGAGCCATGTAGACTCACTTTAAAAAAAGGAAACATAATGTCCACACACATTTGAAATTATGTTTATAAGAATTGTATGTCTTCAGCTTTCCAGTTTCTGAATTCCAAGCCATTTTTATTTTTGAAGCTTTAAGTACCCTTGACTATGTCTCTAGTTTCTTTTGCTCTGTGTTTTTACAAATTTTAAAGAATTTTTACAGTAAATGTTTATGTTGTTTTTATCATCAATTACTATGCAGCCATGTAGGAGTGATGGCACTGAATATTCCTGATAAGAAGTTTTACCTATATTTTGAAAACATCTATTTTTTAATGCATTGGGTGAAGGCAAACTTCTGCCACACATACTACTCTGCCTGTGAGGAAGAAACAGATGATAATGTGCTGGGACACAAAAAGGAGTGGAGGCACTATGTGAAAGAGCAGTATCGAGTAGAATACAATCAGCCCTTCAGTGTTTACTGCAGTTTCTGCAATGTTCTTACTAAGTTATTCTTACATTCAAATGGTCAGAAATAATTATGCTTCTTGAGTTGTATCAAAAAAGCTGTCAGGTCAAAGTTTTGGTGTGATTAGAAACTGTGCCCTTCTCACATATAAAAAGTGAAAAAAAGAAGAGTTTTATGAATGAGTCTTCAAAGTGAAAAATTGACCTTGAAAACACTAATTTGATAGACCAATACTTCAACGACATTCAAGTTTTATGTTTTTCAAAGAGATAATATACGTTCAGCTGTCACCATGATAGATTGTCACAGACTCTTTTCTGCGCAGGTGGCAGAGAGAAATCTTTCAGCAGTGGGCTACACACAAAAGGTGCTTTACAGGATTCTTCATCCACCCGTGAAGTGGATAAAAGAAGAAATAAGAAGTGGGTGGGAAATAGCAAGACTAAGGACATATGACAGGCACTTATGATGCGTAATTGCTGGGTAGCTATTTTCTCTGTCCTGCAGTAGCAACTTCTGAAAGGAAAATATTTTTCCCAACTACGCAGACAGACCGCTTTTTGCAGATCCACGTTGAAGCGCATCTGCCTTGGATCATTAAACTTATACTGGGAAATGAGAGAGACAAAATAAATTAGAAATTAAAGGTATTTTACTGCTAGTACATGACAATTTGATGTTATTCCTGAAGCTGTGATGTGTCCTCCCTAGAGTGTATCCAGTAATCAGAGCTTCCTGACAAATCAAGGAAAGGGGCTGATGTAAATTCTGAAACAGACTTCAGACCTGAAATTAAGAATATAAAACCAATGTGTTTTGAGATTGTTTACTAGCTGCTTTTAGCAGTAAGCATGTTTAATTCCTAGTAAACACTGAAGTGCATTCTCTATAGATAGTAACTTTAAAATCAAGAATATAGTATGTGCTTTCAAAAAATATTTGAACAGAGTGAGACCATTATTATTTTTTTATTCTAAGTTGAATGCTGAAAGAGATTTTTTTACAGTTGAAAAGCTGAGAAAAATGGAGAGGGTTAGGTTCACTTTGTGAGTCTATGTTAGTCTGAAATCAGTATTACTTTTAAGAATAAAAGTATGCCTTATATCATATTTTGTTTGTAATAGCATATATTGCTGATTGTGTTTGGAATGGTAAGCCTCCAGTGGGAAATTCTGTGAGGCTGAAAAGGAATTTCCATGATACACTCCTGTTTTCAAACATTCGTAACTTTGTATGGCATTCTTTGAGATGAAATTTCAAATTTAGTCCCAGGAAAATTCATGAAGATAATAACAAGACTTACATAAATGAGCATATTTTCAGAGAGGCAGCTACCGAGGTGTTCACTGCCCCTGTTTGTTATTTGGATTACTGGAAAACACTGCTAAACAATTCTGTTGTACGCAGTCATTTTTAGTATAATCTGGAATATTTCATTTTATGCAGCTGTTTTTACTTGGTTGTAACATTCACAGTGTTCAATTTCTTTGCAGAGGCATAAAGCATGTATTTAAAGATGTTTCTTTTTGAAGCATAAATGTAAATACATTTTGGCTGTCCTTTTCAGTTATGTATATGAGACTCCATGTCCTGTCTGGCACCTGATATAACGATAGTCCTGCCCAGGGCAGTATAACATGAAACACTGGCTAAATCCCTTCCAATTCCTTTTGCTGAAAGGTAAAGCAAAACACTGTTTCCTACTGAAAAAGGAAGGTACCTTTTATAACAGGTTAGGTTCAGGTTCGTTTAGGCAGGCTTATTTTTGCATGGTTAAAATCTTTGGTGAGGAATACAGCAAAGTGTATTCTGATACAAATGACCTATGATTTGACTAAGAGCTTGAATTCCTCAGGCAGCCAATGGGCCTTGGAGTACCTACATGCACAGCAAATTTCTCCTCAGCTGGTGAAGTGTTTTGCTTAGGAACTGTGTACTCTGCACATGTGCTGGTTGTGTACTGTACTTCGCATAGAACTACCGAGCACTCCAATTGTCTTCCAGTCGGGCACAATGGCTTTATTGTTGAATTAGGAAAGCAGTCGTGATTAAAAGGGCATCATAAGAAGAGAGGTAGAGAAAGATCATCATGCTCTTCCGGGCGTCTACCAACAGCATATTTTGGCTCAGGAACGTGCCTGAGGCTGAGAAATAAGAGATCCTGAGATCTACTCTGACTAGTGCTGATAATTATTACTGATCTGCAGGGGTGACTATGGCAATACTGAATCTCTTAGAAGCCCTCAAATGTTGACAGGGAAATAGAATGAATGATCTTATCAATTAAGGCATCAGATTCATAGAGAGGTGATGTGATTAATACAGGAAATTTGTAGCCAAAGGTGTGACAAAAATCCACCAACACCTTTAAATCCCAGGTTACTTCCCCTTAATGTATTTTCCCTTTTATTAATTTACTTACCAATTTTTTAAGTAACTGCTTCTGAGGGAAGAAGGAGAGCATAGTATAACTCATTCTGGGAAGCTCTGCAGTCTGGTGGATACCCCAGAAATTCAGACTTCTAGACAACTGGATTTTGATCTTCTTGTTGACTCTTGTTTGTTGTGCAGCTTTGGTTTTGTTAGACCTTGGTAGCTACTTTGCAGCAATGTGTCCAGGAGACACTATGACAATGCCTGCATTATAAAGAATGCTGACCTGAGGACAGAGCTTTCAGTCTCTCTCCATTTTCAAATGGTTCCTCAGGTAGGCTTATGTTGTGTTATCATATGGTATTTTTGTTTCATTTAATATACTCATTCTTCACATTCTATATGATGATGAGGTATTTGCTTCCCTTTTTTTTCATTTTCAAGTGAAGTAAAAACAAGCACTCTTGTTTGTATGGAGTTCTGCAAAATGCACAAACACTTAAGGGTGTACCTCAGTTGGATGTTGGTGCCACACAACTGAGCATGAACGAACAAAAAACTGAGCTCAGACACTTTCATTTCCTTACAAATTGACAATTTGATTTCAGTTTGATCTGAATTTAAAAATTAGATCAAGACACTGTACTAGGAGAACAATGGGATCCAGTTAGGAAATTCTTTCATCTCTCCTGTAGTCTCATTGGAAGACTGCACTGTGGAGCCAGTCAGAGGGAAGCAGGTAAATTATTCATCTAGATATTCACGTGGGAAATTTACCCTTGAATGTATTGCTTTTGCCCGTGGTGATATGCTTTCTGGACCAACTTAATTCTCTGCTCTAGTTTCTGTCAACTTCGACTTTGGTTCACTCCTGTCTTCTCTTTGCTCCAGTTCTGTACCTTTATTCCACTTTCTTCCTTTCTTTCTTTTTAGTTCATTTCCTCTAACGACCTCCTACTCTCAAAGAATGCAACTGGGATTAATCACTGGACTTGGATGTTCTTCCATTCCTTCTTTTCAAGTGAGGTTCAGTTTGAAAATAAGATGCCTGCCTTTCAGCATCTGTGGATGAAGTAAGTGATTACAAAATGACATTGCAATTAAGAATTTACTCAGTCAGTGGATGATCAGAAACATAACTTTTGCACATTAGAATAAATAAGCAGTAGGATTTGATAAACTCCGAAGAATCAGATACTGTTCCCTTTTGAAAGATTAAGATATTTGCACTTGTATTTCAGTCATATTGTCGTATAGCAAGAGTAGCAGAGACATACTGAATTGGGTAAAAATTCCCAAAATTACTCCAGTCGGCTAGGCATCCAATAATGCGCTTTCTTGGTCTCATAGTCTCATCTTCTTCAAACATCTTCAATTTCAACTGCCCTGTTAAAGATTAACCATTTTCTCCTGTTAATTTCTATGAACAGTTACCTAGATTGTATCATCAAGTTGTGCCAGGGGAGGTTTAGATTACATATTAGAAAAAATTTCCTCACTGAAAGGGTTATGAAGCACTGGAACTGGCTGCCCAGGGAAGTGGTTGGGTCACCATCCCTGGAAGTGTTAAAAGACATGTAGATATGGTGCTTAGGGACATGGTTTAGTGGTGGACTTGGCAGTGTTAGGTTAATGGTAAGACTCTGCGATCTTCAAGGTCTTTTCCAAACTAAATGATCCAAATATTCAATTTTTTATTCAGCACCACAAAAGTATCTAGAACTGAGCTCTTATTAACTCTCTAGTTATAAAACTAACAAGAAACTAAAATTAAGATGTTGCCATATGTATGTTTTAGGAGCACATTTCTACCGTTAATTTACCGTAATTTTAACACATTTTCACTTAGATGTAGTAAATGATTTTTAAAACTACTCTATTATTATGAATGACCAAAACTGCATATAGAACAGACTAATTAGTGAGACAACAAACCCCCATGAAAGTAGAGCTATATTTATTCTGTTAAAACCTCTACCATTGTCATGTTTTGATGTGGAGGGGGGGTGGTTCTGGTGGCAGGAGAGGGGTTTTGCTCCCTGCGACCTCCCCGGTTTTGGAACCGGGTTAGGCTTAGTTCTGGCCACCAGATCAGACTGCCATCCCCCTCGGGGTTGAGCCAATAGGGCGCCTCTGCGAATTGCCCTATTTAAGTCAGGACAAAGGAACCGGAAAAGGTGCTTTGCCCAGGAGCCAGGAGAGAAGGGAGGAGGGCACTGCCCCCGCTCCCTGGCTCCCGGCCGGGCAGCTGCCTGTGTCGGGCCGGCGCCGCCCACGGAGAATGGCGGCGGCGGAGCCAGCTGGGGAACTCAGGGGCACCCCACTCCCGGGGTGCCCACTGGGCTGAGTTCACCTGGAGAGGACTGAGATCTGAGAGAAACAGCCGCATCGACAGCAGGTCAGTGAGGATGGAGCGGGAGGAGGTGTGCCGGAGCCGAGTTTCCCCTGCGGCTGATGGTGAGATAGCAGGCGGCCCCCCTGCAACCAGGACGGCCTCAGTGGAGCAGAGACCCACTCGCAGCCCGTGGGGAGAAGATGCCTGAGCCTGAGGATGGTCGTGTTGGGGTGCACGACAAGGCAGAGAGGCATCTGGAGTCTGCGTGACGACCCACGCCGGAGCGAGTGGCTACAGCTCCCTAAGTACCCGAGACTGTGGTAAAGCCCACACCGGAGCAATCCGTGGGAAGGATTGTTTCCAGTGGGCTGGACTCACGCTGGAGAAGTTTGTGGATATTTCCTCGTGGGTAGGGGATCCATTGGAGCAGGGGAAAAGGGTGTAAGGACTCCTCCTCCTTTAAGAAAGAAGCAGCAGTAACAGCACGGAATGAACTGACCTGCACTCCCCCAGTCCCTACCCCCTGTGCTGCTGGGGGGAGGAGGTAGAGCCGGGAGGAAAAGGAAGGGGAGGGGGGGGGAAGGTGTCGGTTTTAAGATCTGGTTCTGTTTCTTTCTGTCCTCTCGAGTAATCAGTTTTTGTTTCCCTTTGTCCTTCTAAGTAATCATTAATAAACTGTTTTGCTTTGAGAAAGCCCTGTCTGTTTTGCCTAGGACCATGGTTGGTGGGTGCTCCCTCTGTTCTTGTCTCAACCCTCAGTCCCTTTGTTTTTTTTTTTCTCTCCTCTCTACTTTACTGGAGAAGGAGAGACTGTGTGAGTTTTAGTTGCTGGATCAGCCTAAAACCACGACAACCATCTTGTCACATTATATTGATAAGCCATTCATAATACACAAAGAACGTTGAATTTCACATCTTAGGACAATATTCTGACCTCTCGTTCCCTTAAGTACAGTAGTAGAGTAAAGAAAGTACCAATGTGCTCTTGCGGCCCAGAAGGCCAACCGCGTCCTGGGCTGCATCAAGAGGAGTGTGGCCAGCAGGTCGAGAGAGGTGATTCTTCCCCTCTACTCTGCCCTCGTGAGACCTCACCTGGAGTACTGTGTCCAGTTCTGGAGCCCCCAACATAAGAAGGACATGGACCAGTTGGAGAGGGTCCAGAGGAGGGCCACGAAGATGATAAGAGGGCTGGAGCACCTTTCCTATGAGGACAGGCTGAAAGAGTTGGGGCTGTTCAGCCTGGAGAAGAGGAGGCTCCGGGGTGACCTTATAGCGGTCTTCCAGTACCTCAAGGGGGCCTACAGGAAAGATGGGGAGAGGCTGTTCAGGAGGGCCAGTTGTGATAGGACAAGGGGTAATGGTTTTAAAATAGAGGGAGGTAGATTCAGATTGGATATTAGAAAAAAATTTTTTACCATGAGAGTTGTAGAACACTGGAACAGGTTGCCCAGAGAGGTGATGGATGCTCCATCCCTGGAGACATTCAAGGCCAGGTTGGATGAGGCCCTGAGCAACCTGATCTAGTTGGAGATATCCCTGTTCCTTGCAGGGGGGTTGGACTAGATGACCTTCGAAGGTCCCTTCCAGCCCTAACCATTCTATGATTCTATGATTCTATGATTCACAATCACTACGTCAGCCTAGTATGAACCTAAGAAAGTAGCCCTTTCAGAGAACCACAGCTCCTGAACAGTTTTAGGTGTATTTAACTGTCTGTCAAGTAGAGTTATTTTCTAATTTAGTTTTACTACACTAGTTTTATTTTAAAATAATGTACATTTTGAACAGCCATATACAGTTTTTTTTTGTTATGGAATTAAGAGAGTGATTTTTTTTCTCTTGATATCTTTAAATAAAGAATTTAAAAATTGTAAGAAAATAGAACTGTGAATAGATTTCAGGGAATAATATACTGAAATGTCACTAAGCAATAATTATGCTGCTAATCATGCAGCTGGAAAGAGCACAGGTAAAAGAGTTTCTGTTGATATGCATTTACCATTAAATAATAATTAGTGATGGGTAAGTAGATGAAATACTTTGCCATCATGAACAACTACAAGTGTTAGCAATATGCTCAGAGGTCATTGGGTAATTCAATCAGTCGGGTAATGAAGTTGTCCTGGTTATATGGTAAAAAAGAGAATCTCTGGAGCACTGTAATTTTTATTTTAGTGTAACAGTAAAAGGCAAAATGCAAATGCAGAGGAATTATTATGCTGTGAACTTTCTTACCCTAAATTAAACATTGATCTCTGAACATCAACCAGAGCTGTATTAACGCAGGGGGAATCATTTTGGTGGCAGAAAGTTAACAAGCAATCTCCTGTACCGTACACCTATTTATTATTACATTCATCATGCTACCACTGAAAACTATGACAAAAAAAAATATTGTGAGGCCACAGTGATCCCTGTTGATGTTTTTTCTTTCTTGATATGGCTAATAGCCAACATACTCAGGAGAACCATGTAATAAGATTTACTGGACATTCAGAATTGACCAATACATTCAGCTGATCTTCAATTCTATATGCTTTAGAACTAGAAGAATAACGCCTTTCTTCGTCTTTAAATTCTGCAAAGATATTTTTTTTTTCTTTGGAATTGTGCAATTGGCCATAAATTTTGTCGTAGAAAGAATATAGGCAAAAGTTCCCTGAGGCCAAATTGTTTCCCACAATCCGTAGTAAGATGGTATTTTTCTACTACCAAGTCTTACCCTGATTTTGTGTTCTAGTAGATTTGGGTAGTTGTGCCTTTAATTAATTCAATTTAATATTACCAGCACATAGACTTTCCATTCCGTTACTGTAATTGATTCTGTACTTTGCAAATAGATTGCAAGGCAGATTTTCTGATGATGTATCTACAGTCTTATAATCAATTCATTTATTCACTTTTATGTTTGTTTTTTTTTTAATAGAAAGAAATAAGTCATGGCTATAAGATCATTTGATTTGTATTAGTTTGGATATATTTTTGAGTGGCTTATTCATCTGAGTGTTAATGTCAATTCAGGTGGTAGCCTAGTTTTCCTTGAAGGAGATGGAGACAAGTCATGATTTTTAGACTTCTAACTTTGTCATCAAATATATTATTCCTTTAATGAATTTGCTGTTTTCTTCTATCATTTTAAGAAGCTTATTTTCTGTAGATGTGCTAATGTACTCAGCTTGGGCTTGTATCCATAGACTATGTACTAAGAGGGTGCCTGAAGTATCTCATACGGCCTTTTTTGGACTATGTTCATAGTTACCAGAATAACTTCAGCTTTAAAACATTTCTCTGGTTAAGAAAAGTAATTTTTATATTTTATATTATGTGGAATTAAATTTTTAGACACCTAAAATCATAGGAAAACTTTGATTGGGAAGGACCTGCAGAGGTCATCTCGTTGAACTCCCATCCTTAAAGCTGCTTTAATCAGATCACGTTTATGTGCCCACTTGAGTTCTGAACACTTTCAAGGATGGGCATTCCACAACTTCTCTTGGCAACCTCTTCTAGTACTGACCATCCTCAAGGAAAAATATTTTTTTAAATACTTTGTTGGAATTTCCCTTTTTCCAGCTTGTGTCTATTACCTTCTGTACTAGTTGCTATGATCAGATTGCCTGAATAAAGCATTGAAACGAGTTGTGTTAAGAATTTTTAATGACATTTTTTTCTGTTGTAAAGTGAAATCATTTGTGTATTATGGCAACCACCAATGTTTACTTTAGTTTGCTTAGGTTTCACAATACTCATTATCACAGGTTCCCAGAATGAAAGAAAATGTTATGAATTTAAGTCAGTTTGACAGTCTTGTCATAAAATCCTTAGGAATTTAATAAAAATGTAAAAAAACACCAAACAAACAGGTTAGAATGCTGACTGTAAATAGTTTTCTCAATCAAGAGTCTCTTTAATGTTTAGAAACATGGTTCTCTCTTTAGCTAGAAGGATCTCCTATAAAATAGGTCAACTTTTGTGACAGCTGGGAGCCGCAGAGGGGCAGGCACGGGAGAAATGGCAAGCAAATGTATATCACCAAAAGCACTGGTTCACAGGAAGATTTACATTCAACTTTTGGTCAATGAATCTCTTGATATTTCCCTCCTTTTCTCTGGATTACTTTTGGTCACTCTCTGGAGAACAGCCTCACAATACAAAGAACAGACATTACATACCGAACAAGGAATAAGAAAACGGTAACTGTCAACTATAGATATAAATTTGGTGAATGATCATATCAGAAAATATACAAAAAACATTTCTTCACTGATAAGTAACTTTCTTTTCAAGGCTATACTAATGCACAAATTTAATTCTACTTCCTTTATGTACCACTGGGAAAAATGGCCTATAAGTAGTTCTCGAAGCAAAGAATAAAGTTAGATCTCCCCATGTCAGGTTAGTGCCACACTGTTGAACTATGGAATCACAATCCTTTTTTCCTTCTTTTGGTCCTAAGGAAGGAGATTATGACTTATTTTATTTTATTTTATTTTATTTTTTATTTTATTTTGGTAGTGCTATACCTGTCTGTAAGACAGGGGTAAATAATCATCATTTGTAGCTAGATAAGGGCTTAGGACCTTCCTACAATTCACAGATCATATGGATTTGAACCTATTTATTTAAAGAACTGGACTCAGTCATACACTGAGAAATGTTTCCTAATCAGCAACCCCTATGGACAAGGGGATGCTGTTCCTGGGGGGTGAAGTAAAAGCAACCATATATTGCCGTGTTTCTTGGTGGTATTTATTGAAAGTGAACTGGCAGGCCTCCAAAGACTTTAGAAATACATTACTCAGTCGCATTCCTTAATATTAATCCTAAATATTTAATGTTAATTAAGCATTGAACTATTCCTTCCTGAATAAAACAGTGCAGAATAATAGCCACATCTTCTGACTGAGGTGTTTAGTCTTATTTGCACTGATTTTGCTTTAAAAAAGGGGTTGCAGGAGATCAAGCCTTTGACGGGTAATCAATTGTTTGTTTCATGTTTGTAGCTAATAAATACAACATAATCCTTGTTGAGAATGAGATTCTTCATTCTGCTTGCTTAACTAAGATTGATTTGATGGTGACGCAGGAAAATGTCAGCATATGTGGTTCCATCTGGGTATTTCACTCAGATTTTCATATGTGGGTATGTGGCAACTATATTTACTTTTTAAGTGATGCAAGTGATAAATTGTACTGTTGAAAAGATCACATTCATAGACAGAGTATTTATTGTCTCTTGTGATCTTTGTAGGTCAGAAAAAATCATTCTATTCCTATCTTTGTTTGAAAAAATGGTTATGCTGCAGGTTAAAAATAAGTAAAACAAGTGCATGGTTTAGGGCACTAGAGGTGCCAGAGAGATAAGAGCTGGAGAAAAGAATGAAAAGTAGACTTCCGACACCAGTTGTTGACTTGGTCAGAAAAATGGGATACTTTTCTGCTGTAGGTCTATTTGACCGCTTAAGAAATTATTTTACTGAGCACAGAAATTTCAAAAGAGCTAGCCAGTTCTGCCAAGTTTTTCAGCATTTGGAAGGAAAAAAATGAGTAGTTTTGTCTGCAAGCATCTATGTCCTAGTAACTATGGAGGTTTTTATGACTGCATAAAACTCTGATAAAGGGCTGATCTTTACTGTTTTTTCTCACTTACCTGACAGAGTTGAGAAGACTTTGGATGGCAGGATGTTGTCTTCAGTGCATGTAATTACAAGCTGGTGGCATAAGATCATCAGTAGAGGCAGAAGAGAGGTCATCACGGTTCAATGCAGTGTCACTGCCATAATGCTAAATGAGCGGTTGTGTCCAAGTGCCCTTTTATTGCTGTTGGACTCAGTTTTATTGCTTAAGAAGTGCCTTCATCCATTCTGATCCTTTCTTTCCTCACCTGATATTACTTAGTCAGGAAGGGATGAGGAAAATGGCACAAACTGTTGCAACACTTATGGGAATCCAAAGCATTTTAGCATACAAAACCAGATCTAGTCTTGTATATGTCAGCTGAGAAAACAGCACTGCATCCAAAGAATTAGGTACATTGAGAATGTTTTCAGCTCTAAGACCTATTAACGCTCTAGGGTCTACTTTCAAACAATGACATAGCTGGGTATTAACTGAGAAGGACATTGTCAATAGGACATCTCCTCCTGACATTCTAGCTATTCTGTTAGGTGACTAGATTTATGAAATTTGCATGTTATTCTTATGATACAGGCCTTTGTTCACAGGAGAAAACCAGAAGATCTATCTGCTTGTTTTCAGCAGTGATTCTTTCTGATTCATGCTGAAAGGAGACTCGCTTGACATTTGTGAGTGATAGCATAAGGAGCATAGGCATATTTTACTGTTCTTTGGCAGGAGACAGATGGAGACAGGATTTTCAGTCTCAAGTTGCTAGACACATCCCCCAGGCAGCTTCCAAACTACTGTAATGTTCTTGAATGCTAATACTTGCTTTTTGACCTTTGTTGGCAAACACAAGCAGCGGATGTGTCCATTCTGTGACTCTGCATCTGAAGAGGCTGATCTGTTCCTCGCAAAGAAGGAATAGCCTTTAGCTTGAACTGTTATTGACTGAATCTGTGTTAGGATCCCAGAATCTGAAATAGGGCACTGTAGGTTTAAAAGTGGTATTATTTGTCACTTGTTATAATGAAATAACTGGGTTAGTAATTCAGCTATTGAACAGCAACTTAGACCGGAAGGGAGATCAATAAAAAACATAAAAATTACCAAGCCTTGCCAGAAACGTAATATCTATTGCAGCTGACCTGACCACTGCAGAATGCTGCCTTCTTATTAAGATCAATACTTGTGTTATCTTCTAAATGTAATTTAACGATATTAAAACAGAGAACACCCTTTGGGCATGAATTTCTGCGAAGCACTAATAGCTTAGAAAAAAAATCTTGTATAATATACGTCTAAAATAATAGCTGAGGAACAGAGTCTCAGTGACCCTTTTAAAGGCAAGGTAATGCATTAACACAAAACTGAGTCATATGTCTTACATCTTTTCACACTGAGTATCAGTGAAGTTAAGGTAAACTTAAAACAAAATCCAAAAAACAACCCCTAACTGGATAAAACACAGAGGTTACATTTCCAACCATTGTTGCAGTTCTTCAACAAGAGCTGTAATTCCACAGCTTAATCTGTTAATATGTTATATCATAAAGGTGCCTCATGTAAATCTCAAAGGTGAGAGAACGGGTTCAATGAAAGACATTTCCTTTTGCCATTTGCAGTGATATAACTAACAATGCATCTACAGTGAAGGTGGCAAGTAGTTACCTTTCATCTCTTAAATTGTTCAGGCTGGTTTATGAAGCCAAATCTATGTTCAGACTGCATAGATGCAATTTTGCTTGTCAATATTGCATGACTGGTTGATTAAAGAATATAAATAAAAATCTATGTATTTTAAAGATATTCTTACTTTTTCACATTGGTATTATACTTTTGTGTAAAAATTTTAAATGTTGATTTACATACTGATATAATTATTTCAATCAAGAACGTAATTTTTACAGATATCATTTGACAATAACAATGAACAGCTGCTAATTGCTTTTATAAACAGAATTAGGTGCTAATGTGGCTTACTCCCCTCACATTAACTTCAAGTACTGGTTTAGGTATAAGTACTGGTTTCAGTATTATGGAGGACTGTTGCAATCTGCATGTTTGTATACATTATTCAACCGAAGTGGACCGGCACACCTGAACATTCTTCTTTCTTTCCTTACCAAGTCACATTTAAGACAATGATTTTCTTTCTAACCTTCAGCATTTTGCCTTTGAGTATGAAGATCCTTCCTTTCTTTGACTGCAGGCACAAATGTTTGTGACTATTAAAGTTGGCGAGTTCATTATTTTACTTTTTTGAACCATCCTTTAAGCACTAAGTGTATTTTGAAAAGTGCACAAAGCGCACAGTTACACACAGCATTCCCACTGACAAAACAGTACCATGTATGAAGACTAGAGAAGGCAGTCTTGGAAAATAAAAGGAATAGTTAGAACCTCTAAAAGTCCACCTATCGGAAATATATCTGTAATGTTTAATGACTTATTTATATGACTTGCATCAGGAAAATGAGGCAGAAAAGAATCAAAGGATGGAAATGAGCTCAGTAGTATAGCAAGGTTTGGAGAGTTGTAAAGTTATTTTGATTAGGAAAGTTAAAGTAGTAGTGCAATAAGCATCAGAAGTCTAGGCAAGTGAAGGACTGGGAAGGCAAGAATAGTAATTCAAATGGCAAAGTATGATGAAGTAGCTAAGGTGTTAAGTGGTGATGACATTTTGGCAGCTAAGTTCATGATCAAATTGCTTGACGCATTGTTAAAGATTGTCAGTGTTCAATGTTTGGCTTTTTTTTTTTTCAGTCTAAAACCTTCCTATGGCCTTTCCGCTTGATTATTTCAGCCCATGCCCTTTCTTGCTTTCATTTCTTTTCTGCCACAGAGAATGAGGAAGGAAGCATGGAGTTGAATAACAGAGGGCTTCAGCTCTGAATTCAGTATTCAGGGAATTATGTGGTCTTTTTTGAGGAAATTCACATGAAAGGACTGACAAGAGAAAGTAAAGGTCCTTATACTGGATAGTTTCCTGGTCACTTATTACTGACAACTGCAGCATCCTTGAGATGGGGACTTTGGCATTCTTCCAGAAGCCCTCAAGCCCTGACTTCTCAGGAGGAGAGCTCAGACATTTGCAGAAAGGCTCTAGACCTTTCTTCCCTTTGCTTTGTGCCTGAGAGATTCGAAAGGCTTACCTTTCCTTGTAACTGCTTCATCAAAGGTTTTTTTCAAAGTCAAAATACCTGGAAATTATGAAGTGAGGGAAAGCATTCCCCCCACTCCCTCACTGCCTACTATTTCCTCCCTAGGAAAGGCAGAAATCTGCTGTGAAACTAAAATAGCCTTGGGAATTGATTTATTTATTAAAAGTAAACTCCATTACATCATGAGTTAGAAAAATGTTTAAGGCATAAGCACTTCTTCACTATGTATAATTAGACAATGTTAGGTAAAAAACAGAAAGGCTTACTTTTATTTATGAAATAAATACAGATCCTTTGCTTTTCAGAAATGGAATATGTAGATGACATTAGAAATGGAGATATTCTGCATATGAAATATGTATGTACATTTGTTAACGGATGTCATTTCTCTAATTTTAAGAGAAAATATGATGGCTTGAAACACAACATCAGAATTGTTGACTTGTAAAGAAAAAGACTCTTTTTTTGTAGCCTCGGAATTAAAATGTAAATAGGCACCTAACAATGCAGGGTTGGAATTTAAAATGTCAGAAAGCTGGAAAATGAACAAGATATGTGTTGGCATAGTGAATTTAAGAACTGAACTTTAATTTGGTAAAATGAATACAGGGACTTTAACTTCCTGTACGTGTAAGTTTATGAAATGAAGCAACTTTATTTTCTGTCCTCCTTATTTAGAGAAAAGATGTTGAAGGACTGAACAGCAACATTTATAATGCTAGTAGTAATATACTTAACTTTTTTTCATAATGAAAAATACTTTTGATTTAAGGAAGAAATTATTTAAAAGAATAAATTTTCACCTTTCTCAATGGCTGATACCAGAAAACTGCTGGAAAAGCACATGGAGGTATTTTAAGCGTAGCTTGTTGAAGAATCCAGATGGAGTAAGGAGGCCTTAAAAGGGATTTGGCAGTCAGTGGGTCATCAGGGTGTGCATGCAGAATTGATGGGATCTCTTCAGTTCCCCTCATTGGTGAAAGGGGGTGTCTGCAGCAATACATTTCGGAAATGATAAACTGTGAACTACGGCATCTTGATGGGCAGCCGGAAGGACCAGATTGCAGCATGTTTCTTAGTCGGATGGTAATAACAGCTCTTTGATTTCATAGAATTGCCTGTTTCTCCGATGTTTATTCACATGATATTTAATATTCTAAGCTAAAAATTATGATATGTAAAGCATAGACTCAAGATGACTCAGAAAAACAGAGGGTTGGCCATCAGGCTTGGCTGCACTCTCGAAGGATGGCTCCTGTGGATGTCGGGAGTGGGCATAAGGGCTGCTGGAGGGAACTGCAATAGAAAACCATGCTACTCCTAAGATACGCATGCTGTCTGCAGCATAGCTGAATTTCATATTCAGTTGAGTATAGGAGCCTGTCAGCCTGAAACAGAAAAAGCATGCTCAAATGTTCAGTGAAGGATAGAAGGTGGACTTTTGGGGAAGAAGTGTTTTCTCTCAGTTTTTGCCCTTGGTTTGCTGTCTTCCCCATTGGTCCACACTTACTGAGGATTTAGTAATGTTACAGCTGGATATGTGCTCTCAAGATCTCCGGTGTAGGAGGGCCAGGAACCATAGCACTAGTATCCTTCTGTGCTTCCGTGTTGGAGGCTGCCAAAGTGTTGTGGCTTTTCAGCTGGGGAAAGATCTTTCTATTTTAACTCTGTCCTCTCTGTCTCTACTTTAACCTCTCACTAAATAAGGATTTGATTTTTAATCCAATACTTACCTGAAGGTAGCTCATGACTGCCTATAGTTTCTGTCTGCTATCCATCAAAAGAGACTTTAAGTTTTTGGGCATGAACTTTGAAAATTATAGACATTGTATACATGTGTGCCTGTGCACCCTCATTTGTTGAATAAAGTGTGAAAAATTCATTCACAAATAAAGCTCTATCTCTTGTATTCAGAGAATCAGAATTCAGCAATGTCAGGAAAATGCTGAGAGAAAATGCCATTTTTAATAGCTCTGTCAATGATTGCATTGTGATAGAATTCACTTTCATCCTTATAAATAAACATTAAATATGTGCTTATGACACAATGAAATGACAGAATAAAGTCAACCTCTGTAAACAAGAAATGTGCTTCAGGTAAAACTGAAAGCAAACTTTAATCAATATAATCTCAAGGAATTTGACAGAGGATAATTATAAAGAAGCAGAAAGATGTCTGGACTCATCCTTTATTTTTGTTGCGTCAGATTAGGTATGAAGCAGAAGACTGCGCAATAAAATAGAACAGTATCTTAGAAACTGTTCCAAATACAGTATACTTATATTGCAGCGTTAGATAACATTTAGTTTCTTATGCTTATGAACTCCAAAGAACTATCTATTTCTCTAACAGGATTTAGATGTATTAGTCATAATCACTGCAAATTAAAGCAATAGCTGAGCATCTGAGTGAAGAATAACCTGCTTTTGAAACCTACTAAATACCAACAAAATCTCTTTTATTTTAAAAAGGAGTGAAGATTGCTTAACAAATTTGAAATTAATCATTTATATTTAGTGTTTAAGCATGGATTATACTGTACCAAGTCACCTATAGCTAATTTCATGACCTTTTTCTGCCCCCATTGATGTAAAATTGTGCTAAATAAATAGAGTCACAGTAGGGTGAGTTCAATATCAGGATTGATTCAGACTTCAGTGCTATAGGCAAAATTACTGTAGTGTTCAATAATCAATCTGCGACAGGGTCAAATTTACACTTTGCTTGGTGTCAGGTTTTACTGCATCTGCTTTGCATAACCTGCGGCTCTGCATCACATAGCAGGACCTTCTGCATTGCTTACCTCAAGTAGCAGCAAAACCTGGACATGGACACAAGGCCAGACAACAGCTGCTGTACCATTCACATATGGGTTTTTTTTCCATAATGAATTTCCTTGGTGTTCATCATTATAGTGTCTGAAGATAGTATGTCACATGAAGAATGTAGCTTTCACATATGAGGCAAGAAAATAGCAACTCAACCTGGGGAAGCGAGGCACTGGAGGACTACCAGAAGGGCTGCCTCCTGCTCTGAGCTCTGCACAGCCCAACAGTGCATCCCACCTCGCAGTGAAGTCAGCGCACTTTGAGCAATGAAATATTATCGGCAGAACTTCTGAGATTTAATTGCTGTCAGCCTCAAATATGCAGCTGAAAAACACTGTGATTTTGTAGCTCAGGAGAGGTTTGAGAAGAGGAAGTGCTCAGAAATTGATACGACTTTTTTCAGAGTGAGGCATCATTAACCTGAGCAAGAGTGACAGGATTCGATCCTTGAAGATAGCCCAAGAGTAATGCAAACCAAGTTTATGAAAATGTGTGTAGGAGTTGTGAGGGAGAATATAAAATATTTTGATGCAGTGTGGTCATTTGTAGCTCGGGATGTAGTCAATCTTGGAATAAGGATGTTTAAGGGTAAATGAATATTAATAATTTTGGTGAGAGCTTGCATACTGTTGTAGTGAGCCCAAGGTAAAACACTACTCCATAGAAAATTTTTTAAAATAATTTGTTATGATTACAAAATGCGCTCTAAATTATGTCAAGTCCGTTTGCACTGTCTCTTAGATTCTCTAAAAGGCGTTTCAAAAGCACACCTAGGTTACAATTAAGTCATAGAAAACTCATACAGACCCAAGACAAGGCTTATGAACCTTATACAAGATTTGGTCACACACTCAAAATCCTCCCAGTCAACTACCAACTACCTCTGCAACACCTGGGCTCCATAGATACCTCTGTTCCTGATGTGCTCTTGAAGTCTCCTTCCCTCGACACCCAAAGGCATTTCAGTTTTGATGTGGTAGCAAATCTTTCCCTCGTCCTCCTCACAGTGCAGGAAAAAGTCAAAGTTCACAGGGCAAGAGAGACTCAGTGGAATGGCAGCCCGGAAAATTTCTTCTGGGTCCCGTTTGTGGGCTTTGCTCTGAAACATTGTTTTAGTATTTAAGAATTAACAGCAACTGGGTGAAATGATTAGGCATAGATACTGGAGCCCATCTCTCCTCTTCTTTCAAATGAACATCCTGCCAACAGCCTATTTTTCCTGCCCAAAGCAACCTGAATTTTTTGCAGTGTTGGAGTTTCAACAGATGAGTAAAGCAGGATCCTCAAGCCTCAGAGAAGCCTTTGGCCAAGAGGCAAGACTACCTTCCCAGAAAACAGATGTGCACTTAAACCCTCTTAAGGCAACTGAATCTGGATGTCCACATTTACAGTTGTGTGCTAGCTACCGAATTATTTTATAAAAATGTTTGCTTCTCCATTGTGCATTAGAAGGACAGAATTACCTCTTGCTCTTCCATTTTCTTTAAATAAAAGGTGGATTGCTATATTTATAACATTGAGCTGTGACTTTCTTGTCTCGGGAGTAACAGGGAAGAGGTTACACTCAGCAAAGTGTTTAAGTCCCAGAACAGGCTTGGATTTATTAAACACACATTTCATTGTTTCCGTTGTTAACGGAGCACTGGCATTAGTGGATTCTTTTCTAACTCACCCAATTTATCACGTATCCAGAGTTCATAATTTTTTTTTTTCTGACAGCTCAGAGCTGAAGAAAAAACAATATGGGCTGGAGTCAACCCTGGTGCTATTTTCACAGCTTATAAATATCATGATCCATATGTAAACCAGACATCTACTCACCAAATAATTCAGGAATTCATTATGAAAAAAAAAATTATCAAATAAAATAAAAGGTTCCAGAAGCAGGAATTTTCTGTTTCAAGTATTAAAGAAGCTAAGAGATGCCTCACATAATTCTGATGAATCCTTTAATGTCTCCATCTGTCAATTCTGAACATTTTCCTACTGCACTTTTACCAATGGTTCCTTCAGTTAATTGAAAAAAACATCAGGAAAAGACTGAAGTCACTATTTTTACAGCTATTTATCCTGAATTTTCTCTTTGCTGGCTTCAGTTGGTACTTTTATACCCTCCACTAATAAGCTGAATAATTCATTTCCTTCCAGAAACAGTGTTTCAGTGTTTCTTCTGAAAACCCATCTCTTTCTTTTTCAGAGGAACTTCTGAGCCATAACAATTCTTCTAAACCTCTCTCTATATATATTTTCGGGATAACTTACTTGAGCAGAAAAACACAATCCTTTATATCATTTTTACACATGGATTACAAGTTGAATCTCTTTTAGATAGACTCTGGTCCATGTAACACAGCCCTAGTTAGCTATACTATATAACTCTGCAAACCACTTTGTCCTGATTGTTTTCAGTTTACTGATTGTTTCAACGGAAATGTCATATTCTTCTGCTGAACAGACAATTAAAAACTTTGTCCTCCTAGGTGTGCACCTCCTAGGTGTTACACAATTGTGTAAAAGCGGATGGAGCAGTTTGCAGTGTAGCTGCACAGTGCATACTGTGCTGTTACCCTCATCACTCCGTTCTTGACCTGTCCTTCCAGAGAGTGGAAAAAGGGCTTAGTGATGCGAGCTTCTATTGGTTGTGCATTTGATCTGGGGTTGGACATCAAAAATATTTGTGTCTACTCCAGAATCTGAGGCAATAACCTCCCATAATGTTAGAAGGAGTGTTTCTCGAAAGCACTCAGTTTGGCTGAATTGTCTTTCCTGTAGTAGGACACCATGGAGAACAAAGCTCAGTAAATATCAAAGCCCATAACTTCGAAGGCTATCTGGATTCCTAATAACATTCCAGAAATATAATTTTCCATGATGGATGTAATTTTTAAATTTACTTCTACATTTCAGTTTCTGAAGAAGTTGAGTGATTTTTTTTTGCCTTGAAAACTAATGAAAAGCAACATAATCAAAAGTACCAGAAGATGAACTATTAATAAGTATCACGATGTGGTATTCTAGAAACATTTTTGTTCAGATTAGATGTTCTTCTTAATATATATATATAAATAGTTTATTATCTGAGGCAGAGCGATTATGCCGCAAGCCACGGAAGGAGAATGCCTCAGGCTAATCTGGAATCTTTACCCATACTGATATTTTGACTTGAATGATGCCTTTGTATCCTGTTTGGACTGGGATTTCTGTGGTGCTGTTGTAATTCAGTTTTAATAGTGCTACATTAGTAATCTGGAAACAGGTGCATAATATAAGTACCAGGTACAAGAAGGAAAAAATATCTCAATTACAAGAAAATATATGCAAAGGATAAAAGAAGATGACTTACTTGGAAACGCATGGTGACAGAATATCTTAAAAAGAGGCAGAGTGGAACATAATAATATCACAACTAGCTCAAGAGAGATTGGCACAAATTCACTTTAATTTGTAGCACCTTCTGGCTCATCAGCTTGCATAGGTTCATTGGCCTTCCACTGAACCAGGGCTCTATATGATCCATTTTAATTCAGAATGCCACGGGCAAGATCACATATATGTCGAACGATTGTCACAGCTGGCAGGCGGTGATAAATAATAAATTTTAAAAGCTTACTAATTTTGCAGACAGTCTTGCATTGTGCCTATTTGGCTTGCATTACTGTGCTGCCATACAACAAGCGGCAGCACAATTAATCACGAGCATCACAGGGTAATTTGTTATGACAGAGAGCCATGTGTGCTCATTAAAGACAGCTTCTCTTTTATCCCTATGTATTATGTTCCTCCCTCTGTGATTTTTGTCAAGGAACTGGATTATAAAACACTGAACTATTTCCAGGACTACTTGAAGATAAGGGCTCATGGATGGTGGTTCAAGGAGTTCTAGGTCATCTATGCTGCTTAGCTTGCAGGCGATGGAGAAGCCAGAGAAGTTGTACACTGTCATGCAAAATGAGGATTAAAAAACCCAAACAGACGTGATGATCAAGTCTGTGCTATTTGTTAGTGCACGTTCTGCTACTGCCAAGTAGGCAGCCTGTGGTGACTCCTTCAAGTTCAGGAGAGACCAGACCACATCCATTTCCCTGCCAGCTCCGCCTGCCAGAGGGAAGGTTAGTTTAGCAGATGATGTGTGGGATATGCACAATGAATATCTAATTTCCTGAATCGTGACCCTTCTGATCAGTCACTGCAATAATCAAAGCCATTGATCAGATACCTTTTCTGTCCTCTGCGACCATGTTTTGTGGGAGTCTTTTCTTGCTGGCATTGCATTACTGTGGTTTAAGACTAATGCAAAGACTTTAGCTTGTGCGTTTTTCCTTTTAACCTCTATGGCATAGCTGGGCTTGTGCACTGATCCCCTTTAGCTATCTAATTACTGACCTCATTTGCTAATTAGGCTAAATATATGTTAGGCATAAACTGTAGCAATCTAACCCTCACCTCCAGCATCTCAGTACTAGCAGACTAGAAAACACTTACGCCACTTCACCCTTCTACATAAATGTAATTTTTTGCAAGCTTTTTCAGCATTAAGGTTTGAATAGCTAAAAAATGAAGAGTTCTGCCAATAATAAAGACTAGATCTGTGATGCAGTTGCATTATATAAATAGGCAATAGCATAGACTATTTCTAGTAATTTATTTCCCGAGTTCAACAAAATGCAAAAGTGTCCAAAAGGATGCACTGTTTATTTAATTTTCTTCTATGCAGTAACATCTTTTCTCTAAAGAACTCAAAACAACAGCCTGAAAGCTTGAAAGAGGTAGTAATAAATTAATTTTTTTCTAATGTTGTGAGGGACTAAACCAAGGCAGAGACAATAAATGATACTGTGCAATGAACACTTTATGTCAAGGGGTTATAGAGAACACAAGGGTTTCTGACGTGATTCCATATTTGTAATTTCTGGAAAACATTAGAATATTGTTAAAAATATCTCATCATTTGTATTCACTCTCTCAGAAATTCTTATATTAATTACACATGAATAAACATTTTTAAGGGAAAGCTTGAAAACATATACCAACAGTGGAGCCACTTAAAATATGTACTGTTTTGTAAGAATTCATTTTTTAAGAACATTCTCGCTATGGGAAAAATCCACTAGAAGGAGGAGAATGTTTCAAAACAGCAGACATTTCAAAACAGCTTTTGCACCTTATTATCCTGCTCTTCGTGTGATAAGTGACAGAGATCTCCATTCACCTTTCTCATACACACCTCCTTACAGCTTATTTTAGCATTCAAAATGCCTGACAGAGGAGCTTCAACCAGACATGGCAAACATCAAAAAACCTCGCATCAAAAAAAAGTCCTCTGATTGTTAATCTGCCCTTTCAAAAATATAGCTTCCACTAGTCTGACGCCTACAATGAGTAATACCCAGCCTTCTTCTAGGAATAGGATCAGCAGAGCAGAGTACAATACATCGTATTCTGCTGGGCTACCTGGGCAAGCCTCCTCCTGCCAGACCACCCTCCTCTTGCCTGCTTGGCCTTTGGATATTGAAAATCTTGAGATTTTGACAGACTCTGCAGCAAAATGCATTTGCAAGCAATTTGGAGAGCTCAAAGCATTAGTAGTTGTAATTTTCCCTAGCTGAATGGTTTCATGGTTGCCTAGAAGGAATGCTGTGAGGTTTTAACCCTTTTGAATCCTGTATTACTACTGAAGGTGAGGAGAAAAAAGCTCAAAACCTAAATGTTTCAATACTGATGAGAATAGGTTCACTCTTGTTTGCTGTAAAGGTTTACTCAGACATATTATTCTGGTAGTTATCAGGATAGTAAATATCCAGTTGCCATCATATAACCATTTTTTTTCCTCACAGTGCTAGTGCAACCACCTCAAGGAAGTGTGTGCTTCTCTTCTCTGGCTAGCCTTTGACATCAATTCTGCTTATATTGCAGGAAAAGACAGAGAAACAGGAAGATGCTTTTGAAATTCTTAAAGCAAATTTCTCTATATTTATATTGAAATGAACAGGTAGATTCCTGAGTCAGAGGCAGCTCTTACACTAGAAACAGTGAGCTCCATTCCCTCTGGGATGTACAAACATCACTAAAATCTTTGTCTGTCTATCCTGACTTGCATGGGTGGTGTAATACAACAGAAGTAATGACAAACTCTATACAAATTTGTTCTGATGTGTAACGAGTTGCAATGCCGAATAATTTCTTACAGGAAAAAAATCAAGTCATCTTCCTCCCAGACCACCTGAGTGCTAAAACATTGCAATCATCAGACATGTCTGTGCACCTTCTCTGGGGATTTCACTGACCATCCCTAGGCTCGTAAAGACTGTCACATGGCAATGCAGGCCGAGCACAAAAAAGAAGTTAACCAGGAAAAAAAAAATTACAAAGTGCTTTACAGCACTTTGTAATTTTTTGCAAGCTTTTTCAGCATTAAGGTTTGAATGGCTAAAAAATGAAGAGTTCTGCCCATAATAAAGACTAGATCTGTGATGCAGTTGCATTATATAAATAGGCAATAGCATAGACTATTTCTAGTAATTTATTTCCTTTTTCTTTTTTTTTTCCTCTTTTCCAGCATATCACAACTAAATTTTCTGCCTTTTTAATATTACCTTACTAATAAATAAACTATACTGGTTTTATTTTGTAAAGATATCATTCACTGAGACCTCTGTACATGCACACATACAAACACATACAAAAGTCTACTACTGAATGTTCTGTTGAGAGGTCCATCAGCTGATAAACATCAGAGCTACAACTGTCTGAGGTTATTAGCATGAGGTTCTACACATTATTACATCAAAAAATCTATTGGTTTAAAGGAGAAATTAGAATATTAATTTATTTAGTGCTTTGATATGAATGTTACATATATTTTCAGTTTCTTTATCCGCTAGTTAACCTTATATGAAATGGCTTAGCTTACGTTAACCCTCCGATCTCCATATTCTTGCCATAAATTACACCTGCTTTAAGGGAGTACCATAACACTTTTAAGAAAGAATCTCATGGTTCAAAACAATCTTCCAATAATTTTGATTACCAACACCAGGATATTCATGTATTCTAGCATACAAATAATAGAAGCATACAAATGTACAAAGTTATAGAAATCACATAACTGTTGTATTTCTCATACCAAATTGCAAGAAAACACTGTCACAAAAATGATGAGAAGCAATCCAAACAGCCAGGAGAAACTATTATTGGAAAATAGGTATTTAGGTCTAAAAAAAAAATGAAATCATGTATGTGTTTTCCTACTGCACTTTTGTTTGTGCTGCATGAGACATGGTTATGTTTGCAGAACCAGAGTCATAGAACAAAAGTGTCAACTTGCACTCTTTCAGCAGCTAAAAAATTGATGAATATCTGATTATCTGAAAATAAAATTTCAGATAATTTTATCTGAAAATAAAATAAAAATTAAACAAAATATGCCTTGGCAATGAGTATCACATCTACATTTGCAGATATATGAGTGGAAGGGACAGAAAGAAAGTCTCCCTAACATCTTTGCTCTTGTTTGTGGTGTAGCTCCTCAGCATGTCATTGACTAATCACAGAAGAGATGAGTAATGGGATCACAAGGAGGTATTTGGCTATGGTAATGATAAAAACGGAAAACACCAGTGAATGCAGAGATAAAGCAATGAACTTTGATCTGTGCTGACTGAAAAATAAAGTCACAATTTAAAAAAAATGTAATGAAGCTTTAATTTTTTTTTCAATTTATTACTCAAGAATTTGAAATATTTTCATTCTTTGTGTATGGAAAAGATGCCATTGCCATTTACCACCTGCTCTGTCTGGTTGCTTAGCTGTGGGAACACATGCCAGGCTGCAGGGGATTTGGGCCAGAACTCTCTTAGAGGTGTCCTATGCTCCCAATTTTTTAAAAATTTATCTAACAGCTGGCCACATGGCACTTGAAACACTTCCCTATTAAAACTATATGTCTTTGCAAAATGGGTACTTGGTGCAGGAGGACTAGGTGAAGGAATATACTTCAAATTTTTAGACAGCATTTTAATAAAAGTCAGCATCAAGCAGACACTTTGGCTGGCAAGTAAGCGGCTGCTTACAAAAAAACCCAACACTGACAGGTGAATCACCAATATATAAGTGCTGCCTGGTATGTATGACCCATGATACGTCACTGATGGTTTTAGATTAACATCTAAACTTCACTTTCTAAAGGCGTGGAAATGAAGAGATAGAAAGAGATGCTGGCAGCACCTACCCTGATACTCTGAAGAACGTGATTGTTAACAGGGAATTACTGAGCAGAAGTTATCACTCCTTTTCTGCTTCCTGCTTTTTCAACAGCTTCCAGCAGCTTTTCTACCAAACAGTAGCTCTGAACTAATTAATATACTACAGGCTATTGTTGTCCATGGTATCTAGAAAAAAAAGCCCATTAGCATGCTACCTTCATCACCACCAGGACTTTTCTACCCCTGGGAATTAAAGCCTGGCACAGCTAGGGAAATAAAAAAGTTCTTTTAGCTTGGGTAAATAGTTTTAGCCCTTTGTGATAACTGAAGTATGCTTTGCCAAGTATTTTTTTCTCCTTTGCATACTGTTTTCTCATGACATTTTTGAAGATTGAGGTTACAGCTTGGGAAAACTCAATTAGATTTTTGTGTACATAAAAATAGAACTACTCTGCCAAAGACACCACTCAAAATGCAGTGTATTGAGAACTAACACTTATGTGGCAAAATTGCACTGCTGGGACAATGTATGAGCTAGAAGAACGTGTCCTTTGAAGGATGGTTTGCCATCCCTGAACAAGTTGTATCAAATGGTCTGCCACTGACTAGTGGAGAAGACCTTTAAAACCTTTCATTTTGTTTGTTAGCAGCAAAGCAATGTTGTGCTGCACCACCATTGACCCTGCACCATTTGTTGCCACAGTAGAGGGCATTCAGTCAAAGAGCTAACAACAGACTTGACTACTATAAATGTGGAAGAAGAACTCATGTTTCTTAGCAAAAAAAGGTGACTTCCATATTGAATCTAGATTGAACCCCAAACAGTAAAACCTCCTGAAAATGCACTCAGAACATCCACATAGGGCTTAGAATTCCTGACTTTTTAATGCTTGGCTTTGAAATTAATTATAAAGGCCCTTATCTTGCAAGATGCTCTGTGAAACCTGTGCTGATAATTAATTACATGATAAGGAAACAAGCTTCACCCGTGATAGCAAAGGAGAGGTTCCTTTTGCTTGATTATAGCATTCAAGTTTTAACAGGGTAATAAATGATGTTGGCTGAAAAAAGCAGTCTCAGCTGATATGCAGAGAAAATGTCAGCAAAATTAGTATGCCTGGCAGTTTCATCAGCAGCACCTGAAAAGGATTATTGGCATTACATGCTTTTGGGTCTCTTCTTTGGCCTGATGTGTTAGGTTTGTTAAACTTCTCTTTCTGGGATCAACACAGATTGTTTTTTGGCTTCAACTGAGGACACAGGGCCATTTAGTACAAAAAGCTTGTCCGCTTTCTGGTGGTCCCAGATGCCTTTAGAGATGACAAAGATCTGAATTCAGCCATATAAAGGAGGCATGCTTTTGAGGAATGGAGCAAAGAAAGCTCTGCTTTCTTAGAAAGACTGGTCTCTGGCAAACAGATTAGCTTTTTCTATATGAAGGCTATAAAAAGAAAAATCAAGTCTAAGGATCAAGGTGGCAAATACTCAGACCCATCCTGTGACCCCATCTGCAGGGCTACAGGCGACTCTAGGGTACACAGCCACTGTCAGAGCTGGTCGCTGAGATAAGGGAATGGCTGTAAAATGCTTTCTGGCCTAATATCAAGGATTTTGTTCCTTCCTCTTTTTTTTTTTTTTTTGTGTGTGGAGTCAACCATTTAATACAGCATTTGTGCAGCAAGTGCAATTTATCTCCCCCTCAGACTCAACGAAGAATTGAATTTTTTTTTCCCAGGGTATAAAGTATTTGGAAACAAAATTTGCCTCAGAGAATGTTGATATTGAGGATTTTGTTGTGGAAAATCTAGAAGCTCATAGTTGTCAGTCTACTGTTATGCTGTGTACTTGCTTCCATCTCAGCTTCTAACTTCCTGCCAGGATTATTATATATTGGAACTGAAGTCATATATAAAGATATATGGTTAATGAAGTTCTTCATCATTCTTCAAGATTGATGATGCTATCCAGCTATGTAATACTATGTCCTTTATTGCTCACCAGGCTTTCTTTGATGGCTATAGCTACAGGTAACAAAACATTAAAGAGGAAATTGGTATTCATTTGTTTTGCAGAACTACTCAGCATACAGTTTTTCTGCATGAATATGCTGTTTCAGTTCTTAATTCAATCTCTATTTAAAAGAAAGCTTTAACAGGAAACTTACATGAGTTATTAACATAAATTGTTTACGGCAATTTTAGATTTAACTTGGTAGGCTGCTTTGCAAATCCAGAACTTGATTGAAAGACCTATATAGCAGTTAAGATTTCCTAAAAGGTTCTTTGTAACACATAAGGTGCCTCAATTACTTAAGCCATTAAAAACTATCGGTTTTACATGGTAAGATTAAAGATTACTTGTGTAAAGGAAATAGACAATTAAAAAATATATTGGTTTTTATTAGCTGCTGTTCAGAGACCATTGAAAATTGATTAGTCTGTGGCATTTTCACATCTTCGTTTTGCAGGAAGCAAAGGGATTTAGATGTTATTCCAACTTTTTAAATATTTCAGTTATACATTTTATCTATTGATTCAGCTCTGAAGTTTGTAACTGCAGTGAAAGTTCTTTCTTTTTGTTCTCTTTATGCAGAAAAATACAAATTTACTTAAGTACCAATTTACTTTTCTGTTCATGACATCAAAAAGATTTTTAAGTTTGAAAGTGGATTGTAACATTTTCAGAGTAGAAGAATGCTCATTGATGAATGATAAGCAGAGGCTTCTGTTTCACCTAGATGTTTTGTCAGGAGGGGATGGGGTTTTCTAATTGGCCCCAACTGCAGTGTGCTGCATTCACACAGTGCAATAACAGAGGTTTTCTTCCTACAGAAATGACAGGTTTTGAATAGTGAATCCTGGCAGAAGGGCACCCAAAAAGAGGACAGAATATAACGCATAGCCACCATAAGCCTAATTTACAGAAAAGTTTACACAGGAGGATACACTGAAATGGAGAGTTGGGAATAGATTATTTGCACACTGACTTTACTTCTTATCAATATATCTGATTATACCCCTTTGCATATGTGTTTAACAGGAAATTTCCCTTCAGTGTTTAACAGTCTCTTCAGAAAAAACATTGTTGTACCCTCATCAAATGCTTTTGAAAGCATTGCTTTCTGCTCCCACAAGACCAAGGTGGCACAGCAGGAGAATTTAGACACAGAGTAGATCATGCAGTAATGGCTTTCTGGAGGCTTAACATGCCAGTGACCTGGACCTGCTTGGACTGTAAAGGTCCAAGCAGCATTTCTTTTTTACAGCATTTTCTGTAAAAGAATAAAGAACTTACCCTGAATCTTTCTTTTTCGTGCGTGTCTGTGAATAGTGCATTGTGCATAAGGTGTCTTTTCTTCTTCAGCTCAGAGACAGTTGTAACAATAGTGTTATAAATTATTTGCAAATAGAGAGCACAGAGTTAGATATACATGTATATAATGATGATTTTTTCAGTGAAAAAATTTGGAGGTGCATAGCTTGAAAAACACAAGAAATTCTTCAGAATGAATGAAAAGATTAAAAAAATAATATTTTAAACACACTGTTAGATATTTAAATTTTTTAATACCTGTTATTTTAAAAAATTAATACAAAATAATCTATTGTTAAGAAAATGAAGATTACTCTTGCAGAATGCTGTTGCTTTCAGTATTCCTGAAGGACAAGGCTAGGTATTTAAGTAGAATCACATTGTTAAAAATATCTGGGAATCCTCATACATTGAAATCTGTCTATAGTGCTCAAAAGTACAGTTTTTATTATTTGGGCAGAAGAATAGCTTGCTTGTTTTAGAATGAAATGAAGAATACAGTTAAGAAAGGTCAAGCATCTAAGCGGGAAAAAGAAGATATTTCAAATTCTAATCCATATGAATTCGTAATTCAAATAATTTAAAAAATATTTGTCAGTAGTTACTTCACGGGCATGGTCAAGGTAATCAAATGTTTGTTTAATAGTACAGTGAATTATCCCTGAAATCAAAACCAGATTTTCCTAGTCTCTGGGCTGCAGTTATCAGAAGCATCAGCAACAACTAACATGAAGAGCTAGAACCACTTATAGATTAAGTCACCTAGATATATTATGCACTTTCCCATTAAAGGTGTACTGTTGTGTAGGAAGAATATATCTAATTCACTGGGCAGATGAAGAGCAAGAATAGAGCAGCACTGGAACACTTGCTAACAACCAACACACTCTCCTGAAAGAAAGGCAGACAGGAAGCCAATAAAGTTTGGAGAAAAGGATGGGTACTGGAGTTAAAACATGACACTCAGGTAGTAAAACTAAACCTAGCATGCCAGGGCTAAGCACTTTTGTTTCTAAGTTGTGATGTAATTGCAGAAGTAAGGGCCACCCTTTCCACAGGGAGAAAACTAGCCTTGGTGAGCTCATGATCAGAGCAATTGCAGACCCAGGAACATGCCTATACCTTGGAGCCTGAATGTACTTACTGACTGCAGCATCTCAGTGCCAACAAACCCCTGGGCTCTGCATTTCCTATGAGATAGCCCTAGACAGCCCACTCCATTTTTTCTGCAGCATTGCATTCCCACTCTATACCAGATATCTTGAGTACCTTTTGTGTACAAGTCCATTACAGGATGAAATGGTTAGTACACTTAATTTTTTTCTCAACACTTCCTAGCTGTCTTTTTAATGAAAAAAAAAATAGTAAGGTTTGTTCCTGTTATTCAGAATTCTGTTCTGTCATTTCCAGCGTCAAGTGTCAGTAACACCAGAGTGACTCATAATTGTATTTGAAAGCAGGCGATGAAACTTCTGTTCAGTGCATGTCTGTGAACAACCCTGGCTGACCTGAACCCTCATTATGATGATCTTTTTTTCCTAAGTAGCAGAGAATGAGTATTACCAAGTGGGCTTCGTGTCACCTCCATCGAAAGGGCCAGTACAGCCAGTTTCTGATGCTGATTTTACTCCAAGGTTGTTGACAATGAATGCACTCCTATGGCTTGGACCACGGAATACGCATTCATGCACACATGGGAATTCTTGAGTACCTACAGTCCTTTTCTCTGAAAACTAACATACTGTAAGGTCTCATCAAGGGTGTTGTTATGATTAAACAATGACAGAATAACCCCCCCAAACAACTGGTCGATGCCCAAACTCTCACCAGCAGGTGTTTGGTGCAAAGGAGCAGATCCTCTGCAAGGACAGCCTTGGCTTTCTGCATCTCCCAGGATCTATGCTAGGGACCACTTAGGTGTTTTGATTTAGGCAGAGCATGTCTGGTTCCCATAGAGCAGGGAGAAATAGTGAGGACATTTTACTGGAAAAATATTTTTTCTTGGCTTTAACTTGCAAAATTGAATTCACAGGGCAATGATAAAACAGCTGAAGCGTCATCTTGCTGTTCTCAAAGGAAAGGTTGTTCATTAAGTCAGGAGATTATCTAAAGCACTTCAGAAAAAAAACAAGGAGGATCAAAAATGAGATCAATCTGTAAAAGCAGGACTCACTATGTGGAAAAGATACAGGTATTATATGTATGCCTAATTGTTACTGTACAGAGTTAATTAGGCACTTGGGCTTTCACATGAAAACTTAGATCTCTCTCATCTCTCTCCTACACGTATGAGAGTGTTAAGATTCTTCAGTTTCAAAACCTCTTAAGTTATTCGTGCATGTCCAATGTTTTAATTAAAATGTGCATGGTATATTTTCCAGAGCTGCAATTTATTTCCTACTAGTAAAAATTAATTTTAAATAATGTCTACAAAGGAAGATAGAAAAATCTGCTAAACAATACATTAAGTAATCTCATGCACCCAGAGTAAATCCCCCTTCTTCCAAATTCACTCCAAGCTCTTTTACTTTTCACTTTCATTTGCTTTTTCAAGAAAGCCTAAAACTAGCTATATCTTGTGACTGAATGTAAATCATCTGAGTCCAGATATTCATCAAACCATCATCTGAACACAAAATGTGCAGGTCTGAGAAATGTGCTGTGGGTAGACTGGAGGACAGGTACAAGAGAAGTACAAAAATAAAGAAAACCTGAAGAGAAACACAGATATTAAGGAAAAACCAATTGGTGCTGCTGCAGCATAAGCAAACATATTTTCTCCAGTAAATGCCTACATGCAACTTGCTTTGTAGCAGGAACTGAGGGATAGAATTTGTAGCAAAAAACCTGCCTGCTCAGCTCAACTGTTCTTATAGGTTTAGAATCGGAGAATGGCATGGAGATGAAACTATCAGTTACACCAGTTGTATACTAAATTGTGTATAGCCAATGTGCCAAATAAGAGACAATTGAAGCAAACTGGGATAGCAGAGAACACAGAGTAAAATGTATTTTCATAAACCATTGCTTGAATCATTTAAAATTATGTACGAAGATAAATTGTTTCAAACCAATCAGAAGAAAAAAAACAGACTAAATATATCTGTAAAATTGCTCAATGGAAATAATTTAACCAGAAAATATTCATTCAATCCGCACAGCAAAAAGTTTGTTTAAATGCTTCAGTGAATGCAAAGACAGTGTCTCCCATAATGTAATCAATGGCTGGAGCTGGGGGTTCGTGTTGGTCAGACACACACGTTCAGAACACTTGAACCAGCAAACGTCCGTTCTTTACATTTGCTATAACTCCAATTCAATGTAAGCGTTCCTGATGGCTTCAAATGCATCAGGTCACCTGCTGTAATCATTATGTGTTAAAAATCAGCCAAATATACTTCAGCTGAAGCAGATATAAATGTGAAGTAATTCTACTGAAACTTTTAAGAATACTATGGACTTGAGACTGTAAAGAAAAAAAAGTTAGGCCTTCATCTATAAAAAAAATTGTAACTATTCCCTTGAAGAATTTTCTTGACTAGAAAGAGTGATTGCCAGTCAAAACTAATCTTCACACAATCTTCTTCCTAAAGTAAGCAAGTAAATCTGTCTACTCAAATCTGACTTTGCCTACACTCCTGAAACATGTTCAGTTGTAATCAAGAGATGGTACACTGGATTTCCTCTTGGAAAAGAATTCAATTTAGACTATGTGTCTTAAACTGTCCTAAAGATATCCTGACTAGTTATTGTTGATAAAGTAACAAGCCTTAGTGTTTCATCAGATACTATATAGCCCAAAAGAAAATTCGTGAAACTTTTATGAAATGTCAGTGCAAATTTAGGCAAAATTTGCAGGCAATCACTGAACTTTAAGATCTATATCTATCTGCTGCCGAACTTTTTATTTTTTCCAAGGTATTTTTTATTACTTTTTTATGACAACAGGCTAAAACCAATTCAAAACTGTAGTGTCTTTGGGTTTCCCTCAATATTGATTTAGTGTGTGCTGGTTATTTTTCACTTCCTTAATATTAAGATGTTAAAAGACTAAAATTCTGATTTGCTTGATTTGTTAATTTTTTATTCTTCATTAATTAAAATATTAGTATGTAGTTTGTAATATATAGAGAGTGTAAAGTTATACAAGATAAGCTAATGAATAAAAAAGGTCTTTCTTTACTAGGACTAGCTAGAGGGAGGCATACCTTGACTTACATTTAACTGTCACTTCAAAAATCTGAAAAAATAGATGATTTCCTATCAGGTATTCTGCAGGGTTCACAACAGCTGAACACACTTAACCATACTAAACTGGATAGTTGGTTCACCACAAAATTAAAAAAAAAATCACTAATTCAGAAAAGTAGTGTATCTTTCTATGGGTGGTGATAGCCTGATAGCCAAAACCAACTCTAGGTGTTGGGTGAAGAATAATACACAGCTGTCCCTTTTTGGCAGCTCAGTTTGAGATTGTTTTTCACATGCTACTAGCCACATTTTCTTTTGGATATATTTTGTATGGATTTTTCCTAATTTGAAGCAAAATGAGAGATCCCTCACCATAGCACCCTCTGAGCAGCCCAACTTAGGGCAAGCCCTTTATGACACGTCCTCTTTGCCATACATTGCCTCTTCACTGCAGCTCAGACAGATTAAAAAGTGTAGGTATTTGGATGCTAGTAGCAGTGACTGTCCTGAGTCACACACTATATACTTCATGCTTGTTCTTACATCTGAATGCATTTTATCTGTAAGTACATGGGTGCAAACAACTGTATTATCGTAAAAGTGTCAGCCAGTGATAGTTTGAAATGGCCGACTGCAATACCGAGCTACCTTCACCATTGTGATTACCTCCTTTTATTCATGCGCATCAGTAACACCTTCCTGAGGATGGCCTGACCTTGCCTAGACTTTAAGCTTCTGTTTTCTTCCGGTATCTAGTCTTGGATGCAAATTCTTCAAAACACAGATACTTCAGTGCACCTGATGGGTCTGCTTAGCTACAGACGAGACACAGTTCTCAAAAGTCCTTCTGTTAAAGGATTAAACTAATTGAGCTGGACAGTGTTTACAGGGCAAGTATTTCTAGCTTTTTGTTGTCTCCTTATCCCTTGCTTTCTGTAAGGCTCCACTTACTTCCCTATCAAAAAAAGATATATTTTCAGAGAAAATTAATTGTTAAGAAAGACAGAAGACTGGCAGCTGCAGCACTTTAGAGCGCTCTGCAGAATCCAGCTGCGCAGGTAGCCACATTTCAGGCTTCACCTTTCACATCTCCCACTGCATATCTGACCTCCAAACTGGAAGATCTAAGTGGGAGGAGATCGGCAAAGGCAGTTCATTTTTCATGCACATTTGCTCCTTTAGCTTTAAATATTATCAAATATGTCTGCTTGCTACAATGCACATCTGTTCTCTGGAAACTGGGAAGCATGACACTCTTTGCAAGCTACTAACACCACAAGTGACTTATGTTTTAAACTGAGTTTCTATCAAATTCATACCTGTGATCTGCACGGTAAAATTTTAACATTTTGTCAATGTTCTCAGTCTTTGGTGGTTTTTATACTTATGCATGATGTACAGTATATATATATATCTATGCTGATTTTTCCCTGGAGATTGAAAGAATGATTCCCAAAAACTGTTGGCTTAAAACCAAAGAGAATATTGTAGTTGAAGCTACTCTGCAAAACTAACTCCTCTTGCACGGATACCTCAGTCGTGCTTTCTCAGGTCAATACTAAAGAGATAATTAATATAGTCAAACAATTTAGGCAAACAAATTAGTTCATTTGTTTGCTTGTGAAGAATAGGGCTTTGCTTTCAGAGGAATGAGAAATTAATTGTCTTTTTTAGAATTTTCACAAGAGCAAGCAGGGTTTTGGTTTTTTTTCCTATATACTTCTTAAGTGTTGTACTTTAGGAAATCTTTCCCTAAGGGAGAGACTTTCTGCATAGCAACAAAGTAGTGAAACAGAATACAAAATGCCTTATCTAGTAGTATTAGCCAAGGCAAGCGCAATGAAAAAAAACAGTTCAAACATCACTGAGCATCTTACATTTGAAAGCACTTTTACAAAGTATGTGGGGCAGGTGTGGTGGTATAGTAATGAAGAATGTTTTACCATTAGGTTTTTTTCTGCCTTAGAAGCAACAGTTGATCATATCAATGAATTTTTTCTTAATGTAAATCCCAAATTATGTTTATTGCTTGCATTATTTAATATGTTTATTTTATCTTATATAAATAAGAATTACCTAAAAAAAAAAAATCTGTAAAGCAAATAAGAATGAAAGCATTATTTTTTCAAAGATGTTACAGGACAAAAATGATAGTTTGTTCATAAAAAACAGTATATGGAAACTGTCACTATATTCATGCTCTTGCTCCATAATCATCTTAAGTATATCTATTCTGCTCTTTTTCCCCCTTTTGTAACTAAAAATTGAAGTGCTGCACCATGATTCTCTTCCACTTACATTTAAAACAAGGGGTTTTTTTTGAATGATAATATATATTTATGCAATTCACTCCCAGAATTTAACATCAACAGAAATCCCAAGTCTCAACTTACCTTGGCTTCTCCGTGAAATCTCCTTTATTATCCAAAGTATAAATCATTCACCACATCAATATTTTCATGGTAGTAATAAAATGCCTATACATCAATTGATCTCTTTGTTATGTTGGCAATGTTTCTCACATCAATCCACACACACAGAAAAAATGTAAATCCAATATGATCATGTTTCATTAAAGAGTTTGGAGCTTCCTGGTAGTCCCTGAAGTCCACTTTTCAACTGAATCCTGTTAAAACTACATTGAATTAAAACATGAAAGTCTTCCCTATATATTTTGTACATATATTAGAGGTTTTGTACGTTCAAAACACAATGCACTTCCTTAAAAAAAAATGGAAAAAATATCAAGTGAGAAAGAGGCACCATATTAAATGATATGACTGGCCTGAAGTAGTTAAGACTACAATTTTAAAATACTTTTAGCATCTGCAATGTCTAAAAATACTAAGACATAACCTTACAATGATAATTCTTAAAGGAATCCCATATTCCTTTAAAATGGCAAAACTCTGTCTGTTGGCTGTTACATGTTTATCTTATGAGAGAGCTGACATTAAAATATCTGAAGAACATTTCTTGAATTCTTAGTTATGCTTTTTAAAAACCTAATCCTGCACATGAAGTAGAAGCTTTCTCATTAGCTTCAGAGAATGCAAGATTAAGCCATTAAACATTATTGTATTTTATTTGCAGCATCCCCTTCCTGATTTAGTCCCGTGATATTCAAGTTATTCTTAGATACTGGATAATTAATGTAAATGGCCACAGGATGTTTTAAAAGATTTATCACAGTGTCTATTCTAGGCACATACTTTTCATTAGCCCTCAACATCTAAACATTCTGGCCTATATTCTTAAGGATATTGTAAGAGATTAGCCTACCAATGTTTTGCTTAAAGTGGTCTAAATTCATACACAATAGAAAATTTACAGCTAGAGAAGATTTGCATTTTATGTTCACACCCAAAACACAAAAGCATCAGCCATCTGAAGCATACCAAAACACTGGTGATACATTTCCACACTCTCAAAAACCATCTTACTTCCTCTCACTGTATTAAGTGTGTAAGTGAAAGTGCATTGCCTTTTATCTTGTCGTACAATTTTTAATCCCCCATCACCCAAGCTCACCACCCTCAAGTGTGAGCTGACTAATATGCACCTCCCTAATCTCTGAGTCATCAGTTTATGTTTAGCTCTCAAGTCTGTTTCTGCTGTCTCAGATCTGGAGAAGGATTTGTGTGCATGAGAGTTTGTCTGATAAAAACATGTTACTGCTGTGCACAGTCCTTGTCTCACATGACATTAGTCTGCAATATTTATGTCAGTATCTGCTATATAGAAGCATTGTCCTACCCGTTACATTTGTCATTCAGCAGTGTTCGCTTCAAGAAATCTAATAGACTTCCTTGTTTCCAGCCTTCAGTGGCCAGACAGCCACTAAAAATTTTCAGCAGGACTTTCCTGGCAGGTTTGCACTAGAATAATATAAAGATATACATAAATCACCCATTCAGCTCTAAGTGATTTTGTTTAGAGTTGATTAGCCAAGAGGAGAGGTTAAAATTTACAAGAAACATTTGTCTGATCTGACTTAGTAAAGACACTCGAGTAAAAGTCACTACAGAAGGAATGCTTTCTTTTATGTAATAAACAAGAATATTATGTCTACTAAAACAGAAAATCGATCACATAATAGAAGACTCCTCCTCTCAACCACCTGTGTCTATCCACATGTTTGTTGTAATCTCTGGGGCAGATAGTTTTTTTTAGTTTGTTGCTAGATGTTTATCTCAGTACTAGCACAAGGTAGCCAAAAGTAAGAATTCTTGACAAACTATCTTTTTAATCTGAAACACGACTAGATTTAGAGTAAGAATTTACAATCTTTGAGTCAAAAATTTCTAGGACGTTTTCTATATAAAAAGGTTCCATTTGTTAAGAGATACAATTTAATTATTTTTTTCTGAATTGGAGGTATCAGCTGTTTGTCACATTTTTGGCAGTGTTTAACCACAGAAATCTGGTCAGCCAGCATGACTGCCAAGGAATCCATTACTGTGTTCTTCTAAGATTTGGTTATTTTGTTGCCTTTAGCCAGAGCTGAACTTTTTTACTTCAAAAAATGTTGATATTTGGTAGGTACTAAGTGCATTTGGTTAATATAATCAGTAGGTTTTAGCCTTGGAGATACTTCTGGTTTTGCAGATCATGATCTAAAGTATCCAGGGAAGGGGGAAGACTATGGTGACAGCTATGGTTATGAGATTGATCTCATGTAGGCTTCATTATCAGACATTTCCCAGAACTAAGAAGAAAAGTAATAGATGAGATGTTCACACAGTAAAAATGCTCCATCAGCATCCATCAGCTAAAATGCAGAAAGATAAAGGGGTTTTTTTGTGAAGATTGGACACCTTCCAAGCGAACATTCCACCTCCAGTCTGCTGAGAGCTGTTGCCCAAACATATATTTCATTGATCCAAGGTAATGAAAAACATAGCATATTATTCAGACTTGAACACTATACGGAAAAAATATGCCAACCTATTCTAAAAATCAAACTTGATCCTAAGCCCAAATCTTTGACAATTTTTTACAGGCACTTCAGTGAGCTGTTTCTTAGCAGCTGCTCATTAAACTGAAATAATTCATGCAACGGTTTTGTGCTGAATTCTTCAGAACATGGCTCTCCTTCAAGGTAGCTTTCATATGACATGAAGGTGGGAACTACCCTCAGGTCTTGTCTTGAGAGAGCTGTAGCTTGGCAGAGTCCTCAAGACACTGAACCATTGAAATTGTAGGTGTTTCCTGAAGCACTCACACTACATTTAGGCACCTATTGACTTTTGGGATACAAAGCCTCCTGGTAAACACCCAGGCTTCATATATAATGCATAGACCAACTAAGAATGAGATATACAAGACCAGCAGGAAAGCTATGCCAATAGCAAGTGTTAAAAGGAAACTAAGGAGATATTTTAAACTACTTTTTTCTCTTGGGACTTGAAACATGACTTTGCACTTCATCTGTGCCCAGCTGGAATATGATTACCACTGCAGCAGAGGAGAGTGCACAATTTACAGATCTTCACTACATTCCTGATTTGCTGCCTGGTTGATTCAGAGAATTCGGGAAGTTTAACCAGTTCTCTAACAGGATTTCCATTATCTCCTCCATTTTCTACTACACCCATAGGAACTTAGAAGCAGTGAAGAATTTGTTAGGCTTTGATTAAGATGGTATCTGTTATTCCCTAAAGAAATAGTTCTCTTTCTTGAAGTTCAGGCTACTATAAAGCCCTGATCTATGTAACTTTCTTAACATTTTTGAGGAGTTACCATTCTGTATAGAAGCCTGATGAATGAATTTGAAGAGCTCTGTCCCTTGGGCACATACAGTAAACTATGTCCAATATCTCTTTAGAAAAACGCTTCAATATTTTTCATTACAAAGCGGTGCACAACATAGAAAGCTTATTACTATTTTCATGATTCATTTGAAGCAGAAAGCCTCTTGTGAAGTGTAGGGAGCTAAATTGTGCATATCCATCCTTTTAAATATCAAGAATCCTGCACACAGTGTCTCAATCCTATTATCATTACTAGTAGGAATTCACCAGTGGATGGCTATGGATGTCTATTTTGGCATAAAATTGAAATTTTATAACTTTACCTTACAATAATATGAATGGGTAATGCTAGAAAATGTAACACGTAAGCAAAATATGATGAAAAATGTGATTTATGGAGTGTTCCTTTCCATCTGTAGCTCTCAAATGTCTCAAAAGTGACACTTTGTCCATTAGTGCAAAGGCACACACCATGTAATAAAATGTGCTAACTAAAACCATTTCCCAGTCTAACCTGTGGTTTCAGTTTGTCCTTTGCAGTCTCCAAAATTATTCTCTGCTTGATTTCAGCCCAAAAGGTGACTTTCTGGCAGGAAGCTTGGAAGAGAGTTCAGCATCTTACTTGCACTGTAATCACATAGGGAGAAAAATCCACTCATCCCTATCTAAAGTTTTATGGGTTTGTTCAAATTAATCTTTTAAAAGGCTTAAAATTCAAGATTTCGTAATTTGAAGCCTCAAAGGGGGAAAATAAATCAAGTCAAGTCTTGAGAACAATTTCATGGCCTGATCTGCAAGTATGTGAGGTTGGAGATGGTTCACTGACAGGACTGGAGAACATTTTCTGCTTCCGTGGTTGTCCCTTCTGTCCAGAACACACACACACACACACACAGATTCCTTGAATCATTTTAGGCACAGCCATAAGGATCATGTAACTACTGGGGGTCATATGAGCCAGCAGGTACATAGGACTTGCCTTTCCGTCTTCCTTTGCTTGCTCCTGGTGTTCCATACTTCAGGAAGCATGGGCAGACTACGTTCGTTAGGCATGCATGGGCTAGGGCAGCAGGGACATAAGGTTTTCATGAGTCCAGTCCCTCAAACTGAAAACTAGAATCTCCTCTGACCCATTGCTCATAAGATGTGCAAAAAACGTAGCCTCATCAGTGCTGAGTACAGAGGGATGGTCACTTCTTTAATCCTGCTGGCCATACTATTTCTGATACAAGCCAGGATGCAGTTGGCTTTCTTGGCCACTGATGGCTCATATTCAGCCAGCTGTCGACCAAGACCCACCCACCCAGATTCTTTTCTGCCAGGCAGCTTTCCAGCCACTCTTCCCCAAGCCTGTAGCATTGCATGGGGTTGTTGTGACCCAAGGGCAGGACCTGACACTTGGCCTTGTTGAACCTCATACAGTTGGCCTCAGCCCTTTGATTCAGCCTGTCCAGATCCCTCTGTAGAGCATTCCTACTCTCTGCACTGAACTTGCATCCTTTAACGTTTTTACACGCCACGACACAAAGCTTTTTGGGTTGAAGATAGTTCAATAAATTAGTTCTGCAGAAGACGACTCATTTGCTGAAGGAGAGTTAATGCTGTAGAAAATGATTTGTTAACCATTTTTCCTGGCAGCTGCTCAATACAAAGATGCATAAAAGTATTCGTATCTTTTTAGAATCTATTACTCTTCCTAGGATAATGAGAAACTTTCCCAGTGTCTGATAGATAGGAAGAAGATAAGTGTTATTTGGTTTACTCTACAAACCATTCCCTGAAAACTTTAAAAGCAAATACTCATAGAAGAAGTTAGTAACAGCTGCAAAATAGGTGGAGAGAAAGAGTAGCTGCAGCTGGTAAAGTTGCCATTACATTTATTTTAAGCAGCTACGTTGCAGAACTACCCAGGCAGTTTGAAAGGGGTAGGAGACTCGTTTACATCAGATTATCACTACCTGTGAAGTTCTTTTTATCTCCTTTAGAAGTGAGGAATTCCATATATATTTTTATAATTACTACTTTAGCATTATATACAATCAGTATACAAGCTTCCCACAAAATAACCTGCTTAGAAATTAGTGCCTGAAAATTAAAGAATTTTAAATACTTTTTTTTTAAACCAAGAAAAACAGACAGAAGAAAAAAATCACAGAGAGAAGACTTTGTGCTAGGACTGCTTCAAAGCAGTGAGACTAAAATCTTCCCTAAAGAAATTCACAGTATACTCCCTACCTCCTGTGAACAACCTGCTGAGCATATGCAGGAGGACTTCTGTGCCAAGGAGCAGGGCTGCTCCACGAGGTTGGGAGTGGAGGACAACCTCAGCACAGACTGGGTTTTCACGCACCAGGGTATGCAGCATCCGAGTTGGGTGCTGAAAGACTGGTCCATTGACAGCTCCAAGCACACTGAGGGAACAGCCCAGGTCCAGCCAGGAGCAGCACTGAAGACAAAGGCACATGGATGGTCCAAGGTCAAGCCAGGAAGGAGGCAGACCTAGAAACAAGCACACCTACACCATAGCTCAGGAAGAGAAAGAGTGGCAGTCCTGAGATTAAATGGTGCTCCAGTCCTATGGGTGGGGTCCCAGGTGAGGCTGTTCAGGGCAATTAGGATCTGTTTGTGCCTGCTGGACCCTGCCAGTGCTGGTGGTCATCTTGGTCCTCCTTCCTGCAGACTCATCTTGAGCTTTTCTTCCGCCTCCAGGAAGTAAAGTGAGGATTTGCCCAAAATATTTTTCAGAATGTGCAGCAAAAGGCACAAAAGTTTTTCCTCACAGGTAGATACATTTTTCTAGTGGCCTGCCTGAATATGGCACCTTCTTCAACTGTCAGTCACCTTCCACCACAACTGATGGTATCCAAGTGACAGTCACTGTTGACAGGTAAGCCCTGAGGGAGGTAAAATCTTCATATTTTTTTGATTATTCCATCTCTGCACATGGCTGCACCTGATTCCCACTCCTGGACTACAGGTGTACCAGTTGTCTTTAACAGACTTGCCCTCGCAACACCTTTAAGCCAAAGAAATGCTATTGATACCTGGGAAAAGTTCAAACTCATTTATTGTCTACATAAGGTCCTACAGTACGTCTGTGGCAGATAGGAGACATGAACGTGTCACTTCCCAAGCAGCAGATCAAGATCCTCAGAAATAAGTAATCTTTTTATTACATTGGGATTTTTTATTATTTATTGCTGTGAGATAAAGCCAGTGTAAGCCTGAGTCATTATACTTAACTTCTTTGATTGAAGCTACAGCATTTTAGTTTTGACTGAAAATCTGGGATAATTGCGACAGGCTTTTTACCTTTCTGGCTTGGGAGATTCATAGGTGAGCTTCAAAAATGTAAAGCAATGAATTTATGTGGCTGAAGTTCAGATGTGAATGCTTTCCATGCCCTTTTTTGAAAGGACATGTTGATTACTGCCCTGAATTCCAAGGTTACCCTTTTAAGGAAGGAAGATTGCCAAAACATA
The DNA here is from genome assembly GCF_009769465.1 of Tauraco erythrolophus. Classification (NCBI taxonomy): domain Eukaryota; kingdom Metazoa; phylum Chordata; class Aves; order Musophagiformes; family Musophagidae; genus Tauraco; species Tauraco erythrolophus. The sequence continues at coordinate 68,670,866 of NC_141469.1, forward strand.
TGAAAGTATACCAAGAGAAAACTAAATTACCCCTTTCTTACCATTTTTGGAGATGTTTAACATTTCACTGCCTGGACTTTTTTATCTATGCTGCAAGAAAAATGCAGCTTGCATGTAGTGTCTACATCTTTCCCACAACCCCCAAAGCACAGTGAACAGAAAAGAAAGAGGCTGACGTTTTTGTTATTTCTTTTATTAAAGAAAATAAGAGGAAACTGGAAATTTCTAGCACTTCCTTTTTACTAGCGAGTTCTTGGTACACAGATACGAGTTAATATACCCGTAGAGCAAACTGAGGAAGACTCTGCTTGAAAAACTCTGCTCGAGGGGGATCAGTCCTCACTCAGGTGCTTGGATGGTGGGCGGAGTGTTGTATGTGACAGTAATGCTAGTGGTGCCTGTGCACCGTAATACTTCCACGTTGTTCTTTACACAGTCCAGTTTCAAGGAAAAAATACTCCCCATCTTCCAGTACAAATCCAATTTATCAAGGTTAGCTTGGGAGATACAGATATATGTGAGCAACTATATTATATGTCAGCTAAAATACTACTCTGCTGAAGGACATTAGTTTCGCAACAGCTTTACAACCTGTTCAGCTAACACAATGTCTGTTTCCCTGATTTAAGTTATTGTGAGACAACATGAAGATGCATTTTGTGTTTATGACAGTCACGGTCGGGGTTTGAGGTGGAAAGGGGCATAGTGAGATTTCTGTTTCACCTTCTACAATCATATGTCTGTCCTCCTTTAATAACTTTTTAATATATTTGCCAATTTCATCCAGATCTGACAAAGGGGTGGAGGTCTCAGCAGGATTTGGTTCCTGATCTACAGAGAGACAGGAAAGAAAAAACAAGTTCTTTTCATTCAAATATCAGCCAGCTGATTAAAAGCCTCATGCCTACCCACTGTGAATAATTCTAACCCAATCTCATCACAGCCCAGGGAAAGATAAAAAAGGAACAGGAGAGGAAGCAAAGGATCCAGGGAAAAAGTTTAGAAAAGGTGACAAAAGCCCTCAGAAGGTGATCTGAGATTTTTTTAAATGGGAGGAAAGTGACAAGTCACAAATCTGCTGGAAACGCAGCTCCATTAGTTCCCCCACTCAAGAAACCATCTTGTTTTCCATGAAATGACTTATAAAATATTCTCATGACAATTAAGAATAAAATTTCAATTAAGTATTGGAAAAATGTCCTTTCATACAATGTAGCCACATGAAGACAATTTTATGGAGACTGATTAGCTTGTGGTGGAAACGCAAGCGAATTTAATACTGACGCTCATTTGTGCAGCTGCAATAACGTATGCATTTTTTGTATGCTCATGATAATCCTTCTTTCTATTAGTATCTTCTCCTGTAAAGATGGATGGCAAGAGTCAGAATGACTAATCCTGCCTCTCTTACTCACTGCAAATGAGAATTGCAGTCAGTTATCTGCTGTAACCTTGTTGTGACAAGGGTTGTCACTCAGAGATACACAGATCCTTCTGGATACAGTGCTTCCAACAGAGTCTGCTGAAATAAATGAGAAGAGTCTCAAAGGCTTTGGTTCAAGCTGGTTTTATCAGTACTCTAACCTTAGGGCTAAAGATGTTTTCTACTATTTCCTGGCTTTTGATAATATTAAGAATGTGCAAACAGAATAAACAGGCAAGTTAATAACCAGTAATGCAGGTGTTTCTCAAAATGGTGGCAGAAGCTAAACACTGAGTGGAAAGACTAAAAGACTTAATGATTTCCCATGTTATTGACTAATTGTTATACTTAGCTAGTAGGATACAAAAATCTGGAATTTTCTCAGGGAAGTTAGAAATTTAAAAAACAGTAAAAAACACTCTGCTTTATTTGGATTGCTTATATTTGGAATGAATTGCCCCATGATGCCAGGCTGGCACACTATGTATCTGCATAATTTCTGTACAGAAAACAAAAATCATGTGTACTCATATCTACAGAACTGGTAATTTTTTTCTGTTTTTATTAATTATCTTGTATGCTTTTTGGAAAGTCTATCCTTTTACTTACTTAAAATATCTGTATAGTTTCCACAATATACTTTACTAGATGTCATCATGAAATATTTTCTGCTGTGCATAAACACATCGTTAGACAGCAGCTTAAAAATTACAGTGTAGGAACAAAAATGAAGCTCTTTAGGTAAACCGCATTCCTCTGGCAGGTTCACTATCAGATATATACTTTTTAAAAATCTCGGTTTTAGTTAAATAAGGACCTTTGGGTGGTCTTTATATTTGCAGTCTATTCATAGTTTGACTATTCACCCTTAGACATGTGCTGTAAAGAGTCTCCATCACTTCTTATGTCACTCCATTCTGTGCTATTATTGTCTCTATGATTGTGTAAACATGGACTGTAGAGAAATCTAGTGATGAGTAAGCAGAAATACAATTCTCAGGCATAGTTCTCTATTTCCTTTCACCTTTTGTAGACATAAGTAGCAAAGTGAACAAAAGGAAATTAAAAAAACATCTGGGTTAATAGTATCTCATTTTGCTGAGATTCTTCAAGTCCTAATGATATGCTACTGCATATCCAGTGCTGAGATACACTGCTGTGTGGCTTCCAACTTTATTTAAAATTTAATATCATTGTATTTGAAGATTTATGATTCTATTTTTCATGTAGTTTTCTTTTTTTTTCTCCTTTTCTTTTTTCTTGAGCAGGAGGAGGGTTTTGGGTATTTGTATTTTTTATTTACAAGATCCAGTTACATAGAGGATGAAACTTGCATACTACAGTAAATTGTAGCTCTCTTGTGGCCAATGAAACTCAGCAGCCAATCATCCAAAAACTTCTCTAGCAATGTTCCAACATCTGAAATGGTGTAACATCCTCTTCATTTGCAGATCATTGTGAGGAAAGATCTGTATCCCTTTTGTCTATGTCTTTGATGGTCATAGAGAAGGCATTTTATGGCTTCACTTCACATGCTTGATATGCAAGCCCTAGCTAGGACTGAAAGCTTTGAAGGTTTAACTTTTGTTCTGCCTGGGACTCTTAAATCTTCTCATTCATGCTACATGTTCTTTGAAGCCCCTTTACAGTTCCATGGGATAGGTTTATTCCTTGAAGAACAGCAACAATAACATTTCCAGTAAAATAAAAACACCAAACAGTTTCACAGAGGTCATCAGACATCATTATGTCCCTTTTATATATTGTAAAATTATTACATATATGTTAATGACTTGCCTAAGACCATAAAAAATTCAGATACTGACTGGAAATAAAGTCTGACTCTTCTCTTTTCCAGGCATCTGTCCTTGGCAGTGAGCAGTTATCTCTATGAATTCAGGTTTGGGTATTTTTTTTTCTGCTAACCTGAACGGTTGCTTGAGTGTGATACAATGGTAAATTCTGTGGATTATATAAAGGAACTAATTACAGTAAAGTTTATTGTTGTGAACGGAAAGAGTTACTAATTTAGAATCAACCATGCATTACACATGGATTATATAATAGATTCATTTTCAATAGATGAGTGATATTTAATGGAGCTGTTTTACATTAAACGTAGCTTTGGGAAGTCTGATGAACAATTACAGTAGATTCCATGGGAATTTTGAGGCAGAGAAAAAGAACAGGAGGAACAGATGCTGCACGTAGCTTCAAAAAAGTATTGAAATCAAATATAATCCTCATTGTGCAACAATGATGAGGCACATCATAGCAAAAAGAGAAAGCTTTTTCTGACTGGTTAACAGGTAATATACATAAGTACCAAATATGAACATTAGTATAGAAAAGTGCTGGATATGCCCTCAGATATTTGACTCGTAGATTCTATAAAGTGCTTTATTTCAAGGAACTGGGAATTTTTAACTCAGCTAACAGCATAGCTAAAAAGTATGTCACGTTTCTTTCCATTTTTCTGTTTCATAATTTAGACATTTATATTCAAGAAAAATAAAGCTTTTTATATATCTACAGTTATTCCTTCCTCATTTCATTCCTTTGGGCAGAAAGCAGCTGCTACGCTCACTTTTTAGTTTCTGACTCCAGCACCCCAAAAATTGTAACAGAAGACTAGAAAAGGTCAAGTTCCAAGTCATGGGACTTTACAGACCAATGCAACAGTTTACTTTTATTTCTGTATTTCAGATATATGCTTGAATTTCAATTTGTCTCGTATGAATTCCAAAGTCTCATAGCAATGACCATTGACTTTAGTGTGGACTAACGGACTGCTTGCTTCTGTTAGACTGCCACATTATGGCACTTGTGGCAGAAAAATGCACAGGCTGCTAATGGTGACACAAGCACTAGGTCCAGACTATCACCAGTCTAGTAGCCAAATAAGAGCACCAAAACTTTGACTTGCTCTTTTCAAATGTTTGCTCCTTAGAAAGACAATCAAATAAAAATCTGGTGATAAACTTTTATTTCTTTTGGCCCTTATCAAAATAGATGAGGCTCAAGGAAGAGCTTTATCTTCTTTGAGATCTGTTTTTAAACAGAGGACTATATACATTAGTGAAAGTGTTTTTCGTTTTATCTGGTGAAGAGAAATAATAAACATTCAGACTTCAAACACATTTGCAAGTTCGTAAATTTTATTTGGTGCACTGGCAATAGTTTAAAATGAGTCTTATTTTTATGAATATGACTTGCTGCTGTGTGGAAATCTAAATTGTTACTGGAACCAAATAAACACCACATGAATCTTTAAATACAATTTCAAACATACTGTGGTGAAGTAAAAAAATATCGTAATTACCATGAAAGATTAGCCGTAAATCTTGTTAGGATACTTTTTTATACCCTTACAGAAAGAAACACAGTCAAGTGCAGTTTTCAGGGGGCTTTAAGGGAAATCTCGTTTTCATAACCATTGCTTTCTGAGCAATGGGTGGAAAATGGATGAAAATGGCTGCACAGCCTCTGCTTACCTCCCTGTATCTATCCGGCACATTTCATTTGAAGGAGGGAGAAGCTTCAGGTCTGTGGTGAGAACACGTGTAGTCAGTAGGAGGCAGAGCTGAGAGAGGTGCTGTCTAAAAACCCAGGTAAATCTGTGCCTAATTATATAAAATAAAATAAAATAAAATAAAATAAAATAAAATAAAATAAAATAAAATAAAATAAGAAGGAAGGATGGAAGGAAGGAAGGAAGGAGGAAAGGAAGGGAAGGAAGGGAAGGAAGGAAAGTATGTCACTTTAGGTGCTTACAAAATGAAAACGTAGATTCTCGTGTGGGTTTTGAAAACAAAGATTGATAGATCAATTGATTTCAGAATGAATTTGTACCAAGCATTTCTTGCAGATATCTCCTGTGTATAGGTTTTTGGCATTCTCCTTTGAGGCATGTAATTCCCGCACAGACTTAATGATGTCTTATGTGTTCCCCTTAAAGGAGAGGGGGAGACAGGTGTCTAAAATATGATTCTGTTTTTCAGTTGTGTACTAGCTTTCTAAAATCCCAGCAGTCCATGTCCTACTTTCAAATTAAGGAATAAGCTCTGGCATGCCTTTGCATCAGTTTGCAAATTAGCCGTAAGTAAAATTTCTTCTAAAAATTGTTATAAATGCCAAATGCTGCTGTGGTGTTTGTGTATCAGAAAGAATTATATGAACCATTATATTCTGTAATGTAAAGTTACTAAAACACTTTATTGAGCATCTGAGTTTAATCTCTGTATGCTGTTTACTTTATTATCATTTTAATTTTACTACTTTCAAGATCATTAAGTAATAACAATTATAAATTAGATAAGGTAAGGCTGTTATGACTCATTGACTCAACTTGCAGAGGAGCATATAGCTGACTCTAAATTTCAAGAAATGTGAAGAATGAGCTCTGAAATGAAAACATCAGGAGAGATCTTGAGAGATCCTTGCAAACCATCTTGGAAACATAAACGTTAAGTGAAGCCTCTTGAGATTTGTAGACAGCATGAGCTCAGATGTCCTCATAACAGTCGCTCTTCTCACTAGACAGAGGTCTTTTGACATCCTACACCCGACAACATGGACGCGCATGTGATGTGACTGTAATGGACCTTCCTAACCAATAGAGTCAGACGAAATATAAGAAAATTGTGATGCAAAAATTACTTCTGGCTTCACCTTGGAGTTCTGCATTGTGGTCAAAGCTGTAACAGAGTGGGACAAAAAGGGTTCTTTGATGGCAGCACAGAACAGGGGCTAATGCACTCAGGTTTCCAAGACTACTACTGATACTGCTGTTCTAGAGGAGAGGCCATAGATCCCAAATGGCAGCTGAAAGGTGCCCAAGTAAGTAAAAATAAGTAGAGAAGCAAAGAAGATGCTTCAGGTGCCAAAGAATCAGTCAGTAGAAACAAATATCAGCCTTGTAATAGTTTCTCCTTCCAGTGACAGAAAGACTTGATGTGACTAAACGCATAAGGCAGGAAACATCTTCAGAAGCATTTTCAGAACATCGTCCCCTGCACATGCACACGTTCCCACACACTTACATGTGAAACACTGCCCTTATATTTTGTGTTGACCCCTCAAGTCCCCCTTGCCATGCTGTAAAACAAGTAACAATCAGGGTAAGACAAGGACTACTATTGAATTGGAAGAGAAACTCCCAGCCAGCTGCAGCCTAGAAATTGATTGAAGGGTTCTCTCTCTTCCAGTTGTTCCCATTAGACCATTTTCTTCTTTTTATCCCCATAGAACTACAAAAAGAAACGGTATTGTCATTTCTCCTAACATAATCCCATTGCAGATACTGCTGGAAACTGATACAGTATAAAGATTGTTCCCTTGATAATAATTACATAAATATTACCAGAAAATATTGCCTCCTCATTTTGCAATGATGTTAAATAACAGTCTTTCCTGAGGAGACCATGAAGACAAAGGGGGAGTACCATAACTAACTTTAGATATCTAAAGGACAACTGAAAGGAAGAAGAGAGTAATTAATCTATTCTCTATCTCCACAGAGGGTAGGAGAAGAAATAATGGGTTTAAACTGTGTCAAGGGAGACTTAGAATAGACATTTAGGAAAAACTCCAAAGGCAAATGTAGAATAACATGAGAACAGAGTGCCTGGGGATGTTGTAGAGTCACTGTCACTTGAGGTTTTTAAAAGTAAGAGACAAACATCTGTCACGAACAACATAGGGAATAGCTTCTCCTGCTGTGGGGCATGGGGGATGGACCAGAGGGCTTCCTGGAAGTCCAGTCAAGATGCAATATTCAGGATATCTGCTCGAGGGTAGGGAGGCCCTTCAGAGGGATTTGAATAGACTGAATTGTTGGGCTGAGGCCAATGGCATGAGCTTTAATAAGGCCAAGTGCAGAGTCCTTCACTTGGGGTGTAAAAACCCCAAGCATCGCTATAGGCTCGGGGAAGAGTGACTGGAGAGCTGCCTGGCGGAGAAGGACCTGGGGGTGTTGGTTGACCACCGGCTTGATATGAGCCAGCAGTGTGCCCAGGTGGCCAAAAAGGCCAATGGGATACTGGCGTGTATCAAGAATAGTGTAACCAGCAGGAATAGGGAAGTGATCCTGCCCCTGTACTCGGCACTGGTGAGGCCGCACCTGGAATATTGTGTCCAGTTTTGGGCCCCTCGCTTTAAGAGAGATATTGAGCTCCTGGAGTGGGTCCAGAGAAGGGCGACTAAACTGGTCAAGGGGCTGGAAAATAAAACTTATGAGGAGCGGCTGAGGGAGTTGGGGCTGTTTAGCCTGGAGAAGAGGAGGCTGAGGGGAGACCTGATTACAGCCTACAAATACTTGAGAAGGGATGGTGGGGAGGTGGGGGAAGGGCTCTTTACATTAGTGATGGGTGATAGGACAAGAGGAAATGGGTATAAGCTTAGTCAGGGGAGATTCAGGTTGGATGTTAGGAAGTATTTCTTCTCTGAAAGGGTTGTCAGCCACTGGAAAAGGCTGCCCAGGGAGGTGGTTGAGTCCCCATCCCTGGATGTGTTTAAGAAAAGGGTGGATGAACTACTTAGGGATATGGTTTAATGGGAAATTAGGGACGGTTGGACTGGATGATCTCTAAGGTCTTTTCCAACCTAGAACATCTATGAAATCTATGCCTAAATGGAGGGGAAAAAATGTGATGGGTTTAAAACCTTTTTCGAGGTATCTGAACAGAGGTTAGACGAGGTCTAGATGTGTTATTTTAGTTTGGACCAAAAATAACCTCCAAATCATAAACCAAAACAAACAGGCAAATATAATGTCTCCTGTCATATACAAACAGGCCTTTTCACATTAAATTCAGTGCATCTTTTACAGGATTGTGATTTTAATACAGGTTTCCTATATCTGAAGGAATAAAACAAAACTTTATAATGTTAAATGCATGTACTATACTAATCGAATTCCTAACTTTAAAAGCATTTTACAGTCATAAGGGACAAAATGTGACATTCTCTTTGCTTGATGCTCATAGAATGCACTAGGGAGGGTAGGTAGTTCAAAAGCTTTTGTAAATATTTCACCTGTAGACTGCTGACCTGGAAGTTCATGTAGGTGATTCACTGACTCATTTGAAATTACTTGACCATCTTATTCTTTGGATGTGCAGATGAAAGTGTGTCATTAACACCTGAATTGTTCTTTAGTGATGCATTAATCCAAACACTTCCATGCAATGATTGCAGCTGCCCTTTCAGCAAGCTGGATATTTAAAGAAATCGGTTGTATAAATGCAAGTTTTTCTCTGCATTTTTTTTGTCATTCTCTAACTGCAATATTTTGAAAAGGAAACTACAGACTCTTGTTACTGTATTAGATATGGAAAAAAAATCAAAGTACTGAATTTAAGTCATCTTTAAATTAGTTGGATAACCATACAATTGGTCATAGCACCAGGTGTATCTAAGTGGAACATCCATTGGATAGAGATAGATAGATAGACAGACAGACAGACAGACATATATATACATATATATATCCATCTTTATCCTTGGTATAGGCACAATAAGCTTTATCTTTGACTTTGCTATACTATGACACAAAAACTGACCTAGAAAACCTATTCTGAGACTGTTTTACACTCTGTTAGCTATGGTTTCACTCTAGTTCCTTTCTCTCCAGTCACCTTCTTTTAAGCCTTTGGGGTTTTTTACCCCTTTTCACAGGATTAAATGATTGAGTTAGGAAGACAGATGTGGCATGAGCACACTGTACTTTAGTAATGAAAGTGGTAAGTGTGTGATGCCACAGGCACCTTGCATGTGGCCCAAAGCAGACCTGAGGTGGCTGTAAACTGCAGTGAAGATTGAGCCAGCCTATGGCTGCACTTTGGAAGTTCAAAATCTCCTGTTCTCAACAGAAAAAGGAGTCCTTTTCTGAGTAAAAAGATCTGTATTTGGAATATCAAAATACTTTTAAAGAAGAGAAAAACTATGTAGTTTGAAAAAGTATTTTTAGCAATTTTTTTTTAGATTATTTTGAAAAGTACACATATAATTTTAGGAAAAGAGCAAGTTACTTTCTTTATGAAATTTTGAGAATTTTGATTTTGGATGTGTTTTTGAATGTGTCTTTTGAGGTAATTTTCTGTGTTGTGTTTTTGCTGTCAAGTCATGCTGTCGAAACAGTGTCCCTTGGGTTTCTGGAGCCAGTGTGGGAGGCAGCAGCAATACATTTTTCACCTTCATAGAGATGACACATGACACTATCTTGGTCAAGAACAGAATGCCAGGCCCACTTTGGGGACCTTGCTGATATCTGAGTCTCACATGGGGACAACAGCTATGATGTGGCAGGCAAGATTTCAGCTTCTGCTGGTTCCTGTGTTTTTTTGTTAAGATCTGAATTATACTTTCTGTGAGTAGGCAGAGACTTCTACAAGTGCAGATAGGCTTTGATTCAAAATCCATGCAATACATACTATATAATTTTATTTACTATTTTCGTAAGAGAAAGATATTGACACATTTTTCCCCTTGGGCACCTGGGAATACACCACCGAGCATTAATTGAGAAGTCTTTTTTTTTTTTTTTTTTAAATGCTCAGTACATAAAGACTCTCTTTGACCTCTTCGGTGTTTCATGAAAATTTTTTAAAAATGAGAATTCACTCATCTGCATGCTGGGAGAACTTTCATATGGCATGACTGAGACTGTCTTTAGGATACAGAAGGGCTGCAAAGCTGTTAGAAAAGATACATCAGCTGCTACAGACCTTAGTCCTCTGTCTCTTATAGGTACAGACATAAAGAAGAAAATATTTTTCTTTAAAATTCAGACCCTCCCTTTGTTTTTCCTTAACAAATATCTGATAAAATCTTCACAGGCAATACCAGACATGATATCTTAATTACAGCAGTAGAAAAACCACTCAGAGGATCTCTAACCACAATGATGTAGTCTTTCTTTTGCCAAGAAAATAATGCTGAGACTAATGAAGATGATTATTCAATTACACTAACTTCATCTGAGACTCAGGTTTTATTTTCCTCTGTGAAGAGCAGTGAAGAGCAGTGAAAAAAAATAAGGAAACAAAGTAAGGAACAACAAGAAAGAAGAAAGAGATAAGAAGAGAAAAGAAAGAAGGGTAAAGAGAAAGGAAAAGGCAAGCAAAGAAAAAATTTAGAGAGATTTAAGGAGAAATTGAGGCAGAAAGGAAGGGAAGGAGAAGGAGAGAGAAGGGAGGAGAGGAAGGGCTAATGGAGGGGAGGATGGAGAGGAGAGGAGAGGAGAGGAGAGGAGAGGAGAGGAGAGGAGAGGAGAGGAGAGGAGAGGAGAGGAGAGGAGAGGAGAGAAGAGAAAAGAGAAGAGAAGAGAAGAGAAGAGAAGAGAAGAGAAGAGAAGAGAAGAGAAGAGAAGAGAAGAGAAGAGAAGAGAAGAGAAGAGAAGAGAAGAGAAGAGAAGAGAAGAGACGAGACGTTTAGGAAGGAAAAGAGAAAAACAGACAGATGAATAGCAGGAAGACAGGAAGATGGGAAGGAATGAAAGAGAAAAGAAAGTGGGACTGAAACATCCCTAGAGAAGAGGGACAAGGAAAGTAGGAAAGAAAAATTGAAGGTTCTCATTTCCAGATTTTCCCCTTTGAGAAACAGAAAAGATTTTCTGTGGCTTATGTAAGTCAGGACATCCTGAAGTAAAACATAAGCTTATTGTTGTATGCATTTAGAGTAGCTGTACATCTTTTTATATGGGAGCAAGGACAAGTATCATAGTGTCCTTCAAGACTGTCTCTGACAATATCAAATGTTCGTCTATTCTGCAGCTGAAAGTTGTGCAAGCTAAATTCCACCTCTGATACATGGAAATCTTTAGGTGTATAAAAGGAACAGTTTCTCAGGTGGTAAGTGAGGTTATTGGCATTCACTTCAGGAGAGCTCTGCTCGGTAATAATAGCTGTGTGCAGTCTTTTAATATGGAGTAATCATTACATTTTGGAAAGGCATGGGAGAAAAAACTTTTCTGACATGACAATATGCAACTTATTTCCACTCTTAAACCCAGAGTAGATCCCTCTTATAATGAACAGATACACCCTGGCTCAAGATCATTTACAATTAACCTGCATCATTACAGGAGAGAATGAGTACAAGCAAGGGGCTTCTGCGGAATTTATGAATTCTAAAGATAAGATTATGAAAAAAAAAAACAGTTTCAGATTTAGTGTTTTAGATTTAGTTAGTGCTGAGAGGTTATCTGCACTATTTGGCACTTCCTTTGCATCAGCTTTGCCAAAATTATTATTCCTACCAGCCTTCTCCTCTACATCATTTGAGTGTCTCCCAAACATGTTGTTACTGCAGGCTGATATACTAGAAAGACATCTCAATTTTGCTATTTTGCTAGAAGTTTGCCTCAGCAAATATTTGTTGTGCAGCAAGTATATTTTGCTTTGGCAGGTTCTAATACCCAGGTCAATTCCAGTATGCTCATAAATACTATAAATACTTCAGGATACTATTATTAGATAAAAATTAATTCGACCTGTTCATTTTCTGAATTAACACAGAAGGGAGTTAGAAGAAATGCCTGGAAGAAAGAACTGTAGAAAATGAAGAAATGTGCTGTTTTGTTATTGAGAAGGGTAACATTTATTAAAAAATGCAGGATTTTTTTTCTCCTTCCTTTAGCTGTAAGGGGTATCTATAGGTAATTTGGCACCACTATTCAGCTGCTTTTTCCAACTGAAATGTCTCTTAAATCAACGTGAACATGACACACACAGTGCTTGCTGGGGATTCAGAACAATCTCTTCCATTTGCACACCTCCCCTCCAAACTTTCATCAACAGTTGTTCGTGTGGGAGACAAGTGAAGCTGGTGATGTACACCCCTGCGAGATGGGCATCTATTTGCTTCAAAACTTGATAAACACTGAAATTAGAGGTAAACAGACTTTGCAGATAGATGGACCTTTGCGTAGAAAAGGGAGGTAAAACCCATAAACAGATATTAGATTGAGCTATTGGATCAACCTAGTCAAAAAATGAGGTGAGGAACCTGTTAAAATCTCTTCAAACCATAAAACAGATCCAGCTGAGCACACGATGTGATATGAATATGAAACAGGGATCAGCTTGCTTATACAGAGAGACTCTTTTTGATCCATAGCTGTCTGCTGAGTGTGAAGGCCGTTTCCCTGCAGGTGAAAGAAGAGAGGTAAGCAGTAGGAGAGATCGTACTCCTGCTCTCCACACATATCTCTCTGGGTACCAGGCCAACAGCGGAGTAATCTCTGAATATAAAGTCCAGAAGAGCTGCTGTGTCCTGAGCAGAACAATCTAAAATAAGAGAAAGATTATGCTGGTAGCAGCAGTGCCTTGTAAGCGCTACCCTTTGCTTCTGTTCAGTACAAACATTTATCATCCTTTCAGTCTGTATTATAATCAAGCAAGATTCATGGAAAGCAGATATCTGTGGTGTTGAGATCATTAGTATTAAAAAGATATTCACTGTTGCTTGAATTTTTAGTTCAAGAGTTCTCAATCTCAATAACGGGAATAAAAGATGTTGTCAATGATAATCTGTGAACTATATTAAATTTTCATGTATAGCTATAAAAAGCACCTATTTTCTTCACCAATGGCATCCATATTTTATGAAGAACAATAGGTGCTTGATAAACAGAAGTATTTGTTACTTAGTGGGAACTCTTTATCCTACATGAATTACTTCTCTGAGTACAATTCTAATTGTTTTCGTAATGTTCTTTGAGGTGCAAAATATGGCTTTTGAGATACAGCGACCCCTAAGCAGTGAAAGCAATTCACTTTCACACTTGTGAAGCATCATATTGTACATGCTTACCATTTTTTTATTTGTCCTTAGGCATCACTATGGACACTGCTAAAGACAAGATATTGGATTAGATGTGCATTTGACAGATTCAGTACTAACATGTGTTCTTATGCCATTTTAACATTCCTAACTTTGAACATCTGAAATATGAAAAACAAAGGAAAATTTTTGAAGGAATGTAAACAATTTTTCCTTTGCTTTTTAACCTACCTTATCAACATCTTTTTGTTTTTCTTTCTAAAACGTGAACACTACAAAAGATGATCTATTTTTGTGATTTTTCCCTTCATGTTTTTATGTCAACTATAATTCTTACATCCTAATTGTATACAGAAAAAAAATCATTTAATTATTTTTCATTAAAACAAGTTATTTTTTCCTAAACTATTAATTGTATTTACTACTTAAGATGATAGCTATTATTCTTTCAGACTGTTTATACATTATTGTAGTTCCACAGACTTCATTAGACATGGTGGAAAAGAGAAGAGACTAAAGCCCTAAGGTTTGATTTTATCTCCAGAGTTACCTGTAGGTTTTAGATTATTTTATACAGCATGTGGGTAGTTTTAGTTCTATTTAAAAATTAGTCAAATCATAACCGTGTTCCTTAAAAATAATATTTTGTATGTACTGCCAGCCCTGTCTAAGACAGACAATTCTGAATTTCTCCTGAGGTGCTTATATCGGTCCCTGTGCTGAAATCTCAGTTACTGTCAAGTAGCATTAGCATAAAAATGGAACACTTCCAATACAAACTACTTTTTGGCAGATGATTAGTGGGCAAGGCAAAGGCAATTTTTTCTTTAGCAAGGAATATTGTCATTGAAGATATTTCATCTCCCACACATTTTGGTTGGTAACTTTTTACAATTACATAGTGACAGCAAACCCAACCAATAATTACTTCTTAATAGCCTGGAAGTTCTGTTGGAAATACTGAAGTTCACACTTTAAAAAACAAACTAGCCAGTCAACATCCTGTTTAGAATTAAACTCCATTTTTAAATGTTCAAGGAGCAAACTCCTCTATTTGTTTACTTTTCTCCTTCCACTCTTCAAGAGTGCCTGCTCTTCCTACTTTGAGTACCTTTGCTGTCGCACAGCTCCATCTACTCTAAGACGCTCTGCTTATCTTGGTGTGCTTTCTGCAGTGACCACCAGCATTATTCCTTTAGGGGTTTATTTCTACTTTTTTATTAGCAGACAAGGAATATTATAACAGAGTTGAGAAAGGGTGGACAGGATATGAGGTGTCACCTTGCTGTCCATGAGGGTCTTGGTTAGGCTCTCACAACATGTTCTGTGTCATTCCCATTGCTGGGGCCTGGCAATCTATAGGCATTGGTTTGGCAATATATTATTGTATTCCTTTTCTTAACTCCATGTGCATTTAGTTTCTGTGAATTTTTTGTTCTGGTGCTGTGAGAGTTCTTCTGTCTATGAGTTTTCTAAAACATCCAGGGACTCTGCCTCAAATATCTCCTTACCATGCCAGATACGAGACTCAGAAATTATCATACTCTTATGCCAATAACAGATAGTTCTTCAAAAAACTCCAAAACTGATTATAAAATCAGTTGCTGACTCATCCTTCTCTTGCTTTTATTAAACTCTGCTTGTTCAAAAATCACATTGCAGCAAGCATGAAATATTTATCTAGTCCTTCTTTACTGTACTCGGTTTCATCTGAGTAGCTGTGAGGATTCTGTGCAGGATGATATCCTCTCTGGCAGGGGTCTCATAGACGGATGATGTCAGAATTGTTTAAGTTGGAAAAGACCTTGAATATCATCAAGTCCAACCGTTAACCTAGCACTGACAAGTCCACCACTAAACCGTGTCCCTAAGTGCCATATCTACACGTCTTTTGAATACCTCCAGAGATGGTTCCTTAACCACTTTCGATGTCAATGTGTGACAACCCTTTCTGTGAAAAATTTTTCCTAATATCCAATCTAAACTTTCCCTGATGCAACTTGAGCCATTTCCTTTTGTCCTATCATTTGTTACTTCGGAGATGAGAATGACTCTCACCTCACTACAACCTCCTTTCAGGTGGTTGTAGAGAGTGATGAGGTCTACCCTCAGCCTCCTTTTCTCCAGACTCAACAACTCCATTTCCCTCAGTCCTCATAAGACTTGTACTCTAGACCCTTCACCAGGTTCGTTACCCTTCTTTGAACACGCTCTATGTCTTTCTTGTAGTGAGGGTCCCAGAACTGAACACAGTATTTGGGGTGTGACCTCAGCAGTGGTGAGGACAGGAACAATCACCTCCCTAATCCTGCTGGCCACACTATTTCTGACACAATCCGGGATGCTATTGGCTGCCTTAGCCACCCGGGCACACCGCTGGCTCATATTCAGATGGCTATCAAACAACACCCCCAGGTCCTTTTCTGCCAGGCAGCTTTCCAGCCACTCTTCCCCAGGTCTGTAGCATTGCATGGGGTTGTTGTGACCCAAGTGAAGGGTCCAGCACTTAGCCTTGTTGAGTCTTGTAGAATTGACCTCAGCCCTTTGATTCAGCCTATCTAGATCCCTTTGTAGAGCGTTCCTTCCCTCAAGGAGATCAATACTCCCACCCAAATTGGTATCATCTGCAAACTTACTGAGGGTACACTTGGTCCTCTCTTCTAGATCATTGATAAAGATATTAAACAGAGCTTGAAATCTTGAGGGAATTCAGCATCAGCAGGAGATGGGAGCAAGCCTTGATGCCGGCAGGGCTGGCATGGCTGATATAAGTGATGGCATGCAAGCCAGGGAGCATGTAGTGTAGTGTCAGGCCTCTCGATCCTTCTGGACACCAGCCAAAAGGAGCACAAAGACAGGTCTGACTAACATCTTAAGTGCTCCCCTTGCCCTGAGTCCATACCCCTTATCCAGTAAATAGACACTGGACCCTCGTGGGAGCTCTTCTGGGAATGGCTGAGCCAGATATACTCATCCTGACTGTTTCCTGGTTGCTTGTGTCAGAAGCACCAGGGCACATGAGAACCTGTCCTTCACGGGTAGCGTGATAAGGCATGAGATGAAGCTGCCTGAGGATGCTCCTGAGGACACTCTCTGTAATGCTTGTTACTGAGACCCATAGCACCAAGGTAAGACTGAATGAGAAAGTGAAGACTATGCTATTCTTCAGAAAGCTGGTGAGGGATCAGAAATATATAGATTTTAATCTTATGTATTAAATAAACCCTCTCCAACAGCAATGAAATGAGAAACTGTAGTACTGAAAAAACATGGTTAGCTTAGACCATCTTGGTCTAAAGCAGAGGAAGGCTCTTTACCATAGCACCTTACCTTCTCTACCTTGGTGTCAAAGTCCAAAAGAACAAGGGACAGTGTAAACAGATTAAAAAATGTTTGAACCTCCATTCACTTTTTGTTGTTGAGAATGTCTAAAAGACTGATATCTCATTTGTTTTACATACATATTTTTGGAGGTTCTTGTTTGATTTCTACCAAAATATTCACTGCAACTTGGCTTGGAAAATGGAGCAACTGCTTTGCCAGCAGCAGTCATAAATAATGTTTATACAGTGGTGTTAGAACCCAGTAGATATTATTATCTGTTACATGATTACCTTGTAAGAACTACAAATGCAGACAATCAGAGTTCCTTCATTAAGCTGAGGTTTCTCAAAGTCATCATTGCAATTGCTTTCTATTTAATATTCAATATAAAAGGAGAGCTAAAAACTTCTCTGGTACATATAAGTCATAATTTAACTTTTTATTGCAATGCACCAATGTTTTAATAATAAAAATAAATCTAATTTCTTTAACAGAAACAATATTTAAAAATACAGAATGTTTAGATAAAACCTCTCCAGCCTGTCAAGGTCCCTCTGGATGGCATCCCTTCCCTCCAGCATGTCCACAACACCACACAACTTGGTGTCATCTGCAAACTTGCTGAGGGTGCACTCAATCCCACTGTCCATGTCTCCAACAAAGATGTTAAATAGCACTGGTCCCAGTACCGACCCCTGAGGAACACCACTCATCACTGGCCTCCACTTGGACATTGAACCGTTATTTTACCTAATGTTGAATTCATCTCCATGTTGTGGTTTGCAAATTTGATTGTAAAGACTGAAAACATACTGCAGTAAGTGGAAAAGGAGGGGGGGTAGAGAGATAAGACAGAAAAATATTGCAATGGGAATGCACACACTGTGACTAATTGGTCTCTAAGGAGTCCCTGTAATTACACTGGAGATGAATCTTTGTATCTCCCTGAAGGGTTTCCCAGGTTCCTCGTGAGGAAGTCAGCAGCCCACTGACTTTTTATTGTCATGTGTTCATGTGTTCTGTCTCTGCAAAAGGTAACTTTGCATTACTATACAAATAAATATGTTTTACAAAGTGAATCCTAAATATTCAGAAACTATGAAGAGCTCAGGGCCAATTGAGCAGTGCTGATAAGTGTAAAAGGTTAGTTTAAGAGTAGTGATCCAACTGGCAGGTGTTTCTGAATAACTAGGTAGTGTAAATTAGATTATATGCAATATATATTGTTATATATCTTTAGAGAAAAATGCTCTAAATAGGAAAAAGGAAGTGGTTTTGGAAGAGCTTATTCAGCTTTTCTTGGAAGCCTGCATGAAATAGCAACCAAACTATTTTGCATCAAGAGAGAACTAGATGTAACTTAAAAACAAAACCGAACAAATATGTTAGTTGATTTTTCTCTTGGCTCTGTGTTGCTCTCTTGGGTAGTGCATTTCACTTTTGCTGTTCCACACAGAATTGCAAACAGCAGAGGTCAGGATTTAAATTTGCCTAAATACTTTCAGAATGTTTTTCTATTTTAAAAAGTTTAAATGTATCAGGATACACTTACTTGTAAATGAATGTTAGTCAGGTCTCCTGTTTCTTCTGTCTTGTACCTTACACAGACAATCTGCAATTCTAACAAAAAAGAAAATGACAATTTACTCTTTAAATAGGTTTCATCACTGTTAAGGAAAAGAAAATGTAGCAAGTGGTAATGAGATATAAAAAATTCAGTAGCAGCATATTTGAAAAGCATGCCAAAACATATTAATGCAGTTTTTGAAACATGTAAATATGCATGGAATAACTGATTTATAAATGAAACTATCAAAAATCTGGTGTAATGCTCACTGGCAATAATTCCATCTCATCTAGCAAGGGGGTGAATATGGTCATTAGCAATTAAATACAACTCACTGAACATAATAACATAACATCTGGGGCCATTAATTAACAATTAATTAATTAATCAATACCATCTGGGGCCAGTGCTATTTAACATCTCTGTTGGAGACATGGACAGTGGGATTGAGTGCACCCTCAGCAAGTTTGC
The DNA here is from genome assembly GCF_009769465.1 of Tauraco erythrolophus. NCBI lineage: Eukaryota > Metazoa > Chordata > Aves > Musophagiformes > Musophagidae > Tauraco > Tauraco erythrolophus. Next base: position 68,689,435 of record NC_141469.1, read on the forward strand.
AGATGACACCAAGTTGTGTGGTGTTGTGGACATGCTGGAGGGAAGGGATGCCATCCAGAGGGACCTTGACAGGCTGGAGAGGTGGGCCTGTGAGAACCTCATGAAGTTCAACAAGGCCAAGTGCAAGGTCCTGCACGTGGGTCGGGGCAATCCCAAGCACAAGTACAGGCTGGGTGGAGAATGGATTGAGAGCAGCCCTGAGGAGACGGACTTGAGAATGCTCGTTGATGAGAAGCTCAACATGAGCCAGCAATGTGCACTGGCAGCCCAGAAAGCCAACTGTATCCTGGGCTGCATCCAAAGAAGTGTGGCCAGCAGGTCGAGGGAGGTGATTCTGCCCCTCTACTCTGCTCTTGTGAGACTCCACCTGGAATACTGTGTTCAGCTCTGGAGTCCCCAGCACAAGAAGGACATGGAGCTGCTGGAACAAGACAAGAGGAGGGCCACGAAGATCATCAGAGGACTGGAGCACCTCTGCTATGAAGACAGGCTGAGAGAGTTGGGGCTGTTCAGCCTGGAGAAGAGAAGGCTCCACGGTGATCTTATAGTAGCCTTCCAGTACCTAAATGGGGCCTACAGGAAAACTGGGGAGGGACTTTCTACAAGGGCATGTAGTGATAGGACAAGGGGCAATGGCTTTAAACTGAAAAAGGGGAGATTTAGATTGGATATAAGGAAGACATTTTTCACTCTGAGGGTGGTGAGGCACTGGAACAGGTTGCCCAGAGAAGTTGTGAATGCCCCATCCCTGGAAGTGTTCAAGGCCAGGCTGGATGAGGCTTTAGGCAACCTGGTGTAGTGGAGGGTTTCCCCTATCCATGGCAGGGGGGTTGTAACTAGATGATCTTTGAGGTCCCTTCCTACCCTAACCATTCAATGATTCTATAATAAGGAAACCCTCTTTGAAGGTATCGGCCAAGTGAAATGAATGACAAAATCCAAGGTGTTCTCCATTATCTCTCAACATGATTCAGAACCAGTATATTTCTGAAAAACAATTTCCTTTCACCCTCCAGCCTCCAAGCTGCTTATGGGAACGTATCACCTGAGCAGCACAATATTAGCATGATAGCAACACAGTACTTCGGATAGGATGTCAAAGAAGAAAAAAAAACTCCTCAACATTTGCAAAAAAAAAGTGGAAATATACACAAAAAGCTTGATAATGCATGTTTTTCTATCATGCCAAAAAGGAAGTAAAGTAAGAATATTGATACGGGGATAGGTATAGGAGTAGGCATAAGACTACGTAAGACTCCGTGAAATACCTAGCTCTGTGAAATGTTAGAAGTTATCAAATACTAATCCCTGCTTTGAAACACTAACTACCTGAAAAGAAGGCCAGTAAGAGAGACAAAATAAATGCTAGCAAGGTTGTAACTTGTGACCTGTAGGGAGAAAGAAAAGACAAAGAGGAGAGATAAGGACTAAAAAGAACTAACATTTGTCTTCAAACAATAACAAGTAGGAGACAACCAGATGTCCACTCAAGGACAGGCCAGGCTGGGAACCGGTTTGGCTCTGCAAGCTCAGCCAAAACAGGAATTCTAGGGAAGAAGTAAAAAAACACACAGTGAGGAAGACCTACAGCCTTCATCCTGAAGATCCCTGCCCACGACCATCAGTAGGCGTGTCAAGGAGGAGCCTGAAGCAAATCCTGAGGCGGAGGCTATGGAAATGATCTCCTGGGAGAGACTGCCCTTCTGGGGAGGGGGTGATGAGTATGTCTGTATAAATAACAAGAAAAACTGCTACAGCGGGTGTGCACGTTTGTGGTGGAGCGATCCCCCGTGCACCCAGCGCTGCAATAAACATATCTACTTTACAACTTTCCAAGTTGTGGAGTCTGTTTCCGCACATCAAATAGCATGCAACTTTTAGCATGTGCATGTAACATCTGCCAATTACCTCCACGACATAAAAGGGAATTTTCACTGATGTCAAAAAATAATTGTGTTCTTCCCATCATCTTGGAAACATCCTATTTTCATTTTGTTCCTTTCTGCACTCCACCTTCTCTGCCTTTCATTTCTCTGCAGCAGAAGAAAGGGCTAGGAAATAAATGATGTATGAGAATAAGAAGAATTAGAGTTTATTTATAAGGAACAATAGTTTAATTCATGAAGCAGTCCTTAAAATGTCAGAGTCTTGCAGTTGTTGGTGAGGGTAATGTCTTATCAGGGTTAGGCATAGAGCCAATATAATAAAGACTCCAGAAGTGATCCATCAATAAAAGAGGATTTTGACACTCAGACACCTGCTGGGCTTGCTTTTTTCATTTGGACAAGCTTTCTCTTTTCTTTCATTAGCCTGGCTCTCTCAGTATGGCCAAGCCCCATAAATCCCTGCTCTAGCTCTTCCCTCTGTGTGCTTTTAGGCTCCCACATGGAGGATATCCTGTTGACCCTACACTCACTGTGCCAGTCTGCCAAATACTAGCTGTGTAAGGAAGTTAAGTTCCTATTCCTTTGCTCATCACTTACATATAAAAATGGAACAAGGGGATGCAAAAGACGTGTTCGGGGGGCAAGTGTTAAAGGGCTGAGATACTGCAATATTTCACATGGCTCACGTAGATTTCTTTGCTCCTTATCACCGATATTGCTTATCAAATATGAATCCTAAGTGGTTGCCTATAGTGACTCAACCCCTTTCTCGATGGGAAGTGACCCTCTGCACTGGTGGGGTCGTGCCAGCGCCGGGCACTGCTCACACCCCAGCTTCTCTCTCTTCCCCCCAGCAACAGCTCTCTATTTATACAAACCAACAGGGAATGGTGTCAAGAATCAATTAGTGGGGAAGTTCTGAATGCAGAAAGTTACTTGTTGCCTAGCAGCAGCCTGGCAAGCCCGGCTTGACTTTGATTCATTTAACCCCAAAGTAACCAGGGCTGCCACATTATTTTTCCTCATCACCTTCCAATGCTGTCTTGGTCAATCCAGAGGGATGCAATGCCTGAAGTCTTCCCTGCTGCTTTCAGGCAGGTCATAACCTTTGTTCAGTTGACCAAAACATGCAGTGGATAGAATTTGTGATGCTTGGTTTCAAAAAAACCCCGCAGGAGGCGTTCCAGGACACCGTGCCTCTGTCTTTGATATAAGGAGCAGGAACGAAATTCCCCTGACTTCCAGAGCCGGGCACTGACTGGCCTGAGCAGCAAATGGTCACACGCCAGGATGGACATGGCTGCAGGAGGACAGGTAGAGTCCCACTGAGGATCGGGAAATGTTGAGTTATACCTCTGCTGAAAATTCATGTCTCAGTCTCTGTTCTTCTTCCTTAATAATTAATTCAGCAGAAAGGAAAAGACTGTTCATTTGCATAACTAAATTTTTCAGTCACAGCAATCAGCCTATTAATAGAAACCCATCTATTTTTCTATCACGTTATATAAACCGCTGTGTTGTCTTATAAGACACAATATTTTGAAGGTCAGTAGCCAATAAACAATGGATATGGAGGCAGAGATATAGCTTGATCCTCTAGTTCAGAATACACTAAACCAGACTTTATAAATAATATATATCAGTCATGGAGATTAAGTCAATGCTTTACTTTTCAGGACTACTTGAGAGCTTCCAGGAAGACACTGTATATGTTCAGAATAACATCAATATCGAATGGAAAAAAAAATGACAAGGAAATTTTAAAAAGCCACTATATTATGACTGAATAGTGAAATAAATGCTGTTTAATCGAATTACTAGGCTGCCACACTAAAACATTTTACCAACAAATGCAATGGATTCATGCCAAAAAGACCAGGTATACCACTTCTGTTCACAAGCTGTCTGAAAATGAACGTGTATTTAATGCCCTGTCATTGTCACCCATATTAGGACTTCAAACAGAAATGTTTCCGTTATGACTCCATTTTCAATTAGAGTTTTTAATAGTCAACTCTTCTACCAGAACATCCATGCTTATTACTTGCCTAAAGATGATTTGTGACAGGGAAAAAAGTCTGAGCACTGCCTATTCAAATGTTTGAAGCAATTTCAATACTGTACAAATTACACTTTTTCTCATTATAAGATTGGTTACTACTTTCCACCAGATGACACCAGTGTCTCTTTCTTAATTTTCACATCTAACAATATTATTTAGATGCCGTTCTGTGTACAAGAGATCTGATCCTAATTGAACAAAGAATATTTGGTTCAAATAAACAGCAGGTTAAACTGAACAGATGCCACTCCACAAAAAAAAAGCAATTACAAAAGCTCCTCTGGCCTCTCCATAGAAGAGCAAGCCAGATGAAACCAGCCTCTTTCCTCATTGCTACTCATCACATCTTGTCTCCTCCTCCCTCAAAAGCCCAGAGTCAAGGGTTTACTCGGGGCTTTGCTATGTTCGGTCTGGCTTACGCACAAGGTGACAGGCAACAGTAAAACCAACAGGATATATATATAGGAAGACAGGCCAAAGCCCAGGAGTGGAAGTCTGAAATGTGTCAGGAACACAGCCCTGCCTTGGGGGATTTTTTAGGGGAAATAAACACAATGCAAAAGCGATTGAAAAAAAAGACTACTGAACATGCCCTGGAGGCCTCTAATGGGAATTTAAATTAATAAGGTCTGAAAAGCCTTTATGTAAAAATCTTGATAAGATGACTGCCACTATTTAAGACTATTTCTGTAGAAAAACAAAATCAATTCATTGTTCCCTGACAGCAAGCTGAAGTCACATAGAAGTAACAGAATGTAAGGAATTCAAAGGAAACGGGTACAGTCTATTGGGTCCAGGCATCAGAAGACTTATTTAAATGCTTGGGCACAGAAGCTTCATATGGCCTTTTAAAACCTGTATTATCACATAGATCGGTCCAATTCCCCACCAATGTGTATAATATTCAGCAGTAAGACAGACACTATTGATGTTGTAGTCTTTCGCTTTTAGTAACAAGTGATGAAACTGCACCAGAAAGTGTTTTCTTGAGCAAAAAGGATGACACAATTCAGACACAGCAGAGTCTGGCGTTTAGTGAAAAGAAGATTAAGGGTAAGAAGTCAAGACCATTCAAGTGATCTAACTTGTCATATGCATAATTCGTATCTATGCCAATTGGAATGACAAAACAAAATGGTTTGACAATCCAGGAACACATAGATTATAGACCTCTGCCTGCCCTTTAACACTTTCAGAGAACAACTGTATTGTATCGTGATAGCAGGTTGCTCAGGCAGGGACTCTGAACAACCGAGTGCTACTGCAACTTGAGCAGTGCTGTGTGCACATCCGCAGCTGTAGCAGCAGAACCCGCCTGCTGTCAGGCTTCAGGTTTTGATGGGGAATTTCTGAAAATCAGTGGTGATAAAATAGGAACATAACCCTCCCTGGTCTACTTCCCCAGGTACAGAATGGGAACAGTAACTAATACCAGCTTCACAAGAGTGTTATTTGCATTAGCAATGGAGAAGTTTTCAGACATTAATGTAGTGAAGCCATAGCAATAGCTAAGAGAAATCTATTTCTGTCCAGCCCTTTTAAACGACAGCTTTTAGACACTAATTTAAATAGCAAAGTCAACTTCATTTCTAGCTGTTAACACATGGAAACAGGTTGTTTGCCCCTGTAACAGTGAGGTAAGAGACCTAAGTTGTTTCCAGCTTTGCCATAGTCTCAGTGACTCAAGGCATTTTGTTTTTCACATCTTTGTTTCCTTTCCCCACAAAACTGAGATAACAGTACTTATGGGAATGTGTCCGTGAGGCTTTATTCATCAATATCTCCATGCAGTTTGAAAACCTGAAAGTATTACATAAAATGCAAAGTGCTACTTAATCCCACTTCATTCTTCAGTCTGCTGCCAGAACTTTCACCAGCAGTATCGAAAAAAACTCTTCATGCCTTGGTGCACCAGTGTTCTTATTGCATAAGCTACCCAGAATTTTACCCCACCCCAGCAGTGGTTCTCTTATGCTCCATCCATATGTTTCCCTAGATTTGTTTTGCATGATTTTCCTCACAGATGTATTTTCTACTTTTGAGGCACTCTCTGTCTTTCAGGGATATTTTTAAACAGTAAACCCAAAGAGTCATCTTTAGTAAGAAATTCTTATTTTTTAACTTGAAAAAGAAAATCATTTCCATATCTTGCTAGGTTCCTAACTAGGTTGTATATGTGGCATTAAAACATTGTCTGATGAGTTTATTCTTGAAGATACTGAAATGCATGTGGTTTTAGTCTAATATGAGAATGAATTAATTTGGTTTTTAGGAGTTATTGCTTGGAGTAGCAACTACTAAAGCAGTAAAACCTGTACTGCCAATCTAAAAATGTTTCATAATTTAGATACTTTATTTCACTTTTTCCCAGTGTGATGGCAATGTTACTCAACTATTATAGTTGATTTTATTAGGTATATATTTTTTTTAAAAGTAGGTATAATAAGCCAATTTTGCAAATTAGACTGCCAGAAAAGATAAGAGCAACAAGCCAGCAAAAACCTTAGGTGTTGATACTCATTTTCATGTCTTTGCAAAATCTTTCCTACAAATTTATATCTACTGCACACAATTTTCCTTCATCAATACATTTTTAATCTGATTGCGTGGAATTGCACTCTTTCTTTCTGAGTCATCTTTAAATGTAAGCGGTATTAATTTCAGCTAACTGGAGAGGGACTTGTGCTTACTAATGAAGCCCAAATGCTGGCACTAAGTAACAAGTTAGCAAGAAACTTCATTCATTTCAAAAGCACTGGGTTCCTGGTAGGCATTTCCTGCATATTCAGTTAGTAACAAAATCTTCAATTAGCACTATAGGGCATTGGAAAAGAAAATAGAGAGTTAGTGTGCACTGAGATGCAAATGCTTTTAGCAGTGAAAAGGAACAATTTCATGCCAGCCTGCACCAACGACAAGCTTTTTTTTTCTTTCCACTGTTAAAGATTTACATTTTAAGAGAAGACCTGAAATGTTAACAAGGGGGTCACACTATTTATTTTCACTAATGAATCTACCTTTAGCACTGATCATCATCTCAATAGTAATAAGAAGAGTCATATTTTACATCTACACGTCATTTTTCTTCCCGAAATACTTCTCAGCCTGTATGCCTTTTAGATCTGGAGTCAAGCATCAAAGACCTTCCTGTTTTTAAAAAAAAAAATAAATGGAAGTTTCTGATTAAATCAATGATCATTGTATTAGTTTTCAACAAAAATGTGTTGACCTCTCAACAGAACTTGCAAAATATAAATGTTCTGGCTTTTATGCATAATTTAGCCCATGAAGGAAGAAAAGAAAAGAACAGACTAAAGTTTAAAGAAGCAAGATCAGCTGGGTATGCTTGGTAAAGAAGCTCCCATGTTAAGTTAGCTTAGATGTATATTTGTCCTAATTCATTTGCTGAGGTTAGGATAAACTCATGAGATTTCTGGTTAAAGTTTGGAGGTGTTGCCTGAACTAGGTGCCAACTTTTGTGCCTTTAGTACCTGGCAACCACACAGGATTGTGACCCGAGGGTGTGCAGAGGCTAATGGCATGTTTTTTGAAGGGCTGAGCTGTATGAATATTTATCCATTTTGTAACCAGAGAGTTGGGGCATTGATACTGAAAGCCTTGGTCCTGCAGGACAAACACACAAGCACGCTGCTTCTACTGACTTTAACGTCATTTGCAAGTCCTCAGCCCTTTACAGAAGTGACCCACCAGTTCAACAGACAGCAGAAAAATGCAACAAATGCATCAAAGTAGAAAAAATGAATGAGAAAATAGACTGAAACAGATTATGATCAATACAGGTTTTAATACATGCATAACCTTGACACAATCGGCTGAGTGGCTTTTTTCCATAGTACAAATGTACTATTCATACTGCAATTTCATACTATTAAATCCCTCTTAATGTGTACAGCTAGAAATTGTAGTAAAAATGTGGTAAAAAAAAGGTCAAATCTCAAGCTAAGTCCTTAGCTCTTTGCATTTATCTTTATATCGCCCAGAGGTAGTGTCTGCAGCCATCTCTTTGCATTTTTTTAACCATGATGCAGAGGTTAATAAGGATCTTTGTGAAACCAAAATTACAATCATAACTGATGTTTCTCTTTATATAGTGGGTAGGTGAAATGTTTTTTAAAGTAAAATTATAGTTGCTTAAAGTCAAACGAGAATGTTTTTGAGAATTCTAAGTTGATTTAATTTAGTTTTGAGTTGGAGTCTTATCTGACTGGTTCAGTGACGTGAACAAAATTTTATTTCAGAGCTACAGCTGAACTAAAAAGGTCTCCAGGAAAGTTAGTGACTCATAGGATGCATCTACAATAAAGATGGTTTAACACTCGAGACAAAAATTTAAAAAAAATTAATTTCCATTTGGCCATGATATATCCTGTTAGTAGGTTACAAAGTGTGCAAGTGGGAAGCAAGTTATCCATTAGAGGATTAATGAATCATATGGTGATAATGCATAACAGTACTTAAGTAGTAATAAAATTTGCAAAACACTCACATATTTTTACTTTCCATCATAATACTTATATACAGTAAATGTGGGTTGAATACCACTCCCACCTTACAGGATGGAAGAGCATGAGAGAAAGACTCCTGGTTTGTCAGGCAGTTAAGCTGCATTTAAAACTCAGTCTCACATGTCCTATCCGTATCTGCTTGCACTGCAACATGAAAAGCTAGATTTCTTTTAACAAGTCCGCTATGGGTTTCTTTGGAGAAAATAAGACATTAATTTTCATTCAATATAAACATATGTATTTGTCACTGCCTAGGTAACTTCATCTACATGAGGTGGAGCAAACTTTTATTTTGACAAGTAATGACTTCTGATATTAAGAGCATCTGGAGTCCACTTCCTATTTCTGTTCTTAAATAATGAGCTCATCAGACACAGCCTTTTGTATTTGGACATGAATTATTTTATTGCAGCACCCCTCAGGAACAGACAGGGGTATGTTCTGACCATTCCCTTTCAGGCAAAACTTTCACTGTGTGTATTTTCAGAAAGCATGTGGGAGTTGGAAAATTTACAAAAGCTTATATTTGTTAATCTTTAAACTGCTTGATATTATTTAGTGAAAGCAGTCAGTAACTTTAACAGGCTTCCATATCCAAGTAAAGAAAAAGATGTACTTTTATTTCATAATTTGATAGAAATAATTGATTTCCAAGAAACTATGAGAGATCAATTACTTGAAAGGTCTTACACTGAAATTAAAAATAAGTATTACACTTGCATTGAAAATAGCATAGTTGGGCTAAGGAATTATTTTTCTCTTTAATGAATAGTGAAACAATTCAGACCTCAACAAAAAGTTAAATCAATCTTACAAGTAAAACATAGAGTTTGTTACTCTTGTGCAGTCATTTCATTTTAACAATGAATAAAGAAGGAAGAGATTGGAAAGTCATTGTAATGACGTTTCTACTTCATGCTTGCAGATTCAGGGTATACCATTTATATTGGTATGCCTTCTGTTGTAAGCTGACTGGCTTTATGATTTAAACAAACTACCTGGAAGATATGGAGATTGGTTAAAAACCAGAAATAACTAGGCTCCATATAGACCCAGACTGAAATAACTATCATTCACTAGTGAAAGAGCTTGTTTGCATGGTTTTAAAAAAAGCAAATATTTGGTAAATCAATTAGCCTGAGCAGTGCTCCTTCAAGCCTATGCATTGTCATGGCTGGCCTTGGATTTTGTTTCCCATTGAAGAATTCCAGAAAATCCTTGTACATATCACTTCTGCTTCATCATACTGATCATATAGAAAGCCAGAGGACTACACTGTTGGAGCTCCAGAGGGGACTGTATTTTCTACTGTGACTCAAGTTTTTGGGGCTGTTTCCTGTATGAATAAAACTGGTGTAGGGGAGAAGTAAATTCTCTGAGGTTTTTCTTAAATGCACAAGTTGATACTTATTTGATTCCTTAAAGGGTACTTTGCCTGACACACAGAAAGTGACTCCTGAGATAGACACAAGACAGATCTCTCTCCTGAGTCCAGTTATAGAGCACAGGAACTTTGAAGAAGGAATAGTTTTACTATAGGTACTGGAAAGCCCTTACGTAAATATCACAACCATATAAGTACAAATAATAATAATAATAATAATAATAATAATAATAATAATAATAATACTGTTAACATGCATCATGATCTTGAAAGAGGTAATTAAACTCAAAGATCTGAACTAGGCAGAAGTCCTCCTTCTCCATGCAATCTTTTGTATGTCTTGAATCCTCCTGCTCCCACCTACTGACAGCTTTTATAGGTGCCAGAAGGCAGATACCTTTCCCTTAGAGTAACGCATAAGTTACACTTTTTTCCTCCAAAGCCCATGTTCTAACCTTCTCTTTTTCTGATAAGATCAGATATGTACACTACATTGCTGGAGACACCACTGGAGTGACAGTGCCTGCGTGTCCAAAGTACCTTGGCCTTGGAGGTCACTCAGGAGGCTGATGAGCCTGTTTCACGTGTGAACATAGCTACAAGACAAAATATCCCACAGATGGTGGCCTTCTGCCTTGAGCAGACCAGTATATATATATCATCGTAGACAATGTACTCTACTGCCTAGACCTCTGATTCTGGCCTTTCCACATTACTAAAACCTGCTCAGCAGATTAGCATTAAAACTTGAGATTAGCATTAAAACATCCAAATGTAATGTGCTTGGATGACTAGCAATTGCATTCAGGAGAACCTATACTTCTCCCTCAGCAGCCACTGTAACCTGTGTCACCTCAGGCACATCCTGAAGCAGCCCTTGTTTGACATGTTGTTTCTTATGACCATGAGTATTGTTCAGAACCAGACAAATAACCAAGGAAAACTCAAAAAAATAGACTTTACTTACAAATAGGCACACATCCTTCTGGCTTGACCTTCATCCCTGCCCTCGTTGCACCAGTATGGTCAGATCTAGTCTCACATAAAGCCCTCCCTCTTAGTGCCTGCAGGACATTCCTGTGCAGATTGGTTTATGGAAGATGCAGTACGCCTTAAAGAAAGATTCTGGAGAACCCAGAGGCCACCAGAGATCCAATCAGTGGTTCATCCTCTACCCCCCATGACATCCTTGTCCTGCAAGATCCAGAGGGGTGTGAGGCAGGCAGGCCCCTAAAACCTGGGCCATGTGCGGTCATGGGCTGCGCGTGGTACGCACACGTGTACACGCACAGGCTGTGAGTGGTACACACACTGTTCACTTAGTGCATGGGAGGAGGCACTGTAAGGACCTTGCTGAGATAGCCCTAATAGCCATGACGACCCATGGGGAAGGGATCAAGTTGTTACCATCTGTGGGAGGAGGAATATAGGGATATAATGAATTTGATTGCACAGCTACTTGAAGAGCAGATGCCAAAGGGCCCTCGAAGGGCCTATCCCTCATCAAGGGCCACTGTGTCTCCATTAAAGCATCCTCACAGAGCAAACTGAGTGGAAAAAATTTCTTCTAACAGAGCAGCTTTCAAAAACGCCAAGCCAAATAAGCAAAACAGAAAAAACTCCCTGATCAGTTTACTTTGTTTATCTTCCTCTGAGGATACTTTTACACATTTTTACCTACATGGAAAAAATATCTTTATACATTAGATGAGGCAGGTGTAAAAACACATTTATTATTTATACATAAACCTTCTCTACTGAAACCTCTGGTTTACGCAGCTTTTTTATTTCCCTGGCATTTTCCTTAACTTGATTTTTTATTTTGTTTTTAGAAGGAAAAACGATACTATGTTTACTGAATTTTAATCTATATCAGATTTGCACGTGACATTTTACTATGTTACGGAAAGGAGGTAAAACCTTACTTAGTAATTTAGAGTTTGAATAAATAAATAAATAAAAGCACATTGCCTCTGCGAAAATGCAAATGCAAATTGCCAACAGATACAAACATCTTTGGTGTTAGACAGTCTTTGAGGGAAGCATATGCAATAATACAAATACAAATGATGTGCCAGCCTAACTGAAGGTTTCATATAGGAGAACAAAATAATGTGCAGATTTGCTGGCCACACCTCTGTTTTCAGCTTGCTCTCTCCTCGGTACGATCCTAATACAGCTAAGTATGCATATTGCAGGCAGCCTGGCCTCACAGTTTTTCAAATGAAGATCGTCTACAAGTCTTTGCTTCACAGTCCTCTGGAAATCTGGCCTAAGGTCTTAATACTGTGCATTCATTCAATCAGGCATCAAATATCAGGGTTTACTTTCTTCACATTACCAAAAAACACTCAATTCAATGTCAATAACAGATTTTGCTTGGGTAAGAAATTGTAACGTATTAAGTCGGTATGTTCAATCTCAAGTGTTTTGTGAGATGAGTTCCCTTAACTTAGATACAAAACGAACTAAGCCCAAATTCCTTTTCTTACTAAGACTAAATCTGAATTTGGTTCAAACAGCCTTTGACATCAATAAACATTTCTGTCTATAGAATGCAAATGTGAAATATGTGCAATAAATTAAAAGGGAATTTAATAAATTACAAAGTATTAATCGGCTGATAAAATGTTACAGAGAGAAGGTAAAAGTCAGCCTCTTTAATTTATCACATTTAAGCAAAAGCCCCTATGCAGAGTCTTGAGACATATCCTGAAATTCAAAATCAGACTCTCAGACCAGTTTTTGGAATAAATTCTCAATTTGTGGCTTTCAGTAAGCTCTGCATTTAATTTAAATTTGGAGCTTGTTTATTCATATCAAAACTGACTCTAGCATGCTAGAGCATAAGGAAATAGTGAAAACCAAAGCCATGTGGCTTTCATGAAAAATACCACTTTAGCCATAATTTTCCTTCACTATTGAGAATAGGGAGTGATTGTTGGTATGGAATTCTTTTTTTTTTTTCTCCTGAATTTGGAAAGAAGTTAGAGGCTAGTACAAATGACAAACTACTGTCATAAGCTACTAGAAAGGAATATTGCTGTGCGTGCATTCAGCTACATACTACAATAGCTTAAGTTTTCATTGGTGCTTTCCTATTCAAACCCCAGAAGAGTACTTTACTTCAGTACTTATACCTTCAGTACTTATACCCCTTTCAGTGGGAAAGGTTGCAGAAACCTCAAGCTGAATGAAAAGTGGCTGAATAAATATGCTTGAATATAGCTGGGGGTTTTTGTTTGTTTTTTGTTTTTTTTTTTTCTACGGGCTAAAGAAATCTGCAAATTAGGGAAAGACAGAAAACTATACATTTGCTTGTATAGGTCAACTTCTAATGAAAGGATCTTCAGAAAGAATACTAGTGAGCAAGCACTATTGATTAGAGAGAAAATTAGATAACGAAACTTGTGCATCATCATAAACAATATTTGTTTTTAAGCTTCTTAGTTGTAAATAAGCAGACTTGATCTTGCAACTTCTGTCATCGTCATCGCAGTATTATAAATAACTGCTAAGTCTCAACATCCCAGAATGGGAGAAGATTTTTTTGTTTAGAATTTGTGAGCTGTCAGACTTATTAACAATCACGTCTGTGTGTGTGGTTTTTTTCTTCGGGCCAGTGACATATCATTGTCCTAATAAAAACGCAGTGACATTCAGTTTAAACGCGGTTGTTTACAAAGTAGACACTTTATTAAACACTAAAGCATGAAATGTCCTTCCAACAGAGTCAAAAAGCTTAAGGTGTTTTAATCTGATGCAAGTTGGCACTGCAATGGTTTGAGTGAGCAGGCTGGAACACAGGCTTGGAACCAAAGAACAGGTTAAATAGCCATGTCCCAGACTTCTGTCTTCAGTGTTTGAGGGAAGCGGAGATGTTTTAAATCACATCTGATCCTGCTTTTACCTCAAACAACCTTCCTAGGCGTTAAGATCAGGACAAGATCAATCTCAGCATGTTGTGACTGGCTCCACTTGAGTAGAGGACAAAAAAGCACAGTATTTTTAGGATGCCCCAGTGATGTGGTAACTGAAAGCTTTTCTTCTTGATACAACAGGAACAGCTTTTCCTAGGCCTCTAATTCCATCTCTTTAAAATGTTAATTTACAGTAATTTTTCTTAATATAGGGCTATAATGGTGGCTGTAACAACGGCTTCATGTTTCAGTGAATACCAGCTTTGTCTTGTTCCATATTCAATCTCTCTGGATGATAAGTTTTATTATGCACATTGACAGAAGTCAATGTCTGTTTGTTATTTCAGTTTTATGTGTTACCAAGCATGAACATGGAGAAATTAAGTTGTTAGCTCTATTATGATGCAGTTTGGATTTGAAAAGGAAAAGAGAGGAAAGTAAAATTGGCCAAAAATACCACAACAAAAATACATAGCAACAAGCATTAGGAGACTGACTGTAGCTCAAAGAATGAGTAAAATTTGCAACAAAATAGAAATGGGAGGAAGCTTTACAGGGGCATTGATTTTAGAAGAAAACGTTTTCAGGAGAAAGAATTAAATGTTCTGAAGATTTGGGATAGAATAAAGCGAAACACGGAGTGCAAAGCCGTGTCATATTAAGAGATGTATTCCAAACAGTGTTCGTATTGAATGCTTATGGAAAGAGCTCATGGAGAATTTTGTTCAGAACAGTCAGGGGTGAGCCAGGCACGAGTAGCCTGTGGAAGGACAGTGCCTGGGAAATGCAGGAGAAGAGGAAAACGTATCACTGAGCGGGCATGCATCTCTGCAAATCCAGCAAAATAGCTCTGTCTTTCCAGAGTAAAGGAGATTTTACAGTGAGAAAAATCTAAAAGATACCTAAGACAAACAGGTGAGCAACTATTGCAGCTGAACAGTATTCAATATTGTGAGCTATATCTTAATAGGAAAAGACTGGACAATAAAATGTTATCATTATGATTACTTGTTTTGTGAACATAAGGCATCCTTCAAACTCTACACAACAAATATATAAACTTACATATAAACCTAAAACTATTTTCAGTGTTACGCAAAGTCCATGGCCTTCAGGGAAACCTGAACAGACTCCTGAATCAGTGACCCAATGTCTCTTTTCAGTTCTTTTAATTTATTTTTCTCTGCAAATAATATAAAGGTTCTTTAGTATAATATGGCCATATTGAGTATTATAATAAAAGTTTTATCAAGCTAGTCATATTATTTAGATTACTATATGTAATTAATATAAAAAACCACACAAATTATAAATATCTGTGTATGCCTGCTATCTTGAGACAGGGAACATAGGCTTCTGTTTCAAATGAAGGTTGATGATGGCAAATGAGACAGCACCAGTTAAAAAAACAGAGCTGAAGATGGCCAGTGGTTAGAGCCTGAAGCCCCTGGTACAGAAATGCGGGAATTAGTACATTCCATTTTTAGGTTTGCATGGTATTAAGAGTGAAATCAAAGCTGGAAAGCACAATCTTCTGTTTATTCGTCTATAGGTGATAAACGCTAAAAAGTGATGCATTCAGATAATCTCTCCATGAGGTTCACAAATCTGAAAGTCATTAACTGGGGAATACAACTCGCAAGTGTCTCTTCGAGAACTGGCATTGTCAGGTGCTGAGCCATGGAGACTGAGGCTGCTCCCCTGATCCCCCATCAGTAAGGTGAAGAAGAGGCTACACAACTTCAGCATCCACAAAATTTCACAGTAGGTCAACTCAGTACTACTAGGTAGCAGACAGGATCACTCCAGGCTATGTGGTAGCATCTAAATTGATTGCTTTCCTGTCTGAGAGAAGATTACTCACTAACTTCTAGGGCATCAAGTAACTTGTTGTGCAATTAGCTTTAAAAGCATCCTAACAAACTTTTAAAGCAAGCTAACTACAATTGTCCCTGCATAGACTCCTTAAACAAGGAATAAAGTGTTTTCTCTTAATTAATCCACTTTCTGTTTTTCAACTGCAAGGGAAAACACTTGCTAAATTGGCTTAGATTATGTTGCATTTTATTGTACTTTTAAAATATTACTTTAATAACTGCTTTATCTGAAAACTGGTAATCGTCTCTACATCATCTGAAATGAATGAGGAGACAGTGCTAACAGTGTTAATTATTTTCTCTCCGAAGCATCCTGAATTTTTAAGTCCACTTCAAACAGAAAAATTGCTACCCGGAGTACTGGTTAGCTAGTCATAGAGCCCAACCTCTAAAAAAGTGACAACACAAGCAAGACACAGTATTTGCTGGTGTTTACCTTCCAGGGCACCTGCATTCTTTTCTTATTAGACTGTACCACAGTTAGTTTTGTGGAAGATGTGTACTCAGTCCTAGTCAGAAAACTTGCCTGTTTATATGTATCATGCAAACAGCTTTGTCATGCAAACAGAATGGCTGTAAGTAATAAAGATGGAGTGATAAACACTATTTTGTATATGGTTTGCAGAGATTTATCTATTCACTGAAGGGCAGTGAAGGTTTTTGATAACCTACATTCCCTACTAAGTAGAGTAACTTTGTAAAAGTGTTGAGGAGTAAAAGGAAGAAGGGAAATATGTTGTTTACTGAAAGATTTATTAATAATAGAGACTTTTTACAAGGGCATGTAGTGATAAAACAAGGGGTAATGGCTTTAAACTGAAAGAGGGCAGATTTAGATAAGATATAAGGAAGAAATTCTTCACTCAGAGGGTGGTGAGGCAGTGGAACAGGTTGCCCAGAGAAGTTGTGGATGCCCCATCCCTGGAAGTGTTCAAGGCCAGGTTGGATGAGGCTTTGAGCAACCTGGTGTAGCGGAGAATTTCCCTGCCCACGGCAGGGGGGTTGGAACTAGATCATCTTTGACCTTCCAACCCTAACCATTCTGTGATTCTATGATATTCATGAATACAGAAGGCAATAACCCATGATTTGCACATTTAAAAATGTAGCTGTGAAGCCAGGGTCTATTTTTTATTCTTACTGGTGCTTTATCAGGAAGAGGATATAGAGGATTTGAAAACATGCCACCAATACTTTGGTACCTAGTAAAGAGGAAAAGCTCTCAGAAAGCGTAGATCTCTCAGGTTTCAATCAAGTTTTAGCAGACATTGGGATTTGTTATTATAATCCATCCCCTGTACTTCTAGTAAATGGAGTGTTGCAAGAGATACAAAAATATTACCTATCAGCTAGCTATGGCATTCAAACACTACATTTACTTTTATAAAACCCATTCTGTAAAATACTCTCCATTCAGTGCCGTCACTAAAGTATAAAAGATATGAATATTACTTACGCGCCAATGGAATCACATTTGGAAATTAAAATTCTGCTATGTGACAAAGACAAGCTACAAAAATCCTCAGATTTATGAAGGAGAAATAAACAGAAAGCAAAAAATAACATTGCTCCAAAGATTTAGAAGTATCATATATTCAGTAAAGTATGTTATAAAATAAAATGATCCCACATCAACAAAAAACAACTAAGCTGCATTAGTTTTACACACAAATCTTTCTTTGCTAAGGCCTTGTAGTTTGATTGTGCTACATATTTTAACCTCAGTGCTTTCTCCTGTTGAGCCACTCATGGAAGAAATATTTCAAAGAGCTTTGCGCTGGCCCTCACGGGAAGAGAATGAGCAATACGAGAGTTTTTGTGGACCACCACCTTTTTTTTTTTTAATAAGCACATACAGTGGTTGATATGTTTTTCCTGGAGATAAATGCAAAATGTCTGGGAAGGTGGAGCATGGGTGGGAAGCATTTTATTCAATAGATGAATGTTTTTTCCAATTCTGATGTCCTCTATACCAATATGTGAATTAAAGCGTCTATAAAGCATGCAGTGAAAATTGATTTAGGCACGCAAGTAAAGGAATGGCACAGAACTGTAGTAGCTGGAGAGAGAGACAGGTCACAATGTGTATTTATAATAATCCATTCCTAGACAAATAGTTTTCACTCTGTGGGTGCAGAACTCAGTGTATGACCCAAGATTGAGAACAATCAGCCACCTGTGCACTGATAGGGCCTGCATTAGTAAGAATTCTGAGATATTTTGTCTTGCCAAGCCCCTTTCTCAGACCTCATGTCTACAGATTACTATCTAATATTTATTGCTGAGGAGAGGCCATTGACAGTGCTATCTGCACTTATTCTGCAGGAGGAAGAAGGCAACACCTTCCTTTGGCTCCTCATTTTTGATGCTACGAGAGGAGCAAAAAGACAAAGCCAATATGATGTTTCCAGAAATTTTTCTTCCTTTAACCTGGCTGGATGCATAACTTATATTTTATAATGCATCCATTGTGACCATCCCTGCAACCAGTGACAAGGAAGATGTGCTGCCCGTTTAATTTCCAAATTGTAAAAACCCAGTGCTATGTCAAGGCACTCCACATCTTCCAGTATCTGCAGGCACTAACTGACTGCTAAATCAGGAAATCACCAAAACAGGATATGTTTTGGTCCATATGTGCTTTCACTTGCAGTACAGTCAAACTACACTCCAGATCACTGTATAGCCCAGTAGCCACGATAGTTATAACTCCAATCATTTTCATATTCTCAACTGTAATGTGCCTTATTTTCCCTCTATTCTCTCTCTGTATGAACTCAGAGATCTCCCATGGACACATTTATATATCCTGTAGCTAACAGATTATTAGAAAATTAAATGTTGTTATCCATAAAAGTTTTGGTTAGCAACAATCAGATAATTATTTATCTTCAAACTATATTGAAAAATATCCGGATCCAAACCTGAATTTATAGATTCATTATAAAATTTCTAACCTGGTTGATTTGTCTATTATTTGTTCTTCACACATGGCTTTAAGTTTCATTCTGATTTATTTTTCGTGTTTTGTTAAACATCAATAATATCTTTTTATCAGTCTATACATAAAATAATAATTTGATTGAATAAATTATCACTAATAGCAGTAATTACATTATGATCAGTAATAATTAATTACAGTATTGGTAAATTGTGTTTTATACTTTCTTCATCTGGATAGTGAGAGAAGAATATGATTGTAAGCAATTCAAAGATTGTGTTGAAGCCCATGAAAATCAAAAGCAAAATTTGATAAATTTTATCTTTGTGTATATTTTACTATAAGATATTGATTCCAAGTGTATGTTTGCTATTTTGGCAAAAGCAATGCAGCACAATCATAGAGATTTGCACATAGCTATAAATTTGAATGGAATTTCTCTAAAAAAGAAACAATAATTAGTTAAATGATAGCGGTATGTTCTCAGTGATGCTCACACAATATTGCAAGTGTAAAAGCATCAAAGCCTTCCAAGTCTCTATTTCAGCAGCTATAAAATAGAACATTGCTATATATTTGTCAGGTGAAGCAAGATTTTTAAAGGTCTGATGAAATTTCAGAGCTTATTTGAAAAAAAATCCCAGACTTCACAGCTCTCTACAACGCCAATTTTAAAGTATTCCCACAAAACACCTACATCTTCTTTAATCCTCAGAGTAGTGTCTTCGTCATATGTCAAGCTTTTTATATAAATCTTTTCAAGTGCTTTTTTTTTTTTTTTTTTGTCCCCTTCATTTAATCTTAATTTTTAAAATTTTTATCCTAGGTTTTTGATGTGATGTGATTTTTCTGCCAGGTAGAAGTCCAAAGAGAAGTTTGAGTATTTGGTAAATCTTAATAAAGGTGGAATATTGATACTGTGTTCAACTCAGACTGCTTTCGGGGCTTTTATTGTGGATCTCTTTCATCATATAGGAACAAGGAAACAGATGTGTCTGAGGATTTGTGTCAGAGAAGCTTGCATGACCAAACTCACTTCAAATGTCTGAAGAAATCCTGAAATCCACAAATAGAAGCCTACTGTCAAAGGATGGACTATTCGCACTCTTTTCATGAGTGATGGCGAGCTGATCACACAGAAAAGTAGTACAAAAACTTTTCGAAAGTGTAAAATAAGAAGCATAAAAGTTAAACATCACATGAAAAGGGAAAGTTTATGGTGATATTTGAATTTTTCAAAGAACAAATGAAAAAAAAACCACAGTACTTTTAGAAGTCCATTTATCCAAGCATCAGAATTACAATGAGTTGTAAATAATGCATATGTGTCCAGCAAAAATTTGGATTAATAACTATCGTGAAGTATGCAGTGTAACTGCTGCAGCCTGATCTTCAGCACCTTTCATGTCAGTCAGTCCTGAGGGTTAAGGAAACAGAGCATTCAGAAGCAGCTGCCTTCAAATTAAAGTGCTCTACTATATAGTAGAGTATGTACTATGATTTGCATATGGTTATTGAGAGAGAAATATCATATATCAATTTAGAACACAACTGGTATTGTACCTGTGGTAATCAGACAACAGCTATGGGATAAACAAACGAAGCAAAAAATGTGTAGAAATTTTGTCGATTTGCACAGAGTATCTATTTTGTCAATTAAACCCTTGATTGAAGAGTGGAAAAGTTACATAAGTTAATCAAAGGATACGGTACAGCTTTCACAGGTCCCGAGGTGCAGAAGACCACTGACCTGTAGCTACAGTGCGTTGTGTTTATAGCTCCCTGTAGTTTTATTTTTTTTGGTGTTTTGGACTTTCAGAATAGATGGATTTGTGCACAGAAGTAGTTACAAAACTGACCATGTGGAAATCCACCATCATTCCCACTGCGTGCAATGTAGGAAACACAACAACCTGCTGTCTGGAGCAGGTTTGTGAAGTCTGTGTAACAGTTCTTCCAGATCTCTTGACAGTTCATAAAGAAATAAATGCCAGCAGAAGAACAAAAGAAATTATGATAAGAGCAATAACTGACACTACAAAGAAATGGTTTTCTTTTGACATTTAGAGTTACCTAGCAGTGCAGTATAAGAGAAAAGCATGTGCGTGGCACAAAAGAATTTCAGGATTCTGTAAATCTACAAATTATTTCTTTGGGAAGTTTGGGGGGAAGATGCTGGGAAACGAGAATATGTGTAAAATAATTCCAGAAGACTATGTTTAAAAACTTTTTTTTCTTTTTTTTTTTTAATTATGGTGGTCTATATCCTGCTTTTGGTTTCTTTGATAGGAAATCTAGAGAAATTCTATGGATTCTGAAGTGGTTGCCCTGAGTTTGTCTCAGTGTAAAACAAGAGCAGAATTTTGCCCTCTGCTTTCAATCCTATGACTCTATCTTCATAACTTTAGCTTCCAATCTCATAATACTACATGAAAGCCATACAGAGTGGCTTGAATCTTTGTGAACTGGTTAACAATACAAAAAAGGAAGATAAATATAAGTGCGAGAGAATGATTTCCTTTCCTTTACGTTTCTAGTTGCATTTCAGAGAAGAGAGAAATTTCCTTCCACCAGGAGGGAAATCACTTTGTGACCAAAATGGCATTAGACTGTCTCCCATGAATTTTCTGAAAGCACAGGAGAGCAACAGCAAAAAAAGACCAAACAAATACTCCTGCATGAACATATTTGAAAAATAAACCATGTTTTACATCATACATTTCAGAATTTCTGAAGCCAGTAGGAATTGTTAGATCTCCTGCATAACAACAGGCCATAGACCTTTCTTTAACTGATTCCTGTTTGATTAAAACTTAATAATGACAACAACCTGGTCTTGATTTAAAGCATTAACAGTTTTGGAGAACCTGCTGCACTATTTCATAAGTGGTTCCAAAGGCAATTACCATCATCATCAAAACTCCTCATTTGATTTCTAGCTTGAATTGATCTAGCTTCAGATTCCAGCTAGCAGATTTTGTTATGTCTTTGTCTGCTGTATTGAGAAGCCTCCTATTATCAAATACATTCCCCAAGGCACTTACAGACAGTGAAAAAGCCCACACTTTATCCCCTATAAACATACTTGTTTATGGACAGAGGACGAAAGACACGATTTACGAAGCTTATCAAAGGGAAGGTTAAGTCATTATTTTGAATAATATTTCAATCTAACATAATAACTTGGAGGGGGAACGTTTTTTTATTCATGTGAGCTGAAGAATGAGGTAGGTATGCAATCCTTTATTTTTTGAAGTATAGATACAACATAGAGGTCCAGCTGCTTTCAAGACTGGCATTTTCTATCTAAGTGACAGCAGCCACAAAGTGTTTCTTGCAAGAAGAGATGAGTCAGACTGAAGCTCCAGAGACAGTGAGCTGAAAGACAGCGAAAGCAGTGAAAATATCTCAACCCTGTGCGTGTGCGATGCATGCTTCAGTCTTATAGATAACGTGCGGAATGAGCCCTCTGCACATTTCTTGCATGTTTTTGGCAAAGAGCACAAAACCCACCGCTGTTCACCTTTTTGACAGAGGTAGAGATCAAAAATGAGAAACTGTTCACCAGCTCCATCCAGCCACCTTCTACACACTTGCTCACCTCTACCTAGTGTAAGAGATACAATAGGATAATGTGCAACGGAAAGAAGGGCTGGAAGGATCTAGAAAAGGAGTGGGTTTTGGTTTTCTCCATATTCATTCCTACAAGTTCTGCAAACACTGAAAACAGACTCAGTACAAGCCCCTTAGGTGTATCTCACATGTCATTAGAAAGGTGATTTCACTGAGGGTAATATATACATCTATAAAGGGTTTAGTTGAAAAAAGTGCCCAAGACTTAACTCCAGAAGTGTTAGTATCATTGATGGTAATGTATTTGGTCATGTTTTATTCCTGGTTACTACAAAACTGTATTTTTATATATAAGAAAGTTATTATACTCATTTCAAGGACCACTGTAGCCTAGGAAAAACACAGATCAGAGCACTCTTGGATACTAAAGATACCTTGGTTTCACCCATGGAATGAAGGCATGTTCTGAGACCTTTGAAACGAGTGTTGTTCATATTTGTCTTTTCTGATGCTGCCAGGACCCTGCTGGGTATCATAAAATAAAAAAATATATAACACTGTTAAGACAGGATGCTGTCTGTATTACAGTAATAAATATGTGATCTCATAGATAGTCTTTGTGCAAAATCTTTCACTTTGTTTTTAGTGGAAAACAGAACAAGGAGTGAATTTTTCAAAATATAAAGTAATACTAATTTCCAGGACAGTAAAGCAGAAAATTAAAAAAAAAGTAAAGCAGATCATGTAAACTGGTCACAGTGGTCATCACTAAAATCCAGACAGTTTTCTTCAAAGCTTTTTGTAGACGACAAATATCATATAATTTAATATGTAATAAATATCATCTGCTTGCTGCACCATCGTGTACATACAAATAAAAATAAAAGCACCACAATAATGGCAATCCTGGGCATACCAAGTGAAAACAACAAAGCCAGGTAGAATTCAATCCATGCGTCCTACTTTTGTGGAGAATATAGAAGATTTGAATCATCTATCACACAGGTCTACGTGATCCTTATATAAAGTTTTCTAAGCCACATTTCATTTTTTCAGTACACAATAGAAGCAGAGGATAAAATGTTTTTCAAGGATGCCCTTGCACACAGGATGCGATTAATACACCATGAGGGAATAGGCTGTTTCTGTGAATGTCCAAAATGGAGCTTCTCGCAAAGGCTATTGTCGGCAAGGGAAAAATTAAGATTAATATCACTTAAAGCTGAGTATTTGACTGTAGTAGATGGCTAAATCTGCCCTTATCTGTACTGATAAAAGTCCCCTGGACTTCAAAGGACCCATACAGTCAAGATCAAAGTGGATGCTGATATAAATAAGGATTCTAGACTCTGCGTCTAGGTCTCCATATACATGTCCACAACAACACAAACACTCAAACTCATGAATTACTTTTTTTTTGAGTAGAAAAATGTATTTTCAAAGAAACTGATCTGTGCTTTTTAGCTTGCTCCTTCTGTGACTGTGATGGAGAACTGCATACTCAGCTTGACTTAAGTTTGATTCTATCATGATCCTCAAATCCCTTTTTTAATTTTATCAGAAACAAGTGTTTCAGAAAACTGTACCTGCTTTATTGAACAAAATGCAAAACCTGACCAAGAAGTTATGTAAGTTACTTAAGCTTTCTCTAAAATGGAATAACATTTGGGAATTCATTCTGTCCAGTTTAGTCAGCAACTATTTATGCGCTCTATATGCTGTCATCAAAAGAGTAATACTTGTATAAGAAAAATGAAAATATTCAGGGCTTAGAATATGCTATTTGGACCACAGGTGAATGCCAGTTTAAACTGCAGATATGACATAAAAGGCTACACTGGACACCAAGTTCCACAACAGACTATCCCCAGATCTTCTATTTAATTCTCAGCAGGGGTGAAAAACTATAGGGAGATATAATCATAGCTGACACTCTAGGGCTATGTTATTACGAAAAATTTGTCCCAGGCAGAAGCTGACCTAGGACAAATTTGAAAAAGGGGACATGAAGCATAGTAACAACAACAGCAACAACAGTAAGTATAATCACATATAGTAAATACTGAAAGTCGTCAAACCGAAAGTGATGCTCCAAACACCTGTTCTAGGTTGAATGTCTAATATGGAATAAATAGAAAAAAAACCCAAAACTGTTTGCTGTGCAGAAACAGAAATTTATAGCAGGATTATAAATAGCTAAAGTTAAACTCTCTTGTAATGTCTCAAAATGTATGTGACAGTTCATATACATTTTAAGTAGCTCATGGTACTACCAACTGTTATTGTAAGTAAAGCAATGTAGTGTGAAAAGTTTCCTCTTCCATACTCACCAGATCTCTGTATTTAAGACATTTGAATGCACTTTCAATACCATGTGACTCTCCCTGCACACCAGCCAAGTGAAAAAAGCAGATGATACTAATCTGTGTGTTTCCGTGCTGGAACACCAGGGCTTTTGGAGACTTATATGAAATCCATTACTATTAATAGAAGCAACCAACGCATAAGTTTCGTTTTGATGAGAAAATGGACTTAGGAAAGTCTGTAACTTGAATGCTTTTAGCTATGCTAGGATGAAATGCATAATAGATCTCCTAAAGTACTTGTGTCCCATGGTTGGGCGTCAGCCAAAATATACTAGTTCAGCACTTTATCTCTTACCCCTTTTTAACACTGAGAAATGAGTCTCTCTTCTAATTAAACAAATGCAGATGGAAACTCTGATGCAAGTGTGGGTTGTGGGAATGACCAATTAGGAAATATAAGACTGAAACGATCTTGTTCCTGACTGAGGGTGACAATTTTTCTTAACGTAAAAGTTTTTTTTGTCTGTTTTCCCATTCAGCAATGAGCTCTGCTCCCATGGAACTCTCAGATAAGGCCAAGATTTTCAGTTCAGTGTTGCTTTTACTTGGGAGAATCAAAACCAACTCTCTGCTCTCCTCCATATCCTTCCATTTTGGCAAAATCCTGTACTTTCTCCAGATAAAGTGCAAAACATTTTGCAGTAGGGAAAGGCAACTACGTGAAGGTACTGGACTGCAAAAGTCTTTCTAACATAATTGAATAGCCCTGACTGAAACAGAAAGACAGGAATAGTTTTGGTTCATGTAGTATAAAACAGTTTTGCTTTTCTTCTTTCCTTTTCCTTTCCATTAATAAATTAGAGATGTACTTTTATAACCCTGAAGAACTAGTAACAATAATTTGGTATTCTAACAGCATGTCATAGCTTGAATTTATTACACTTTAATTCAAGCATTTACCTGAGGAATGGCATCCTAACATGAATAAGAAGCAGGATAGATTACATACATAAGTATATGCTACGGTCATCAATTTGATAAAAAAGCTATCTTTTCCTTCCATATTTATAAAATATTTCCGTATTTATAAAATATTCTCACTTCTCACACAGTACTTGTTTGTGAACTGTGTTTGACTGGCTTGGGTGAATACATGAAAATGGAAAAACTGCTTTATTCTGACTGAATAACATGTCACGTTAAATTAGGAGAGCGAGCTGCTGCAGAGGAAACATTAATTAAGGAGAGCTATGTGTTCAAACTTGGAATTTGTTTGGAACTACTCTAGGAGGAAAAAAAAAATGAGAAAAGAATCCCATCTCAAACTATATTCAGAAAGCTGTAGCTGGAATCAAACACAGGCATAGTCAGAAATCTGCCAGTCTACTATAAGAAGCTTGAAATCAGTTAGATACTAGGATATTACTAAATGAATTTTGTGTTGCATTTCCCAAAGTTTTCACAGTTGCTTCATTGCCAGATGTTCTGTGCATATTTATGGCCATATGAAAGAAAGAAAATATAGAAATACACATACGTAAGTTTCCATGTTTTTGTGGTAGGGAGGGTCAATATACTGCATTGTAATACAGATTACTTTTTTTATTTTTTTTTTTTTTTTTTAAGAGTGAAGGAGTAGAGTAACGGAAGACTTTTGCCCTATTATTTTTGAGCCTTGCTTTAAAAATAAGGCAGTTTAAAAGCAAATATCACTGACAAATCCATAGGTTTCTTTCAAAAGAGACTATTCAACCCTGTATCACAACTTTATAATAAATGATCATTTAAGACTGCTATTTTTCACTGATGGGTTTAAACTTTGAACTCATCATGATAAAGGAGAATTTTACAGTCAGATATCATGTACTTGGCCATTTTATAATATTCATAATTTTAAGATAGCAAGTCTTCTTAGTAAAATCTGATAATCAGCTTAAAATTGATTGATTCTCATGCTTTATGTGCACAGTACACTATTACTATTTATATCACAGCTGAATGCTGCATGGAACGGGATCAAGCAGTCTTTTAGCTTATTGGCATATTTGAGGGTTTTTTTCCCATATTTTCTAACACAACAAGCCATAGCTCTCATTTTTAGAAATAAACATAGATATTGGAAGTCTGTATCTGTTTCATTTTTCCTATGTGCCCAATCTGGAGTGATGCTGGTTCAGTTCTTGTCTTTAAAAAGATTCCTGTTTGTAGCTTGATGCTTTGATGCTCTTTTTATTCAGAAGATAAAGGATGATAGAGGAGAACTTAAGCTAAGGAGAAGCTATGTTTAGAAAAGCCAAGGGGAATTTAGGAGAACTGATATGACAGATTGCATGGTTGTATTTCAACCACTTAGGTACAGTAAAATAAAATAAAAAAAAAGAAACCCCAAAGAATTAAAATACATGCTCTCTTCTACCTGGAAAAGGAAAAAGTATACACACTCTCATAGAAGATAAATTAAAAACTGAGAAGTGCATCAGATAGTAATGAAATAATATTCTTGGACTACTTGGTACTTAATGATACTCGTTTCTCATAATAAATTATATGAAAGTTACTTCCTCACCATGAACTTCGAATTCAACAGACAGTGATATCCCAAACCTAAATGAATATGTAAGAAGACTTGGAGATGGGAGTAGAAGGGTCTAAATACTTAAATCAGAGAGAAATATCCAGAAGTTTTCTTCAGAAGGTTCCACACTATTAAAGCAGTATTTGACATGTCTCGCCTCCTCCTCTTTAATCAAACTCTTCTTCTATTCTGATCAGAATATTAAATTCTTACCCGAAGCACATTTCAGCCAGTAAAGTGGCTAACAGGCAGGAAAACACATGGTGGGAGAGGAAGGGGTAAAGCTAAAAGTTTTGTCTCTAAAATAATCTGCTGAGGTTCCATAGAGACCTGAAGTGCAGGTGGAATGCCTGAATACCGAAGATTAGCACATAATTTCTGATCTTTCCTTCAAAACAAATACAGACTACAGAGATTCATCACTAGAAAGTTCAGCATGTCTGTTACATTGAACAGTATCTGAACAGCTTCTATGGAACTAAATAACACTGTCCCTATAAGTTTACATGGCTGACATTATGTTATCAAGCAGTGATGGATGTCTACTTTCACAGCACCACTCCCATGTTGCGTACGTGTAACTTGCCAGACAGGAATATGGACGAGAATATGGATAAACGCTAGAGTAATGCAATGAATACCCTTCTGACAGAGTCCTCACCCGTGCATAACACCAGGGCAAATTTACTGAATATTATGCATTTTGTAGATCACGACCACCACTCATTCATTTCCATAAAATTCACATTAACAGACTCAGGTGTTGCTTTTAGATATACCGGCTATTTAAAATTTCATCCATGATTCTAAAATGTCTTTTATTAAAAGAAAAAAACGACCAGAAATATTGCTGTTTCAAACACAAGCCCATAGGGTAACCATCTTCGCTCCCTTTGAGCGAAGTTTGGCTGCTATTTAAAGAGAAGTGTCTTGATTTCAAGCAAGTTCCTGCTGTCAGCACCATGTAAACAACATAACTCAAAAGGATCGGCATGTTATAGCCAGCGTAATGAAGAAAGACTATGATTTATAGGACATGAAGAATGAATGACCGTGTCACTTTCCCAACAATATCTGTGGAACAAAGCATAAACAAGGGACAGTACAAAAAGAGCTTGAATTATTGCTAGTATGCAGCTTTTAAGAAATTTTCTCTAAATTAATGTAATAATTAAAATGCAATCGTTAAAAAAGCACATTATGCAGAAGGCAGAGGTCACCAAAGATTTACATACTAAGACAGTGTATAATTGAACTGGAAGATTCTGTGAAATTTGGTAGTGATTTAGTGTCTTTGCTTTTCAATCACGAGTCATTAAGGAATTCACCAATATTTATTTTTCCCTAAAATATCACTGTTCTATACCTTGACTTTAATTTTTCCTTTTCAAACTCTTAATAGTAAAGGGATAATATTAAACAGAGGACATATTTAATCAGAAAAAAAAAACTAACAATCCTACATAGCAGCCCAGAATTTCCCTGAGTGTAGAAGTAACGTCTCGTTGTTTTGGGGACTCTGTCTTTTCTTTCTAAGAGATTTTAAAAGTAAGTATGAAAATCAGGTTCTCAGTTTGTTTTCTGGCACTAGACAGTTCAGAAATGCCTGAAAAGTATTTCAAATTATTCTCACTGCTACGTATCTGAAAATATTTTTTGTCTTTATTACCTTGCACTAAACCTTTAGACTTTTATTTAAATCTCCTCCCTGACTTTCATGAAATTTTATCATTAATTTTCAAAAAAATTATTTTTCTGGTAAATCATTGTCCATTAAAACAGCGCATTCAGTTGAGCTTTCCTGAAAAGCCTATACGATTATGAGATTTTTTTGTGTAAATTATCTCTAAAGGAAAAATATATTTCAGCAGAATGTGAAAATTTTTTTGAGTAGATAATTTTTCTACATTCCTTAAAATTCCTCCCATTTTTGTCATTAATTTATGCGTCCCTGCTCATTGTGAATATAAAGAAATATCACAGTCCTGTATCTGTATGAATAACTTTTACTCTTTCAAAAACTGGCAAATGTTGAGTCGAACATTGTAAATGGGGGAAAAAAAAATTGCAGCAGGAAAGACATACATTTAGAATGGACTTCTGAGAAAGAGATACACTTTATACACAAAAATGAGAAAAAGAACAGTTGGAACTAATTCTACATATAGATTTTGTTATGTTGCTTTATTTTCCGCATGATATGGTTTATATGTTTTTGTACAGAGGCCATCAAGCAGGGTTAACAAATAGGTTCAAAATTGCCATCTGGAAGAAAGGTTATAGGCTGTCTTACACCTTTAAGTCTCCTGAGAAACTCAGTGATTTCCATTTGTTTCCACTTTTTTACAGGTCCCTTTTTAAGGCAAGAACTAAACACTCAGAACCAACAAACCAATCATGGCTTTCCTTTTTCCACATTGCTATCCCAAATACCAGCCACACTTCAGTGCCCAATTCATTTTGATGCTTGTCTCCTTGCTACTGTGGAGCACAACAGAACGTCCTGTTTACCAGTACAGTGTGTTCCACAATTTTCTCTTATCAAACTAAAATCACCTTGCCTGAAAAATAGCAAATCATAATACAAAAACAATGAATACAAACTGCAGTAAAAATCACACCTAAAAAATAAATGCAGAGAGGAGCTGTGAGAGTTTGAAACACTGCAATAGGCTGTTCCCTCACATAGATTGGAAATAGGGCTAAAATATTGAAATGTTGAAAAGAATAATTTTTAAAGTGTGTTCATCAGATTCGTAACCGGGGCTAATGGGAAGTATCTCTAATTTCAGAGTAATAGATGATAAAGAAAATATAAGTAACAATCACTTTTAAAATTAGTGTAATCCTAATAACATTCTTAATATTTCAAAATCAAACTACAAAAGTATGCACACACTTGTCATATAATAGGAAGCAAGCTCTGACTCATAATATTTTTGATTGAGCCAAAATAATATGAAGAACTGTGGTGAGATTTCAAAGCCTACCAAAGTATTTCAGCCAAATGATGATTCAGTTTAGAGTTTACGCCATGTGTGATCTCTGAGTCAGTTGTTTTGCAACCAGACTCTTTATCTTAATTTTTTAAAAAATAACCTTTCCATTTCCCCTTCAGAGACTCAGATAATGTCATTCCATTTGATGCCTATTACAATTTACGTTCACTTTGGTATGATTATTACTGTTAACAGCAGTGTAAGAATCTTCATCATTGTAACTGCTAGGGACCCCAGTCATCAATAGACACTTCACTGTGCAGGGCACTGTGAAAACACAGAATTAAACCAAAGAAACACCCCCCTCATAGCTATTATCATAAATATTAAACAAGAAGTAGATGGGGAGCCAAGGGGAACCCACAAGAAAAAAACATGTCCATTTGTTATATCCCCTGGCCTCAGTACCCTGTCTGCTCTGCCAAGTCCTCTGGGCACAGAGCTTTGACAGCGGAACTGAAGGCAGTAACTTTTCAAACCTTTTGCCTTGCACGCGTCAGACTGTCCCTGTACGTGGAGTGGTGGGGAAAAAAAGAAAGCTTTTATCGGAGAGAAAAATAACAAGCGGATACAGGCCAGGATTGAGGGCTGACTAGAGGAGGGAATCAACACTGCATTGGTGATAAGTGGAAGGAGACAGCCCTTGGAATGCTTTGAAAACAGAGAAGCACCTCTAATGTGACGTTACAGAAAGCAGACAGAGGTGAAGTGCTGCATGCAGGAAATTAGCATGTTGAAAACAATGGACTAACAGAGCGTTCTGCAGATCATATTAGAAGGCACTGAGCAACACAAGGAGGCTTTCCTGGTTTTTGTTTTAAAGAGAGAAACTTATATCTCTCCACTTGTACTAATTCTTACAGTTAAGGTTTAGAAAGCAGCCTGAGAACCATGGGATCTGTTGGATCTATGGCCTTAGGGAGAGAGATGGATGCCAGAGTCATAGGTCTGGAGGTGGCACACAGCAGCTTGGTGCAGAGGACCAGGGAGAGAAGTGTTTGTGAGAGGCGGCACCCCCAGACTCTACGCTTGGGACTCAGACAGATTTCAAAACTTCTGAGCTGGCACAGAAGAAAGCTGATAGGACTGTGCACATGGGAAGGAGCCCAAACAACCATCAGTAGCATAGTGCCCCTTCCAGAGGTTGGGTCTTCTGGCTTTGGCTGAATTTCTACAACTGTGCAGAAGATATAATGTGCAAAATAAAAACCTGATTTTTTAAATATCTGTGCAAGGGCATCGAATTCATCCTCCTGAGAAAAGATGAAAAGAATTTGGGTCTCTTAGCTTAAAGGAGAGGAGAGCAAGACAGAGTAAGACAGTTTTAGAAGACCTTCTAATGCTTAATGTCTATCATGGGTAAAAGAAAACAAAATTCCTTCAATTGCACAAAAGAAGATTCAGATTTGATACTAGAGGAAAACTGCTAAAATGTGGGGAGTCTTTTTCTCTAGAGTTCCCAGTAGTGAAGGTCTTCAGAGTATCAGAAACACCTGCAAGGTAGGACTGACATATCTCGTGGGAGAGGGTGGGCTAGATGATCTTCTGAGGTCTCTCTCTGTTCTGGGATTCTTCTTCAACTACACCGGTCAGCAGACCAGTAGATCTATGATTTGATTAGACAACTTTTAAAAGGCACCAAGGCTTCATTCAAAGACCAAAAGGAATGGAGAATCCTATTAAAGTTTGTTCTTATACATCTCCACTGCTAAAAATATGTCTGCCTTTTCATTGGAATTATTCAAGCTTTAATGTCTAGCCTTTAGTCTTTCATTTGTTTGGTCTATCAACTGGCTTTACTTGTCATCTTGAGATATTTATAGTTTAATGCTTCAAAAGATTGTATACGCATACATATAAGACATAATATAATTTTTAATAATAGTATTCATATTGGTATAGTGATATTTTTCTAACATGAAATATTAAAATACTCACAAGTTGAAAAAGTCCAGTTTCAGCATTTTATCCCCAAAATATTTTTTCATAAATTCAGCTAGCATAGAGGACTGAGAAGAAGTACAATTCAGCCCTGTGACTTAAAACATGCCCAAAATCCATTTGGTATAAACAGCTTTTTCAGAGACAAAGATATAATGAGCTAAATGAAGAGAAATCCTGAGGGAAAAAAAAACTATTCAAAGCATCCTACAACAGCAGAAGAAACAGAGCTGCATACAGACAGCAATGCAAATAAAGTTTCAAGTGGCTGCAGGAGTAGCAGCTATTCCATTAACTGAAAAGAAGAAACTCCATTTTTGTATTGGTTAAAATGAGTAATACCAAGTTAACTTTATGATATAATGCATGCTGCAATAACTTTATATGACATCTTTTAATAACAATATAAACATATAAATCCAAGGATATAGGCCATCTGCTCTTAATATAAAGTGAAATTATCAAATAGAGGATAAGGGGGAATGACTGTGAAACTCATGTGAACGTAAGCTTCTGTGACTAAACTTGGGACCAAGAGGTAGAAGAAAGCCTACTTAGAACTTTAAAGAGAAGTGTTGCTCACCAGCCTAGGCTGCAGCTCCAAGAACACCACTGCACCTCCCACAGCCTGGGGGAAATGGCCCACCTTTTGTAGGCAGGACCTAAACCTTAATTAGGTGATTACCAATACAAGCCAGCTGGGTGATAGCCATAGAGAAGAAGGAGAAGAGGAGAAATGGAGGGAGACTTTGGATCAGATAGGAAAAAAAGAATAATATACTTTTCAATGTTGGAAGGAATTCTAATTTTACCCTTGTCTAAACACATAAGAGCATCAAGGTTTTGTTTCACCTTCCCCATATTAATGAAAAATATTATGCATCCTTCTGATACACAACCAAAGGTATAAGCATAATATTTTACATGCAAGGGATTACATTTGAGTCTTGTCTTACTAAGGCCAGCTATCAACTGAAAATCACTGCTATGACATAATTGTGTGCAAAAATTTCTTAATAAGAAGTTTCTTGTCCTTTCTGTCACCCTTAATTTCAACAGTTGGACTACTGGACTTTCAGTATATTATAGCAGCAGGGTCTGAAAGATTCTAGCATTTCTAGTTCTGATAGTGAGCTGTACAACTCTACTTGAAGAAACTCTACTTAACATACTTAAATTTGGAAGCCATTTGTAAAACACTGCATTCAAAAGAGCATAAGGATTATATAAGTGAATGATGCTAATGAAGAACTATAAAGGATCGCACTATTTCAACAAGGCCAAGTGCAAGGTCCTGCACCTCTTCTGGGGAAATCCCTAATATCAATACAGACTAGAGGATGAATTAATTGAGCACAGCCCTGTCAAGAAGGACTTGGGGGTACCGGTGGATGAAAAACTGGAAATGAGTCAGCGATGTGCGCTTGCAGCCCAGAAAGTCAACTGCACCCTGGGCTGCATAAAAGGAGGTGTGGTCGAAAAGTCCAGGGAGGCAATTCTCCTCTTGTTAGACCCTACCTGGAGTACTGCATCCAGTTCTGGGGCCCACAGCACAAGAAAGACATGGACCTGTTAAGGCAGGTCCAGAGGAGGACCACAAAAATGATCCGAGGGCTGGAACATCTTTCCTCTGAAGACAGGCTGAGAGAGTTGGGGTTGTTCAGCCTGGAGGAGAGAAGGCTCCGGGGTGATCTTATAGTAGCCTTCCAGTACCCGAAGGGGGCCTACAGGAAAGCTGGAGAGGGACTTTTTACAAGGGCTTGTAGTGATAGGACAAGGGGCAATGACTTCAAACTGAAAAAGGGTAGATTTCAATTAGACATAAAGAAGAAATTCTTCCCTCTTATAACGGTGAGGCACTGGAAGAGGTTTCCCAGAGAAGTTGTGGATACCCTGTCCCTGGCAGTGTTTTCTGTTGAAAGATGTCCCTGCCCATGGCAGGAGGCTTGGACTAGAGGATCTTTAAAGGTCTCTTCCAACTCAAACTGTTCTATGATTCTATTTGTTTTCTAAAATAACAATGAAAAGATTAAGAACATAATTCATGATGATGGTTGTTGCTCACCAGCCTGGGCTGCGGCACCAAGGACACTGTTACATCTTCCACAGCCAGGAGGAAATGGCCTGCCTCTTGTAGGCAGGGTCGGTACCTTGAGTTGATTACTTAATTAGTTCATTATCTTCAACTCAATCCAGCTGGCTAATAATGACTGGATGCCATAGATGGTCATATACCATATGTACCTATGGATAATCATCTAATTTAACTCCAAGTTTACAACCAAATTGTAAAGCTGAATAGCTAGTATGATAATTTCCACTGAAGCCAAATATCACACAAAAAAAGTTGTGGTAAAGATAAGGATTATTGTTAGAGATGATCAAACACTGGATTTTTATTCACTTAGTTTTCTTAGCTAATTTCATTTCACCTTTATGGGTTCCTTCAGTCATTTTCTATAAATCTTTAGTTCCTCAGATATTTCTAATCTAAATTTTATAAAATTATAAAGTTCTGCTATGAGTAGCTACATATATATAGCCTGGTTTGCAATTTCCACAGCCTTATTTTATTCTTTGACAAAAACATCACATTAGTTTTCAGAAAACAAAATATCTTAATGTTTTATTTTTCCTCTCAGAAAGTAAAGGAATAAAAAAAAAAAACATGCTGTGAAGTAAAAGAGAAAATAACTGAAAAATAATGGCTGCTCATACAGACAAACTATTCCTGTATGAAAGTAACAAACAAACCAAGGAAAAGAAGTTAGCTATCCCTCTTCAGGACACAGGAAGAATGGTTTAATATTTACCAATTGGAAATTATTTCCAAGCTACAGCCATAAGATCTGCAAATCCAGATTTCTCTCAATCTATATATTTTCATTTCTCTTCTAGAGCAACTGGAGCAGGGATTTTTATCTCTGTGAAATTTTAAGAGTTTCATCAAAAATTTGAAATTCAGTTTCTGTTTTACTGGGCACCAAAATACTACTTTTTTGCTTCTTTGTCATAAAAGTTCAGAAGCTCCTAGTGAAATGATATTTTTTGATCGATATGCCTCCTGTTAATTGAAAAGTATTCCTGCATCCATAATCCTTTTGGTAGATACTAATCTCTGCTTCTTACAATATTTGTTGTTCAAGATAAATGACATCATCCATGATGCAACTCTGTATGACTTGATCTTGATTAGGATCTTCATTGTAAAGGAGGCTTTAAACAATAATACTTTGCAGATTTTACAAAACTGTGGAAATATAGTGGCCCTTGCATAAAGCCTCTGGCAGTAGCTGAAAAGTCCAGTGATCTCAACACCCTCTGATATAAAAAGCTGTCTGTGTAGTTAGCGGAGTTGCCCCAGTTCAACAGGGAGTGAAATCAGTGCCTTGATACTTGGAGAAAGTCTCCAATGGCTGCAAATCCTCTATTGCCACATTATTCATTTCCCTCTCTAAAAACACTCTTGCAGCTGTTTCATTCACTCTGCAGAAAGCCTCTTCTCCAGATGGCGTGGGTAGCCTACCGGAGACTGACGCCAAATGAGATCCCGTTGCAAGAAGTCCAGGGCAATTTGGTCTCCTCTGAAAATGTGGAACGCCCTTGTGAAAGACACAGTAAGTGATTATTATTTCAGGGAGAGAGTTACTATTCTAGTCTGGAGCATAAAAACATTAGTGAAGGGTTACAGCACCTAATTTTCTCTTTGCTCTTGCTTTTCAAAGTTTGTGTAGCTACTTATTCCCATTGGGTTAGATGAACTAGAGCTGAAGTAGATGAAAATGATCTTGTGTTTCTTCAGCATGAGTTGGTCTATGGGGATAAAGCCTTTTGGCTTCACTAGGGATATTTGGGCCAATCCCGAACTAACCTGTACCCTGTGCAATTGCACTCGTGTCAACAAGACCAAGCGAGGTGTGTGCCTGGGAAGACAGCGATGTCGATGCTCAGTTATGCAATACTCTTGGGGAGGTTTTTCACTTGCCATAGTGCATACAGCTGGGAAGGCCATTCATTAACAGTATTTCTTTCAGGATCCCTCTGAACTCAGGATGTCTTTTCTTTTTAGAGTGGTGAAAAAACAAGTGCACTATTATTACAGTTGTTGACACGGTCTTTTATTGGCATGAATAGAGATTATTTGGACAGCGGCAGTAAATGATGTGCAGTAAATCAATCAGGCCAAATTGGCAGAGATTATTAACTAAAGAGACAACAGTGTTTTTCATCTGAAAATAAATGCGCGCAATGTGGTAGCTATTGTTGTTGTTTGCATGGGACGAGCCTTTTCATGGTTTTGATCCACGAACATGAATGGGAGAGCATTTAATTGTGGGATGCTTTTTACAGAACACACATTTCAAAACAACAAACATTTTTCCTGGTAAAACAAATGACAGATTCTGTAATTATTTCTTCGTGTACCACTGAATTCTCTAATAAAGAGGTCCTTATTTTCTGCTACAAAACACGTATCTAATGAATATCCCAGCTCCTGGACTTCAGGTACTAACATTCCTTAATATACCACGTGGAATACTGTATTTTGTGTATTAATCTAATGCTGTGTTTTACTAATCTGTGATACAGGAGGACGTGAAGAACTTGCTGCAACACTAAGACTGTGCTTCCAAATTTCTCATCTGACAAAACAAAGTACTTGATTAACTGGAAAAGATCCTGCCAGCAACCAGGTCCATTTATCATCTAACTGAAAGAGCTGATAGTTTTCCATCTGATTTCCTCTGGGTTTGGAACCTGCTTGACAAAACTTCCAGGTCTATGTAGCAGTTCAGAATACATTAATTACATAATGTTTGGGAATAGTGAGGATAAAAGTAAATTTTAAATCTTTTTTTCTTTCTGCACTTAAAATAGACATAGCGGAATAGTTAAATCTCACTATTTAATGAGGTCCAATATGCACAATGTACCATTACATTGGTGCAGCACCCTCAGCTCGATCTTGTACCAGCCACACACTAGTCACAGATTCTGCTACTAGAAACAGGTAATACTTACCTTCCTAGCTTAGCTGTATTCCCAAACATAAGAACCTATGCCACTGTAAAGACTTTACTGTCAATATATTTATCTTTTGCAAATTGTTAGTCGAGCAATTCTTTCCACGTTGCTCAGTGATGTAGCTACTCTGGCAAAAGACGTGGACACAGAGCAGGTCTGAGGAATTAGCACTACAGCTGGCAGAAGAATCCCAAGGGAACAGCACTGCTTCTGATACACAGAGCTAACCTCTCTGCCAACAGTTTTCCAGCAGGATTTAGCAAGTTGCCTTCAGAAGGTAACTCAAGGAAAAGGTTTGTTTGATTATGTTTACCGCCTTTAGGTAAATACATGTATTAGTCATGAATAAAGGACCCAACTCTCATTATATCACACTAACCCTAAGATAAATGGTTGCTCAGGAGTCATAATGTACTACCTCATTCAGTGACAGCTCTGTAAAACCTCTTTTAATTTTCTCCTGTAATTCAGCTTGATAGCAGTTCATTCTAAGCAATTTTCTTCAATCCATTTTCTGTTCTAGGAAACAAGTTTGTATAATAGTGCACTTGTTCTTTGTATCATTCAGACACTTGAAAATGTCAATCCACTAATGTTAATTTTTTGTCATTAGATTCTTTTTTCTCTACCGTTTCTAATCACCAAAAATACTTATTTCATCCAACTCAGCACCTATTTAAGTGCTACCTCTTTTATTCTTCTGAAACAGAAGGAATGGGTGATTAGAAACACATATTAATTATTCTTGTAGACATGAGAGGGTAGAACCAAACATAGGCTTTACAATAGCAGATGGAATTATATTAAGAATTTTTATCACTTATCCTTCTATTTTAAACTGCCATCTAATACTACACTGAATAAAAAACGAGGTCAGTCAAGGTAAAACTTTCGATTCCTTTCTTAAAAATGATACTTTCTTCTAATTTTTTTTTTTTTTTTTTTTTAAAAAGCTATTAATGACCTCAAATTTTGTATGAAGTTTGGAAGCAGCGAGTCATCCTATGATATTTACTACCTCCTAGCAGACACTTGCACAATATAACAAAGATAAAATGTTCACTTACTTTTGAAACCAAGATTCCAGTAATAATTGCCTTGCTTTCATTTCAATGAAGAATAGAAGAGGCAGGAAAAGATTCCAAACCCAAAACTATGGAAGAGCTCTACTTTTTCAAGATTAACAATTTTCTTAGTTACCTACTCAAAACGATTATACGAAAAACCTACTCAGTAAACTTCCTTTTTTCACTTCCTTCCGCAATAAAAAAAAACAACAGCATACATCTGAAAATGAAAATCACCTCAAATAAGTGTCATATGTAAGTCCTCCCTGGTTCTTGAAAGATAATTTCAAATAAATCACTATGTTTAAGATATCTGAGATTGTTCTGCAAAATTGAAACTATTAGTAAGTCAAGGATATTGTGATTTCAGTTTCGCTCAGGCGCATACTGCAGGAGGGGTAACCTGTAGCTTCTCCTCCACTGAGGTGTGCCCAGCCTCCTAAACTGCCTATAGGATTTATTTTATTTTTCCCCATTTAAGCCTAACCACAACTGAATGGAAAATGTAATTAAGGTGTCTTCAGATACAAGAGAAGCAGTTAAGTCCTCCATTGTGCCAGAACTCATTACTCCTGAACTCTACTTTCCAGCTAGACAATGAAAAGAACTACGCTGAAACAAAAACCTACAAAGCAGCATCTTCTCTTCATATTCTGAGCATTCCCTGCTACAAAACTAAGGCAACGTACTACTAAGATAAACACACGAATGAGTTTGATATCAGCACATTTGCAAGGTCTTTATGGGCTTCTTTCTTTTTTTTAACTGTAGATAATGTCAATGATTTTTATAGCTTCAGAAGTGCAGCCTGCTGGGCTGCTGCTGGCAGCTCCAGCCAAGGCCTGAAGGTCTCTGGCGTGACACTCTTGCTCTCTGGCAGCAGATGACAGTCGTCTGGCTGTGGCCCTACAGCCTGTATCTACAAAGAAACTCAAAAATGTATGGATCTTATTACAGCAAGATACTCTATTTTTCCACCACAGCTCAGGCTTGCACATCTGCACCCAATGATTCTCTTCACCCTCAGCTGGCGTACCAGAAATGTTACTACTGACTGTTTCCTTCCTCATTCTCATTAGACCTCAGTTTCAAATGTCAGTTATGGGGTCCCTTTGAGATTACGTATAATATGCATTTAGTATCTGACTGTTTTAGTTTAGGAATCCCACATTCTCAGTATAATCCTGTTTTTCTCAAAACCAGGCTTTGAAATAACTTCTATCTGGTCTTCCTTTTCATTTGAGATCAGAATGTCCATAAGGGAAAAAGAGATTCCACTCTTTATGTTCTAGGTGAAGTAGGAAAAAAAATAATAGATGCAATGAGTTTCTGTTTAAGGCTAAGTAATTTAACTAATAAATGATAATGCATGTCTAAGTAGATATGTTTAGGGTTCTTCTGAGGCTGATTCTAGGAAAAGGCCACTGCAAAATGCACATTCTATTTTTTTATTTTTCTGTAGGAGTTCTGTCAAGTCTTTTCTTGTTCAGTTTTCTGTTATTAGAAAACTACTAAATAGTTTCTGTTATTTCACATTCTTTCATCTACCAAGGCAGCAAGGCAGAGTAAAACATTACAATATTTCTTTCTGCTGAGGTCACACCCATCACTTTCTGATTTTCCTTCCTGGAAATTTAAATCCTAGAATTATAATGTTTTATCTGCAGGGAGCCTCTGGATGGCATCTTGCTCAATGTCCTACTCAAAGCAGAGACATCTTAAAAGCTAACTTAAAGTTCTGTTAGTAATTTTTCCCACATCTCAAAATATTTGAACAAACAAAGCACTGGACTAAAAACTGAATGAATGACTTCTACCAGAACCTAACTACAATTAAGCGGAAGAGATAATACGACCTCAACACCATCTTGATGAATTTTTAAGCTAGATTCACCTGTACAGAAAGAAATTTAATTGTGTCTATTTCTTTAAAAAGATTCTGGTGGTTTCATAGTTTGATTGTCTATTACTCCACTAGGGTACATAAACATTAACATAAAAAGAGGTATTCATTTGTTAAAGGAAATATCAGATCATATACGGTATAATACAGTTGGAAGGGATAAAACGTTGATTTTTTTTAAGTGAAGGCCATCTTAAATATAGGAAGCATTATAATGAAGAATGTACTGGTACAAATCTTTAAAGAAAAAAAATATTTTTTTCCTCTGTAGTATCAACTAAATATACTGCATGAACTATCCAGAAAACCTTTTGTTTATAATGAATAAGTTCCTTTATATTACCAGATACTCTTAACTCTGAAGTGGATTGACTCCGTAAATTACCTGAATGAGTGTCCCATTTAGTTTGATCTAATTACTACCTCCAGTACTATGATATTCCTTTAAGTTCTTTGGAATAATGTCACAATATTAACCTGGACTAATTGAGCTCCCAAAATTAGAACTCCATTAGAGGAGAGATTAAAAAAACAAACCACCACACAGCACATCTTTATCACAGTATTTTTCAGTTCACACATAAGGAACTTACAAGTCACAACTTGTCCTCGACTTTGTATGTTCTCAGCTATCAGGAAAAAAAACATCTTTATCAGCCTTTAGAAGGAAACATTTCAGAATTTCTTCAGAAATGTTTCAGAAATATTCACAAAAACACACCACATGCTCGATGAGTTGCTAGGTGTTAAAAGTTTAGCCCTTGATATTAACATGTCCATCATCAGTTGAGACTTTGAGGGCTCAAAATACTTGCAAGGACTTTGTGATGTTGAAAATAATGTAGCAACACAAAATTGTATCTACCTGTATATTTTTGTAGGACTGACAAAATTAGTCAGATAAAAGTCAAAGCTGGCATTTCACAGCTGGTAATAGGACGAATTGGAGATGTTATAATCCACAATATGCAAAAAGTTCCAGTAAGGCAAAGACTGAGTTAGGAAGAGCCAGTTGCAAACTATATTCTCCAACCAATAAGGAATCCATCCTGAAGAGGTTCTTATTAGCTTCTTACAACACTTTAAAATTATTATTGGTTAGGATTTTTTTTTCTTTTTTTAAAGAAAGTCCTCATGGTTCATATCTTCTCTGTAAGGAGAACTCTGTCTCAACCTCTTTTTAGTATAACTTTACACTGCAAAATAACATAATCATAATGAAAACAGCCACTATTAATGGTTTTACTGGGTAAAAAGGCTGACTAATTTACAAAGCAATTTATTCATTCTCTCATACATTTCCATTTGGCATTATTGCTTTCAGATTATTTCCTTTTCACTGAACAGTTTTTTTAAAAAAAATTATTATTCCCTGGTACATTTTCCGTTGGTTGGAACTTCTCCTTTCCCTTTCTGTGTACTGCTAGAAATCCATAAAGTGCCATTTTTAAAAGAACTTTTAGCTTTTTAAGCAACTATACTACATTTTTATGTTGTCTTCTGTCCAAGGTTTCTAAGCGTAATTATCATCTAATGTAAAATAACTTACTTCCTATGCACTTCTTAAATGACCCAATTCAAATTTAATAGAGGATGTTAATTTTTAAAATGAGACCAATCAGTGAGTGGGCTCAGAAGCAGCACATTAGTTAAAAAAGGGAGCAACTTGTTTCCTGAGTATCCCTTCTAACCCATGCCCCACCAAAAAAAAAAAAAAAAAAAAGCTTGTAGAAATAATAATATCTTAAAATGTCTGATCTTAGTCCAGTCATTAAGGATTTTCAAGTCACTCATGAATAAAACAGTACTGAAAAGAATTTCAGTTCCATTTTTTAATAATAGGTAACCTGATTACATAATGTATCTGAGGAACATTAAATAGATAAGAGAATGAAAATTAATGTAAACCTTAATGATGCAGAGAAAGTGCAATGTCAGCTGAAATAACCCATTATTATTGTCTGCTAGGTGTAACTAATTGATTCTGCATACTTATTTATCCAAAAAATTATATATTTATCCTGGTATTAATCCAAATTTACTACTAAACCCAGGAAGACTGAATTAAAATTTTATGGTAATAGATTTCTGTGCTATATGCATTTTCTGCATTGGAAGCTGTCAAGGTGCTTTGGGAGGACAGGAAATACGGTGGAATACCCCCATGTCATGGATCCAAACAGCACATTCCTGCAAGCTCTTGAAGGACAAACCCTTTTTGTTTCTTCACTGTGAGCTGGACCACAGGGAATAACAGACAAAACCCTCTAAACTATTACTTTTATTTGACAGCTCTTTTATTTGAGTACTTAAAAGACTCTATGTGGACCAAGACTCAACTGCAGGAGCAGCTGTTCATCAAAACCCGAAATATACTGTTATTCCTCCTAGTCAGCTTGCCATCTAGGTAGAAGATGAGACATAATATGAAGAATGCACATGGGGTAACAGCAAGAACAGCAAGGGAACTTGACATGTCAGTTAAATAACTAATGTGTTGTTCTTCACTATACATCAAGAACAAGCGGAGTGTTTTAGTCCTAATAAGGTAGTTTGATCGATGGCAGCAAGGCATTTTTTCTCCCCCTCATGGAAGATACAGCCTGGGAGATGCATGAAAATATCATAAAAACGTAGAAAGTGAAAAACTGAAAATGATACATTCTTCAGTGAAAGGCAATAGATATCTGATCAGAGGAGGAACAGGAACACACACGTCTCACATTCAAAGTGATCAGGTTTTTGAACAAATTTTCATGAAGCATGAGCAGCCCAAAACTTTATTTATAAAAGACAAAGGAAAAGGATGTTGCAAAAAATCAAGATGGACTGGATAGTTTTAGCTGGATATGTGGATAAAATCAGATATTACCCAGAAAGTATTTACAGAATTTATATGTGATTTGTATTTGAGGACCTACACTGGTATCATAGAAAAATGTCAAACGGTCTGCAGTCCTGTCTGACAAGTAATGACTGAGGAAGGTGGTAATTAGGAGAGATCTGAGTGGAAAAAAAAAAAGACCTCTGATATAACAATTGTGAATTTGAGTTGATGTCGCAGTGACAAGATGGGAGTGGCAGATGTGTGATTCATGCTCCTAGAGGCAATAGCTGAGATAAGCAACGGATGAGAAATAAATTCTATAAAGACAAAAGGATCCAGGACAGAGCCATGTGAGACCTCACAAAAGAACTAGAGGGGGAACTGCTGTAATATGTGCTGAAGGAATGATTACAAATAGATCCAGGAGGAAAACCTGCAGAAGGCCAGAGGATTCAGGATAAAGTCATTGCAGGCTGAAGAGGATGCAGAGTTCTTAACATGTCAGATGTTTGCACGAAAACAGTCATTGAAGACTTTGGCAAAAGAAACTGTTGTAAAAGCTTAGAGGTGACACCTATGGTATACCCACAACACCTGCTTTTCTTACTTCTTCAGATGAAATGTATTGGGAGAGGGAAGGAACCCAGGGCAGGAAGAGGTTAAGGGAAAACAGAAAGAAAACAAAACAAGTGAAAATAAGAAATCAGTAGCTACTGGGGGATGATCATGGTGTGCTGAAAGAAGAAAAAGAAATTAGTTAGAAGAATTTCTTATACATATCATAAGAGGGGCTGTTCAGGGAATGAAAGACACCTTGAAGGACAGGAAGAGACAGGTTATATTTCTCAATATTCTCCTGGAAGAAATCAAGTTCTCGTGCAGAGAGAGAAACAGAGAGAAGAGGAGGAATTTTTGAACATTTAAACAGCCAACTGGATTATAAACATGAGTACAACTAACATGGAGAAGTTCAGCTGTGAATCTGGCAAGCTTGGAGCCTGCATTGACAAATGTGAACCAGGAGAGATCAGCATAAGGAGAGAATTTCCACAGAGATGTTTTGCACCCCCAGCTCGGAAACCTCCAAATCCAGAGCTGCCAACTGAGAAGACAAGAGAAAAGGTGAAAAGGAGTAAACTCAGGGAAATTCACAGCCTCTGCAAAAGCAGGAAAGACCGAGGCTTTCTGAGGAGCCATCGATACTGATGATAGGTGCCTGGTGCAAAGAAGGGCCCTTGGGGTGATGGTGAAAGAGAATAAGGAACCAACGAAGTGGAGAACTGCGTTGATACCACCTCC
This sequence comes from Tauraco erythrolophus, assembly GCF_009769465.1. NCBI lineage: Eukaryota > Metazoa > Chordata > Aves > Musophagiformes > Musophagidae > Tauraco > Tauraco erythrolophus. The sequence continues at coordinate 68,733,546 of NC_141469.1, forward strand.
CTTTCCCCTGCCCAACTGCAGTAACCTCATCAAGGATCCTATCTTAATCTTGCTGGTGCACAACATTAATGAAGCGTCCCAAAAGGAAAAGAAAAAAAGGGAGAAGGGGAAGGGAAAGGAAAAGGGAAAATATAGTAAAATAAGGTGGCTAAATAGAGATAAATAAGCCTGATTATTTTGCCAGTTTTCCAATTAGTAAGATTAGAATAAAAGGCCCCAATTACACGCCGAATGGCCTAATATATTCTCTAATATCCTTTTTATAGACTTACAGTTTAACAATAAATGACTGCAGTTAGCCTGAAATATTCAATATTGTAGCATTCGTGTGATCTTCCTCTCTGTATGCACAAAGGTGGTTTTCTTTCTTTTATTTCTCATTTGGGTTATTCTCTACACATACTGCTAATAGTACTATTATCCAGCTTGCTTCTTCAGACATATGTATGTAGATGCATTGGATACATTACCAGATGCTTGGCGAGGTACAATTCTGCATTAACGCTGTTACTGGAGGGAGAATGGCTGTGATGGAGGGAAACGCTGCTGAACTAACCGGTCATACCCTCTTCAGTCTGTAATCCCGAGGGGAGCAGATACACTGCTTCACACTGCTGACTCTCATCCGTGTAAACCTTTTGTGGCATTGAGTCTGGTTAAAATTATTTTGACATTAGTTTTATCAGACACCGTGCTTTATCATGCTAATTTCAATTTTACGCTTTCTCTTAATTTCATGGCTTTTTATTGTAAATCCTGAGATAAAGTGATTTAAGATCTGTGTATAGGTACACATACACAGGGAAAAAAGGCGCAGAAATTTGTCTTGATAAATTAAATTAACCTTTCTGCTTGTTTCTCTCTTAAAGTTAGTTACCAGACTCTTGAAAAACTATGGGTAATTTAATCTTTTTATAGTCAAACCTTAGCTGAGTTTTATAGCTATTCTTCAATCTCATCTTCTCCCAAGGACTTTGATGTTGAGGGGTGGCAGTGTCATTTATGCATCTATCTTCTCCCCTAAAGAACTGTTTCCTCTTATTGTGTATGTGTGTGTCCCCTCCATTTCTTGGGGACTAGATACTTTAGATGCTGTTTAAACAAGGGTTGTTTTCATCAGAGATCTTATTTCTTGGAAATTCAGACTTTGCAGTTAGTCCTGATGAGATGAGATCTGGAATGCTTTCTTAGTTCCCATTACAGACTTACATGGATTTAAAAGAAGAATGGCCACATTGTAAGTACTATAGATAACTTTTTAAATAGACCTGAATCTCTCTGTAAAGTACCAAATTCCCTCTGCTAAGTGTCATGCTACCTTATCTCACCTATATAAGAACATGGTACAAGTAAAATAAAATGAACAAGCTCATGACATCGTAACATCCATCAAAGATATATTTGTAGTGTCTATATCATACTCAGGCCTGCAGTTAGACTGATTAAGAAAATATGAGGCCTTATCTTCTTCTCTTTAGTAACCTTTCTAAAAATAGGGGGAAAGCGTAACAGCTTTCAAAATGAATAGATCATTTAAATTGCTGTGCTGTGGAAATGCCAAATGCCCAAACATAGATACGAAGTTTATGCAGTGTTGGAAACCTTCATCCTGGCACAATGAATAATAGCAGGCAGAGGTTTTTTTAAAAAACACCTTCCCCTGGCAATCTGCCCTGTACCCAACCAACACCAATCATCTCATCCTCCTCTATAAAGAATGAAATACTTTGGAACTCGTCCTGTGGCCATGTTGGAGTTCTTTATGGGCTAAGACCTCCGATATCAGTTATATATTCATAGTGTTTGCTTATAGGGCATTTTATAAAGTCATAAAGAGAATATGTATACTGTGGCAGTGTTGCCAAATTTTACTCTGACAGCTAATGCACTGCAGTTTGATCCATAACTCACTTCTGGAAGAGGCAGAAGAGAGAAAAAAAGTCCCTGTAGCTTAGTAGAAAGTTTCTTAAGATTAGAATTTTATGAGACTAGAAATTCAAATTGCACATCTTCTATTTACATTTCCAAGCCATTCATCACATGTTATTTACAAAGTCCGCAAGACATAATTTAAAATAGTTATAAAGTGCAATTATCTTATTGTTCATTAAGTTTCATGTAATTCTTCAATCATTCTTCCAAAAATCTACTCCACTGAGCAGAAGGAGTATTTCTTGGAGATGAGAAATGTCGTGCTTTCAAGAAATAAGAGTTGGGATTTTATCGTCAAAACTGAATGCCTGCTAGCGGTGCAGCACCGCGTTTGAGTGGGGATGACTTCACCAGTGGTATCATTCTGGCTCTCAATGGCATGAAAAAAAAGACCCAAGCCTGAAATATAAGGATTCTCAATCGATTTTCTCTGCTTTTAAGAAGCACCTCTAAAAGAAAATGGCCTGCCACTTGCAGGAATAGATTTCCTTTATAGTTACCCCCCACTCTCTTGCAATTAAATCCATAAAAAGTGAGCTACAACTAATTAATTTTCAGGATCCTCTAAACAAGGCAGTTGGATATACAGAAAAGCATGGGAGCTCAGTATTACCAATCTTACGTATGAGGTTTTCAAGCACTGTTCTTCTCTGTTGAACACGCGAGGAGGGTGGGATACAGAGCAGTATCGCCAGGTTGGTGTGTCTTTGCAACTGCAACACAATGAGGCTCCATTTGACACCATGGTCCAATTACAACTTACGAACCACGCTGAAAACCTTGAAAGATAAGAGAAGATAATACACATACTCTCAAGGATTAGAATTTTGAAGAGGGATTTGATTAAACTATCTAGCATCATGTGCTGCACAGTGCTGTGGTAAGAGTGGTTTCACCTAATTTTCCGTTGAAACAAATCAAGTGCACATTGATGTTTTTGCAGCTGATGTAGGAAATGAGCTTCTAAGACCGATTTGTGAGACAGCAGTAACCTGAGTTTGCATTTAAAACATAATATATAATCCTCCACCACCCACTCCTTCCTCCCCATGCACTTTTTCTTCATCATAGTGATAAAAAGTCTGAATCCTGTCATCAGTCAGGACTAAAGCAATAAGCCCAGGTCAATTCTATGTGGTTACAGGTAACAGCTAAACAGAGAGAAACAAATACCCCAGAAAATCCCAAGGTTTTGAAACTTATGGATCTGTGATTACAGAGATACTGGCATATGAAAAGGAAGAAGCTGTTATCTGGCATAGAGTGGCCCAGAATAAGGCTTTGAATAGTGCATATATTCTTTTCATTCACCTGCAGTCAACGAGCTAATAAGTCAATACTGCTGGGAGGACTCCCAGAAGTCAAACTACAAACACCTTCCTGCTTAATATCTCTGAGCATGTTTCTCATCTACAAAGCCACCAGGGCCCCTGCTGCAATTAAAGGCAGAGGTGTCTGCACAGCGGTGGCACCGAAAGGCATAGCTAAGGACTGGACCTGCTTTTTCTTAGCAAGAAATGTGTGTGCTTCTTACTGTGCTCCTCACTTGTGAAAGACACGTAGTACAGATAAAAGGAACATGGTTGTTGAGAGGAATGGTTTTCTGTGAATGCCAGGATGAGGACATTTTTGAATTGTTATTGTGCATGTAAATAATTGAGCAATCTATACTTCCCTTATTACTGGATAAGAAGCCACACTGGGCACATCTGCAGTTACCACTCACCAGATGCAGGCATTCAGCATATCAGAAAGTCTGGCCCCGGGAGGAGTGAGAGGCGATTTGAATTTCAGAGTTAACACCTATGATTTATGGGCTACTTTATACACGAAGTGATAGGCAAAAGAAATCTCAGTTGTCCTTAGATGCTTCACAAGAAGGCTGTGCTGAGCTGGCACTGTTGAAGAAAGCTTTCACAACTGGTGGAACAATGTAGAAGTCTAGTTCTCATTTTACTTACGAATGGTGTAAATCAGAGAAAACTCATTTCAATTAGAAGGACTTACATGGTTGCGCCATCAGCATGTGGAAGATCAAGATCAAGTCCAGCAATGAAGCCAGTGTGAAATTATCTGCCAGATTCAGTTATGAATAATCTTCAAATCCATAAGCCATTTAAAAATTCCTCTGCACTGCAGAGAAAACAAACTAAATACAGAGGTTACTGCTTGGTTTCAGTTTAAAAATAAATAGGGTGAAAAAATAAAACCAAGAAAGCTACTTAAATTCAGGTTATATAAAATATGCAAAGGCAATGAAAAATTTAAGTGAAGTCTTAAATGGCAGCAACTGTTTTCTTCCACCTTCATTACAGAAAAACAAACTGACTCAGAAGCAAAATGTATTTAATGCAGCCATATGGTCTTAAGGATAAGAAATACAATGCTCAAAAGATGTCCATATGATGACTCTGAAAAGCTTTGGAAAAAGAGGTGTAGTTCTTATCAGAATGCCATTGGGTTTTGCTACTAAAAGAAAAGCTGCAAACGCTTCACCTTCTCCTACAAATGACCTTAATCAAATAATTGACTTGTTATATACATTACTGTTTCATTTGACATATTTAATTTTTAAATGCTTTAGGCATACTGCTGGCTCTGTGTATAACGGGGGTTTGAAGACTCAAGCAACTGACACCCAGATTTCTAATAATAGAAATTCAAGATTTTGAGTGATAGGAAAACTTTCTTTTATTAAAATATGTTGTGTTCCCCTGTATTTTTCTTGTTGATATTCCTCATCTTCAAGCATGAGCTGTTTGGAACAAAATATTGATCATGATAACAATAATTTAATTTAGACTCCACAGTTTAAAAAAAGGAGGAACTCAGTACATTCATCTAATTCATATCACATAATACCCTCCCTTGAAGAACTGCTTTTATGTAGATTTCTGCCAACTTCACCATTGAAAACCTACTTTTAAATTCCTGTCAGGTGCTTTCTGCTTGAAGGGCTCCAGTGTGTGGGTGGCTGTTTTTTCTTGTATGTGCCACGACAAGTCTCCTCCTCAGAGAGCTGGGGGAGGAGGGAGAGGGTAGTGTTTTTCCTCTGTTTGTTTCACACCACATTTATAAAATGAGAGACAAAATGTCCTACCTCCTGAAAAAACCTGTCCTGGAAAATTTTAATGTTCCAGAAAAAATAACTATCAATCTAGTTTACATGCTGGTACTTAATACCATATACCTAATCTGCTGTTAATGGCTTGCTAATTTAAATCATTGTCTACAAACCTGTAACCTGGACCTGTTGGTGCATTTCCTTCTTCTAGGCAAGTTGAAGAATATAATTTGCTCTTATCTACCTGGAGATCGCAAGGCAATAATCTCCGACTTTGGCTTTAAAGGGGATTGAAAAGACTCCACGCTTTAAAGAAGCAGTTGACAAACAGGGGGTTAATAAATCAGATCACACATAATTTTCTAAATAATACATGTTGTTGCCCTGTTATTGGTTTTATCTTAGCTTCATGACAGATTAATGCCTGGCAACATGCTGTGCAAATTCCACTTGGCAGAAGTTTGCGTAATGATGCACCCTTTAAGGGGAGAAATCTTTCCCTACAACAGAATGTGCAAAGGAAGATGTCCAATTGAGACTTTTTAAAAAATTTCCCTTGTGAGCCAAAGGACCAGCCAGCCCTGCTTCAAGTTCATGGGCTGTTCACACACACAGACTCTGAGCAGAGAGTCACATCAGGGTGTTCCACCAGCGACAAGGGTGCAACCATTCTCCTCTGCAGTTTCAGGAGCAGCCCTGTGCTCCCTTTGCTCTGAATAAGGTTACGAGCTGCCTCCGTCCGCAGCTGCTCCTCTGATCCTCGCCAGGTCTCTGTGTTTAATTTGATTAGCCATTAGTCAGAGAGCCTAACACTTTTAATTTGTTTCATGCATAGTATTTGCTGCAAGAATTAGGTTTGTTGCATGATGTGGGATATAAACCAGAATAATACCAACTCAGAATGATGTTTTCCTCTGGCTTATGGTATTAGAAAAAGGACTTGTGTCACATTAAATGCATAACATTACTGTTCCCAATGTTGTTTTAACACCATGTTAATGAACGCTTTCCTGCATGTGTTTTCTATCACTGTGACATCTTATGTTTCAAGCTAACAAGTTAATGGTGTAGAAGAAAAACAAGTTTCAAAAATGTCACATGCAAAAAAGTGAAAATCTCTTACTTTGTCAGTTCCTCTGGTTCACAAACCAAAGCCGTCTCAAGTTAACTGTGCTCCCAGCTTTACCTCTGCTGACTTTGAACAGTGGGTACTTGTTTGTCAAAAGCAATGGGGTCAAGTATCGGCTGGGTGTGAAGAGCCCTTAGAGTAGCAGAGGGTAAACGCATGATTCCCTTCTGCTCATAACACCTTGGAGGTGGATTTTGGGTCATTGGTTTTGAAAACATAGAGGCTTTGAACGTCACCATAGGTAACTGACTGCTGCTATCAAAGAAAAGTAGTCTGTGCAGTTCAGCTTGTCTGTATTGTCTTCTCACTGCATTTCACCCCACTGCTGTTTGTCAGTCTGGCCAGATCCTTCTCCAGCCACCTCCTGGCTGGAGGGCTGAAGGCTGCTTGCAGCACCTTCCTTCTTCCTCTGTCCCACAGTCCAAGCTGTCCTCTTGGTTTCGCCAATCAGCATGTGCTCTGAGCCAAGCCTGACTTATGTTTTACTGTGCAATTTGCCATTTTCTTTGTGGCACACTTTTGAATGCCTAGCCTGCTCATAAAAATCATGAGAAGCAGTCCTTCCTTATTGTCTCTTTTCCCTAATCAGCACTGAAAAGATGTTGAAAACCTCATAGGTTAGTTACAAGAAGCTCGGGCAGCGATGTGTGTATTTTGTTATAGTTGGCTGGAGAGTTGGTGACATTCTCCTCCTAATTAAGGAACATAAACTTTGCTACCTTAATTACAGCAAGGAGTAAATTATACCAACATAAGCACCTTCATACTGATATAGCTGTGTCCACTTGAGGGAATGCATTAATATCATTAGATAAGGAAGAAAAAAAAAAATCACTTGCTCTGATAAAACATGCTGATGCATACTCCTTCTGTAAATGGAGCCTCAGGCTCACTCTTCCCAAAGAGTCACCTCTGGCATCTTGTGCCTCTGCCTGATGGAAACTGCAGCCTGTCAGTGCAAAGACTGGGCTCCCCTAGGTAACACCTGCAAGGTGTGAGTGAGAGTATTGGTGGACACACATGCCCAGGTGGGCTGAGGATGGTGATTCTTGGTTAAGCCAAGAGAAAAACAAGGAGACTTGTTCTTCTTTGCAGTTTTGAGCTTTGCTGCTTGCTGGTACAAGGGAAGGGGGTTGATAACGTACAAAGCAGGGGGTGACAATGAGACAGGTATTAGCAAGCCCATCTTTCACTGAGTCTAAGGAACTAAAAGAACTCACTGGGGCAAATGAAATTTTTGGTTCTCCATCCTGCCATATTGAGGCTGTGATTAGGGATTTCGCAAGGGCTGAGTTTCAGCCAAGCAATGCTGTCCTTCCTCCATGGGAGCCACGCAGGTCACCAGATGAGCATTCATCCTGCACACACCCCTTTCACCACGGGACAGAAACAGCCCAGCGTGGACACAGCCAAATTCAGGTGGCATCTGCACTCGCTGCCAGCCCAAGGACAGCAGGGAAACGGTCCTGCCCACTCAGAGGCCGCAGCCATGGAGAAGAGATAGCTGCGATGGTTGCAAGGATTGTTTTCCCTGGAGTTAAGGCCATCCAGGTGTGCTAGGGACAAGCAGGCACTTCCTTGTGCAGATGCTGTGAGGGGGCAGCAGCTCCTCCTTGGGTGCCGGAGAGCCTACTTCCTTTCTAATAGTGTAGGGAGGCCTTGACCGACTCCAGATGTGTTCAGCACATCAAAGGATTGCACCTGCAGGATGCCCAAGATCCCAAACCTGGATTTAACTGCTGTCTGCCTTTGTATTTGTGACACTGATACTCTGGGAAGGATATTTCATTTATTCTTCCCAGCTACAAAGGTGTCAGACAACCCTCTGCTAGGGATTTTAACGCCTACCTTGCCTTTCTCTCCCACTTTATTTAACCTGCTCTTACATTGCAAAGTTGTCGCTGTAATAGTATGATGTTTTGCCTCAGTACATTTTGAGGTTTATCTGAAAAGCAGATTATGCGGTAAATTATATTTTATAACTGTTTTCTTCAGCCACTTTCGATTGACGTTACCATCTTTTCCTTATAACAAATCTATTCTCTCCTCTTCCTCTCTCATTTTCTGAATAGCCTGTTCAGAGAAAGTACATGTGAATCTAGGAGAGGAGAACAGGCTGTAATGGCAGTGAGTGTGCAATTCAGCTCGTGGTGCTGAGTTCAGAGAACAAGCAGCCAGTCTGATGCTGAAGATGATGGGCCATCCACAGTACTTCCTCTTTGTCTTCCTCAGAAAACAACTAATTCTGTCCCATAAACACGACCAGACCAGACATGAACTCTCACGTAAAATCAGCTGAGAACATGACCTGAAGGTCCTCCCGTTTGCAGATGAGCAGTGCCCACCCTACATCTCCTCTGGAAAGCTGCCTCCCCAGGCTCTGCACCCCGCTCTCCAGTTTTGTTACCCAGCTGGTGTGCTCTCATGCACTGCTGCAGAGCGTAATCCCAAAGTAGACTTCTCCATCATTAGTGTTTTGAGCTTCAACAATGAGAAGGCGAGTTAGCAATCCTCAAAGCACTGTGTTTTTTAAAACAAAGCCAGCAGACTGCAAGGAATATTCTAGTCAAGACTTTTTCTGTAAAAGAATTAATCGTGTCTCACTGGAAAGAAATCAAAATGGCGGTTCTTCATGCAGCATGACTATCAAGGCAAAAGGAGGACAGTGACAGCATAATCTGGCATGTAGGAAAATTCATAGAAGTGGGCTCTTTGGGGTCTGTCAAACTGAATTTTAGAAAGTTTAATCCACCTTCTTTGTTATTGCTGTTCAGCAGGATCTAAGATGATATTCATCATAAGGCAAAGGTTCACACTGAGACATAATGTAGAGCGATAACTGTATTACTCACCAGGGCTATTTGAACCTTTTTGAATGCGAGAGCTTCTTTAAAATACATATTCCCTATTGCGATGAAGTCATCTATTCCAGTAAATTACTCACATTACTGGTTTTGAACATACACTCACAAAGAATCTCCAGAGATATTTATTCGAATATGTGATTTTCTAACTAAGTGCTGTTCCATATTTCTGGAAATATGCTTAGCACATTTAATATTTATGTCAGTAAAAACTGTCTTCTATATTTCAAGGGAATTCAGAGATATTGTATGTAGCTATACTTCTTATTTTAAAGGAATATTTCACCTGATGCTTCAAATATAAAGCATTATGCTAATAGACAGTCATCAAAATGAAACTTGTTATGGCAAGTGGGCAGGTTGGCTTAAGTCTACCAACTACAGGATTTTTTTTCCTCCTCTGAAAACTCTGACCACCATCTGACACAGCAGGCACACTGGTGGATGTTAAATGTGATTAGACATCGCAGTTCCTATATATTATTGTGTGAGTAAGGGAGCTGTGGCACCAGCCAGAGGTTTATAGCTCCTCAGTTTGATCCTGCCTTGGAAAGCATAAATAGAGTAGAATCCTCTTGTAAGTTTTGCTAGAGACTCCTTTGGCAAGGAGTCGTCCCCCAGGTGAGTTGAGGTTTATCTAGCTGCACGTTTGCTTCATCTCTCCAGCTTTCCTAACTTGTCACAGAGTAGAGCCAGACCTGGATTTTCACTGTTGCTGCTCGTCTGTGGTTTTTCTCCTACATGAAGGGGTATGGGGATCAGGAGAATCAGCAGCCACTATGTTTTACAAAGCTCAGGTTCAGTCAAACAAATTCCCTTGTCCTTGGGATTTTCCCAGCCTGACAAGGAAGCAGACATAGCATATTCAGACCTTCAGATCTGCTTTCTTGCCTTGAATACAAGCAGAGTTTATGTAAACCAAGTGTATTTTTATAAATATACACGCATCTACATGCAGAAATGTATACAAATATATACATATATGTTTGTATATGTATATATATATGTGTGTGTATATACATATGCTTGTATGTGTGTGTGTCTCTCTCTCCTCCTGAATCCCTTTTCCCCTGCAGTGCAACAAGCAGAGAGCAGGGGATCTGCTAAATAGCTGCAACAGATACACTATCTGCTCAAAGTGCTTCTAGCTGAGGCAACGTGAAGGACGTACTCGCCTCTGCAATAGCATTACCTTTATTGTACCCACAACAGCATGAGAGTCTTAAACAGTCCTGGTCAGAAATGAGTGGCTAAGTTCAGACACCACGTTTCAAATTAAAGATTAAAATGGGATTTTATTTCCCCCTGGAAGACACAGAATGCTTACCCGGATACGAAACATGTTTCAATATACAAATTACACGTAGACCACCTGGACTGGTAATACAAGTATTCCTTTCGAAGGTCTGATTTAATTGTATATTTGTTATTTCAGTTCTGAGTTATTTGATTGCCATGATGATCCTTAACCAAACCACTGCTCCGGATAGTTCTCTGCCATTTTCTAACTGGTCTCCCTTTTTATAGTAATAAGTTTTTGAAATAAAGTTTATCAACCTGACATTTAGATTAAAAGTAAGTTAAGAATAAATGTTCCTGTATGCCCAGGTCATGTTACTTGCATATACAATCATAGAATCATGGAACGTTTCGGGTTGGAAGGGACCTTAAAGATCATCTAGTTCCAACCCCCTTGCCTCAGGCAGGGACTAGAGCAGGTTGCTCAAAGCCTCATCCAGCCTGGCCTTGAACGTGGCCAGGGATGCAGCAGCCACAACTTCTCTGGCAACCTGTTCCAGTGCCTCACCACCCTCAGAGTAAAAAATTTCTTCCTTAGATCTAAACTAAATCTACCCTCTTTCAGTTTAAAGCCATTACCCCTTGCCCTATCCCTACATGACCTTGTAAAAAGTCTCTCCCCAGCTTTCTTGTAGGCCCTCTTTAGGTACCGGAAGGCTGCTAGAAGGCCCCTGGAGCCTTCTCCAGGCGGAACATCCCCAACTCTCTCAGCCTGTCTTCATAGCAGAGGTGTTCCAGTCCTCGGATCATCTTCATGGCCCTCCTCTGGACCCGCTCCAACAGCTCCATGTCATTCTTATGTTGGGGTCCCAGAGCTGAACGCAGCACTTCAGGTGAGGTCTCACAAGAGCAGAGTAGAGGGGCAGAATCACCTCCCTTGACCTGCTGGCCACACTTCTTTGGATGCAGCCCAGGACACGGCTGGCTTTCTGGGCTGCCAGCACACATTGCCACCTCATGTTGAGCTTCTCATCAACCAGCATTCTCAAGTCCTTCTCCTCAGGGCTGCTCTCAATTCATTCTCCACCCAGCCTGGATTCGTGCTTGAGATTGCCCTGACCCATGTGCAGGACCTTGCACTTGGCCGTGTTGAACTTCATGAGGTTCTCACAGGCCCATCTCTTCAGCCTGTCAAGATCCCTCTGGATGGCATCTCTTCCCTCCAGCGTGTCCACCATGCCACACAGCTTGTAGCTACGTTAAACAAGTCTGCCTCTCCGTATGTATAAATGCAAACATATGAAACATGTATTTATGTACATTTTGAGATGAGAAGTTCTTAAAATACTGTAAGAACAGTGAAACAGGAAAATAAGTTGTTACCCAGGAATCACAGGATGTCATGCTCTCACAGTGTGCATGTGTTGATTAAGTGTGTAATATTTAAGGCTAACAGAGTAGTTACAGATCTGCTTAACAGAAAGATTATCTGGAGTATATTTAGTTCTACAACTAATGAGACTTACGGCCATAAATCAGTGCTCTTTAAATGCTGCCTTATTTCTTATAGATCTCACACATTCCTTCCCTGGATGATATCAAAACACATTAAAAAAACTGATGTATTCTAATTAGCCACAATCGACCATTGCAGTATATTTTCAATTTTGGTATCGTGTCCCAAGCCAAACAAGTCAGAGGACAGGATCAAATAAATTTATATTAGTTAGAGCATAGACTAAGTTTTATTTAAAAGCTCTTCTACACAGCAATAGAGCCAACATTTCATTATCTGAAACCTCATGCTGAATCTAGGCAGATTTCCTGAAACATTATCTTAATGCTCACACAAATGTAATTACTACTAAATCAATATTTTGTACTCAAGCCTAATTACAGTACATGGAATTAGAATGCTACTAAAGAGATGTGCCGTTGGCTGGTTCGTAGACTTTAGGTGGCTGATATTTAACTTACAAAGGATCTGAGCTTTGGCTGCCCCAATGTGAATACACAATGTGGAATCAACTTTGCTGGTTTTGATAATTGCCCGTGTACAGTACGTCTACAAAGAGCTACCGGTCTTACTGTCTCAAAATAAATTTTAAGGAAAACATCACTCTTCTTTTTCAGTTGGTATTCACATTTCTGAAGGGTACAGTCTTCTTTGTAATATTTCAGAGAAGGATTTAGAACAGTATTTCTAATAAGGGCTGAAATGACATCAGTTGCAAACAAATGAACTAAGGTGTTTTAAGGGCTTTTTGCTTTGACTATTTGACTATTCAAAGTCATTGTTCCTAGCAGAAGTCATTGTAACGTCCCATTCTGGGATCTCAAATCTGAGCTATCAAAGAGGGAAATGCAAATGGAAAGGGGCAGGTGGGACTCATCTAACTTTCCAGTAGTTGTCGTTATAAGAACTCCAGATCAGAGCGTGCAGAAAAATGTATCACCTTAAGAATCACACCCAAATTAACCTCTTACAATTCCAGACAGGTTCGCTTCATACAGTCAGCAGACATGCCACCTTCCTGTGGATATTCCAAGCACTACAGCGTGGGGAAAAACTGTTCATTTTCAGGTATAGGAATTAACTTGATCATGATCAGAAATTCCAATACTTCTATACTATTTCCCACTTCTTATTAGCTATCTGCTCAGTATATGTAGCTCCTGCAGGATCCTTCTTCTGCTATAAAACATTCTTCCAGAGTTTACCTGATGGTGTGTAATCAGCATTCATACAAAGTAATTATGGCTTCAATTTGTACCCTTGTTGGTCGTCTTTTCCACAGAACCCAAATGCACGAGGACCGCTAAAGGCACTGTCTCCAAATGGCAGACAGAGAACATGGAAGTACCATACTGATGTAAACTCCCTGTCTTCAGCAGACTTTTAGTGAAACGATTTTGGAAAGAGATGGAGAAATGGAGGAGATTGAGGTTTCTTTGCTTCTTTCATCACCTCCATATAAAAATATGGAGAAATATGAGGCATCCCACATGTATTAATCTTGTTCATTGCAGATTCATTACCTGAATATGAACTCCTGGAGATCTAAAAACTGAACTGGTTGTTATTAATATTGAACAAGAATAGACAAATGGCATTACCTATGTCAAAATCCAACGCTCAGTTTTGTGAACAGTGATGACAAACTGGAGACAATAAAAATCAGAAGTGCAAGAACAACCTTGAAAATGACCTTGTTCTTCTGTCCAGTGAAAGACTAAATGAAAGACTAAGGCACCTCAAGTGAAGAAGTTTAAGAGGCAATTAAGTCATGATCCATTTGTTCTGTATGAAAGGAAAACATATCTCAGAGAAGCAGATTTTTCAATCTAGCCAACTTAGGCTCTCCAAGAGATAAAAGCATGAGTGCCCAAGTGAGGATTAGATTGCATTTGTTAAGATTATATTTTTAAAATGAACTTAACCAGCTGCCAGAGCATGTTAGAAAGGACTCTACTAAATTTTCTGCCATAAGGGCTCTTTTTGTCAAGATGGATGTTTCTGTAAGCAATATGCTGAGTTGACTTAACATGGAAATCTCCAAAGATGGTTTTCTAGCATGCAGGAGGGTCAAGAATAAGTAAACAAAAGTTCCTTTTTCCTTGAGATCGATGAGCCTTCTGGACTGAAAGATAAATCTTTTCAGTATTAAAGTATAGAGGACAGTTACTTTCCGCCTTCATATTCCAAGATCAGTGCCAATCTAAGTTCTTTTCAAAACTGTGTTTTATGAGCTATTCCAGGAAATGTGGATGGAACACAATTTTTATCTCAACGAGCATTGTATTACCTTGGGGTTTTTTTTCCCGACTCTAGGAATGGTAAGCTCATTCCTGTTGGTAGGCTGGGTAAATGCTCTCACATTCAACTTTTTTCCTGCCTCTTACTCTTGACTGAGTCATCGTCCACTATGGAAGTAACATAAAAGTCATATTCATTTGCTAAATGTCAGCAATCTGAACAATCTACAGGTCTATTCTATGCTGTTCTGACTTGATTATGAATCACCAGCAAATGAACATATGCACTGGGCATACTTTTTGCCTATGTACTCAATATAATATTGTACCTCTCACTGAACATGTCCTTAGGACAGAGACAACTATTAATTGTAAATAACCAGTTTATTCCTCTAGAAAAGCTTGCACATCCTCTTGCAGAGTGCTGTGGGATTTTCGGTCTTCATTTTCACTTCATGCTTTAGCAGCACTACCTTAAAATTTTTGTTACATATGTTTCTAGAGACAAACACACATTCTGAATTTTATTGGTTGTTAAAATCTAGTACAGCCCGCACCATAAAGCAAAACCAAGATCCTCAGAGTCGTTATGTAATAAACATCATTGTTAAAATCTATTCAGTGCACATCCAGAGAAGCCTGAAGCACCATTTCTTCAAAGAAACACTGATTCTGCTCATTCTGCAGTGAATACCAAACAGATTGGCAGTGAGAGCCTCTGGGTCCGCCCTGTAAAGCTTTCAAAATCCTGTCTTTCTTGGCAATAGTATAATGAGACATCTAAGCTTCTCTTTGCCAGCTTAATGTTTTTGGCAGGAACAACCATATTTAGCATAAAATATCAGTAATCAAGGTTGAGCAGCTTTGCTTTTTACAAATTTTGCCTCTTTTTCTAATGAAAAAAAATCAGGAACTGAAGATTAGAGACCTTAAAAATATCTGCAATGCCAGTTCACGTGCTTTGGCACAGGATATTCTATTTAAGATAATTTCCCTCAGAATTCTTTCTTATTCTGCAAGATTTATACTTCAGCACATCAAGTGCATTCTCTTTGGAGAATAAAAAAAAAACAGATTGTGACTCCCTATCAAGGGTATCCTTCACAGACATCAGTATGAAGGCAGAGGTTACTCATACCTCATTTGTAACTTATCCAACCAACTCAAGGTAATTTTAAAGAACTTATCAAGAAATCTCTCAGCCAGATCTGTGAAAGGTGTCTGCCTCTAAGATTTAAAGCCTCATGCTTTTCAGCACTCAGCTACCACCCATTCCTAGGAGCTGCCTATGTTTTCTAAGTATCTTTCACTGGAAACTTCAACATCTGGCTTTGGACATAGCACAAAGCATGTAAATCCGAATTAAACTGAGCCTCATAATGTCCAGTTTGAATCTCAGCCTGTAATCATGCTTTCGGAAGTGTTTCCATCTTCTCAGTGTGAGTTCAAGTATCTTGCTCAGATTATCATCACCTGCGTCCAGCCACTTAAGAAACACAGGTGATGCCAGCATAGTTTCCTCCACTCATGTACAGCGAGAGACCTGAATTACGTTCTTCTCTCCCCTGGGGAAACCCTTATTACATTATGCCTTCTACACAACTCCAGCACTTTGCTGTACACCTATCCCATCTTGGTAGCCTCCGTTAGGAACTAAGTCCTGATCTACATTTAAACTCTCCAAGGCCATCACCTTCAGAGGAACCTAAATACACACACTGAGCAAAATTCAGTCACGCTGCATCTATACCGTCTGTCAGGAATGAACAGCGGATCCAAACTACCTTTTGAACAACGTCTATGTTTCTTCTCAGAGGGGGCTCTCTGGCTTGTTCTGGACAGAAATCAGAAACAAACGTGTACACGGTTGGGCAATGAGTGGATCACAGCCACAGAGCAAAACAGAGAATAATCCAAATGGACAGGATATTTGCCCCTAATGCATCTACTCCAACTCCTGTGGGGTACTTAACTGTCTGTTGGACAAACTCAACCAAGGAAGAGCTGAAGCTCGACTCTATGAGATGCCCATATGAGAAAGGCAGACTTGGGTTCCAGTTCTTCTTTTGCTGACGAGAGCCTTTTGTCCTGTCCTTAAAGGCACTGGAACAGGAGGGGATCTGGCTTCTCTTCAGTATGAGTCACCCACCCTCCTGCACTGATCCTATCCAGCGGCTGTTTAGCTATTTCTTACAAAACAGAGCTGGTTTTCCAGGAGACATTTAATCTCTGAAAATATCCACTAGCACTAGTGATGACAGTTTCACCTGCAGGATGGAAAAGGGACTTTTCATAAACTTTTTTGCACAACAGAAGAGATGAACCCAAGTCTCCCTGTATTCAAACGAAGTGCTTGGGAGTTTTGGGGGATGTTGGGTTTTGTGTGGGGTTTTTTTTGGTTGTTTGGGTTTTGTTTGTTTTGGGTTTTTGTTTGTTTTTGTTTGTTTGTTTTAATTAAATCACTTATAATCGCTGAGCTAGGGGATACAAGGGCACCATGTTCATTCTTGGCTTTTTGCTAAATGACTGACATAGACATCTAAATACAGGAAACCACACAAGACTGTGAATGTGGATGAAAACAAAGAGCATTGCTTCAGCCAGACCGTGTAGGAGCATACAGTGGGAAGGGACCTTCTGGATTGTTGAATCCCAATCACCAGCTGTCACATATAACAATGCATTTTCATGATTTTGCTAGTAGGGTGATCCAAAGGCATGTATTTGAGCTCATGAACCTTTGGCTGAGGTGATCTTCTGTAAATGAGGAACCAGTGGTCTTCTGAGAGATGTTTACTGTAAAAACGGCTGTTCCTTAATCACTTGGGCCAATGCACTGTCCATGCAGAATACAGCCCCCTCACTTGACTGCCAAGAGGATCAGCTGCTCTGAAACTAGAAATGTTCACAATCCACTCGAAATTTATGCCTCGCCAATTTTCTCAAGTTGTTCTGGTGCCAGCATTGTTTTTAGAAGTAAGTAGCTTTTCTCCCTCATGGGAGGATGATCTTTTCCCACTTGTACTTATAAATAGCAGTCACATACTGCCTCAACTTTCCTTTAATTATGTAAAAGAAGCTCAAGGTTTTGAGTTTTCTCTTGTATGATAGCTTACGAGCTGCTCAGGTCAGAGCAGGAGTTAATGAGCAACCGCAAATACATTTCATGCTATAAGAATGAGGAGGCAGCAAAGGAAACTAACAGGTAGCAGGCTTAAGGCAAAAAAAAAAAAAAAGAGGTGATTCTTTCGGCAATGTTTAGTTAAACCATGACAATTCCTGCCACAGGATATTGTGGTTGCGGAAGTTTAGACGAGTTCAAAATGATTAGATAAACTGCTGGAAAGGATATGAAATGCAAAATATCATCTGTGTCTGAGGGAATCCCTGATCCACAACTGCTGGAGGTCACATGAGTATCCTAGTGAAACCCATGCGTAATCTTCAGTCTTCACAGGGCACTCACTGTCAGCCAGCATTGGAAACAAACCAATGGGTCCACCTTTGATCTACTGCTGTCCTAAATTTTTCTTCTAAGTGCCTTAATTTTCTGCTATTCAGACTTCTTTCTATAACTCCAGTTCTCAAGCACATCCAGTTCTTTCACTGTTTCATCTTCGTTTTTATCTTAACTTTGCATCATCAAGTTAATTTCACCAGGACTTTTCCACTACTTGTGTCAGAGTCATTATTTGTCTGTTAAACCAGAATTGATCCTAATACTGATCTTTGAAAAATACAGTTTTGGACTTCTCTTCCAGTGTGAAATTTCCTTAGGTAATGCCATCTTCTTTGTCCACATTCCTGCCTACTTTACAGTTCCTTTTCTTTATGGAGGGAACCTGCAATTTATTCACCAGACTTCCTTGTCAAAACCAAACCAAAATATACATTAACTTTTTGAGTTACATAGACTTTTTGAGTTACATCAACTTTTTGAGTTACAACTAAACTGTCATTAATCATCTATTCCAAATTTTCATGCTTGGTATTACTTGTGAAAAAAAATGTTGGTCTTTAATAGCTTTTGGAAAATCTACTGCAGGTTGATTTTTCTTAAACTATTCTTACTCTTTTTGATTTCTCTTAAAACTTCTTCAGATAACCATTCCTATTAATTTAGTTATTGCTGGTAATGACTTCACTTACTTCAGATGTCTTTCCTAATGTGATTATTTTACCAGTGGGGACTGGAGCAAAGGCTTTTAATAAAAATCTCTGCCATGTGTAACTTCTTTACCCAAAGAAATCTCCCAGTCTCCTCCAAATTCAAGACTCTGCACTCCTCCAACTCTTAATTAGTTCCCACAGGTGACATCCACACTGCTAAACTAAATGCCCAAAAATATTCCTGTGCACTCAAGCTAACGAGCACACAATAGCCTTCCATCTATTACAGCAAACTTTCCCAGATGCCAAAATGTTGTGACGACATACAAAATGCTGAATGGGAATGATCATTGGGACATTCTCATCCCTAAACTGTCCCTGAGAAGCGTCTGGGACCATGCTTGGTTGGCACCAGCCAGCAGCGCGCCAGAGACTGCTGTAGCAGTGTAACAGGATAAATGATGAGTCTGGTGCCTGGGAATGCACCAGGCACTGCTGGATGTATTAGTACAGAGCCAGCCTTGACATGTCACAGTTTGAAAGACAGACCCTTAAACATAAGGCTACTTCTGTTTATCCTCATGCTAAATTTATACTAATTACAACTCATAATCATCCAGTACAAGGTCACTTTTTACAAGTCTCAGAGATTTCACTACTTACTAAAACCATTGTTTGACAATCATCACCTAACAGTGATTCAATGACGCTGGAAATGCCCCATGGGTTTAAGGTGTTTTAATGCTAATCTGGACATTTTTCATTCTTCAGACTAGCACTTTCATATCCTAGACATATTTTAACCTTTGTGTATTTAAGCCTTTTTTCTGCTGTCTCCTCCTGTCTCATTTCACAGTGACTGTGAAAAATAAACTCCGAAGCTGTCTCAGAAGGCTGCTATTCTGGGTATGCTGCCAGTCATTAGTAGCACAGATCACCCTCTAAGCAGGGTGTCTTAAACATCTTCATGTCAGTCCAACTTTCTTCTTTATAAAAATATTTTGAAAAGACTTGGAAATTGCCAGGGAAATCTTAATTGACTAAGGTATGTGGAGCAAAAATCTGATAAATGGCTTATAAGAGATTTTCACTGTTCAATTTAGATACCAGGCATACTGAACGTTCAAAAGGTAAGGTAGTTCATAGTAAAAACTATGCAGGATGCTTTCACTAACCTAATCCACTTTTATGTGCCATGTCTGATACCTAAAGTGAGGTGGCAGGTACTTTTCTAGCATAAGAAAATGGGTGATTATCTTTTCTATTTTTTTCTATGGAAGCTCCAGAGAAAAGTGAAATGGAGAAATGGACAGACAGATGGGTACAGGAAACATTCCAGCTTCCAATGGCTTATTGCTCTCACTCCTAAAGACAAGTATTTGCACTTTGTGCCAAGTAATGGGCCAGCCCCAGGCTTTCTCGCTCTGTGTTTATGGTCTATCATTTCATACATGAATCATTCTCCCTTTAAAAGCACAGCGTCTGGAAGCAGGAAATCTCTTGAACTCTGTGCCAGGATATTTCCTGCTTCAAAGAGGGCTCATGTTCATTGAGGTCTTTTATGTAAAAACTGACAGTCATCCAGTCCCGCACTATTACATATGTCTTACTTGTGCAGAAGTGCATTTTCACCAAAACCAAGAATACTGGCACTTTAGTTACGAATGACAAGCCTTTTGTGCAGCTCTAAAAATTGTAACCCTTAGACAAAAAATATTCTTCTTAATACAATGATATATTATTTTACTAGAGATCAGGTTAGATGAGCTTTTGAAGTGTATGTGATGCAGATTGTAAAGCAGTAGAATACACTGCTTTTGGAGTTTGTAAAACACAAAGCTTATGTCAGCTAAATTAATTTTTCCCAAAGTGATATTCAGGTCTAATAGACGGGTAAATAGCTTCCATCAAGAGGAATGGCAGTACACTGTCCACAACTGTTACCAACAACTCATCTAAACAATATCATGATTAAACCAGGTCTCAAGTCTGAATCAACTTGAAGGAACAACAGAAAGATTAACTCCATGTTTAGTGAATGCTACATAATTTATTTAATAAAATCTCCAAGTAAGCATGGAAATTACAGGCCTGACTACAATAGAATGTATCTGAAACAAGACACTTTACATGGCTGATTGAACACAAGCACAAAGACAAATGGAGCTGGAAAGGTTTTTAACATGGAAAGTTTAAATTTTATGGTTCTTACTATCATTTATAACAATCACTAACATGAAAAACAACAGAAAGGGCAATCCATCTTGCAGATAACGTAGAAGTTTCTGAGCTAAGTCATGGCAAGAAACTAACTGAAGAGCTAATTTTCATACATCTAGGTATCATAGCTTGATTTCAGAACTCAAATGCTTTCAAAACGTACTATCTCTTCAAGTTCAGAGTAGAAACATACAAAAAATACTTATTTGGCAAAGACAATGATTCAGCAAGTTCCAGGCACTTGCAAAATAAGCATTCTATGTTTGCAGCTGCACATCTCTCTGAAGGACGAGCTTCCAAAAAGAATTGAAGGAAATATTCCAAGAAGTAGCAATGCTATGCTAAATAAAATCAGTAGCATAAGATGCTCATGGGAAAGGGTTTTCTTTTCCTCAGTTATCACCATTAGAGTAAAAAATTGTTTAGATGGAATAAGTACTATCACCAGATGGAAGTCGCGATATGCATTTCTATATCTTATTCCATTTTTCATTGAGACAATTTAGAATCAAAGACTAAAGCCTTAGTATTAAACACAAAACAAAACAGAGCGTATGTTCACATCAACAGAACGGGCCTGCAATATCTCACTTTTATTTCTCCTATACCTTCGTTCATTTATCATCTCTTATCTTCAGCATCCGAACTCGCACGCTTAAGTCTTCAGAGTGCCATAATAATTAAATTATTTGTAAAACACTGTACATGCCTCAAGGTTTTATAGAAATTAAATGCTGTATCTGAATGGCATCATTAATCATCAGTTAATGGCCACCGAGGGAAAGTTAACAGGTTACAAAACAGGTTTCTAACACGAAGACATACAGACAAAGTCTGGAAGATTCAAAACTTATCAGCCATAAAGATCTCAGAGGAATTAGGACAAGAAACAGCCAAGCACCTATACATACAAATGACAGTATCTGCAGGGGGTTTCAGAAATATACCTGTGGTGTTCCATGTGTCATCTTTTTTTTCCTAAGAGGGAGAAAAACAGTGTGCAAGATGTTTCAGACAGAAAGACAATAATGGACAAAAACTCACATTAAAATCAAGTAATACTACTGTACTGTTTCTAATGACCAGTTAGGGAAAGGATCCTAAATGATTTGGTGATGCTTCTTTGTGCCAAAATGAAGTCTATTATCAAAATCCATTTTCTTCAGGCACTTTGACAGTAGGACTTATGTATATTATTAATTCCTTAGAATCCAAAATAAAACATGAGCTAAGCTCTGTAAGGTGATGACTCTGATGAGGACATCTGTAGAAGATCTGTCCATACTATAAATTGCATATAGTATGTAATGGTGATGGAATTCTGCAGGAGGAGGACATGGAGTTATAATTCACGTGCATTTTGTACCGATCTAAAAAACGCCCGATTATGCTAGGTTTGAAGATGTAACTGGAAGAAAAAAAAAAATCATGCTAATCTACTTTTTAAAGAAATTTCCTTTGTGCATTTCATCGCATGCTCAATATCAGCACTGTATCTTTACAGAGAACTGAGTCAATTAGGGTTGATTCTGTGAAAATACCTCTGTACATACTCTTGACCTTTAGAACAGGATTTTCTACTCAGGGGAATACAATTGCAGGACACAGAAGCCACTTAGCTTTCCTTCTTGTTAAAGGATGCTCAGAGGCAAGTGAATTTTTTAAAAAACATTTTTTTTCCCAAATATCTTTCTGCAGAGCCTTCAGGAGTGCTGTCGTACTCTGCACTACTCTCTTAAGAAACAATATTATTAAATTTTTCCCCCACTGATCTCTGTGTCTGTAGCTGCACCACAAACAAAACTGTACAAAATAAGTGAACAATCATATCCGCATGGAAATGAAATCAGACAGAAAACATCTATCATTACATTGGGCAGTTCTACCGACTATCTACACAAACATGGCAACATTTTCCAAGGTATCCAGGTGGCTCTACTGATGCCAACCAATGTCAGCAGAGCATGTAATAGCAGAAGATGATTACAGAGAAGATTAATTTTTTTTTTTTACAAAAAGCTGTAGTGAAAGGAAAACAAACAAAAATATAAAGTTTCTGAAAAACAAACCAAACAAAATCTCACCTAAATCCTCTTGCAACAGTTCCTTGTACCTTTCTTCTCTACTATAGCATGAAACATTCTATATTTTCAGTAGAAAATAGACAGTGTCTTGAAAAAATACTGGGTTGACTGACAATCCATATTTTTCCTCAGTTTACACTTTTTACCAAGTTTAGTTAAAGCTTTAAAAAACCCCAAACCCTTAAGAGTATTGCCAGTAAGGAAAGTAAATAAAAATAATTACTCTAGTTACCTGTTGAAATATTAACTTTGAAATACAAAGCAAGCCAGCTGAAAAGAAACACAAACTCCTTATTTGGAAAGAAAATGCTTTAGTTTATCCCCAGATTTGGTATTTATCCCCAGAAACTGATTTGATGCAGATGGCCAGAATGGGACCTGGATTTAGCTAAGCAGTAAGTCTGGCCCATAACAATTTCAGAAAGTACTCTAAGAAGGCTCATACCTGGAAGCTGGATAGTTCCAAGTGTTAAATGCCAAAGGCTATGTTCAGTGTCTACACTCATTATGGCACATCTCTATGACTCAGCTACACCACAAAAATCTACTGAACCTCTAACTTTAATGAGAACTTAAGTTCAAGTTACTAAGCAGTATCATAGTCATGGCTTCAAAATCCCATCCTATAGTCACGCAAGTTTGGTTTGCATTCTCTTATTCACTCTTTTGTTGCTTATTGCTTCTAGCAAGACACTATTTTTTCTACAGATATTTAAAAAGAATGAAACAAAGAAAATAGCATAGATCAGGTGATGTTCTCACACTGAGCAGCTTTGCTTCACGCTTCAATTATCTGTATTGCTCCTAGCTTAGTGTATGTGATCAAAGGATACTCTTAAAATAAAAGCAAAAAAACCCCTGCAATTGTATTACTTGTATAGATATATTATCATATAGGTCTGACACCACAGAAAAATCAGTTGGGAAGCCAATAATCCCCTGACAAATACAGCATTTTACAACATGCATAAAGGCTGTCCACATACTATAACCTTAGCTAACATCTTACCAAAAAAATTACACCTACATTCTCATGATCATGTCTACTAGGAAGCTTACATGTTTTCTTTTATGACAATATATGATGTCATAATTCATAAAGCAGTGACTTTTTTTTTCCCTACGAGAAAAATCTCCATAAAATTGTTCAGGCAGCCAAGATGGCTGTGCTTAGTCTTCTCCAGTGAGGTTAAACGCAAAGTTTCCTCTATGCTGAGAAAATTCATGATTACCTTATATTAATGCAACTTTTCTAAAGTTACACCCTGAATTTGCTGAATATGGATGGCTGTAGTCCAGGGAAGTAAAAAAGCTTTTCAGAAAGCGTGGAGAGGGGAAGAGGGGACAGCTCTCCCCCTCAGCATCATGTTCAGAGTGGAAAAATGATTTTTGCATCTTGACCGTGCTAACAATTCAGGCTTGCTGGCATAAGCGCAAGTGCGGTGATCCCAGAGGAGATCACTGCATGATTGCATACAGACAACTGGGAGGTTCAGACTTGGTCCTGATGCCCCTGCTTCCCCAGACTTCAGAGAGGCAGGATCTGACCGACATGTATTTCCTCACTCTCCTCCGAGCTGTCTTTGTCCCTTCTGTTTGAGAAAGACCCTTTAAAAGGTGTGAGTCACTGGACATGCTCATCAGCTGAATGACTTTGAATGACTTGGGCAACATCTCAAATCAGCAAGCAGGGTACGCGATGTTACTTTTCTTCGTCAGTGTGCTAAAATCTCTCCCAACGATAAAAGATCAAGAAGTAAATTACAAGCATGAAACGACAAAGATTTCCTATAGAAAGCAGCTTATAAAGTGGACTAAGCAGAACTGATGAACATCTCCCACATCTAATTGTGGATGTATAATGCTAAAAAAATAGATTTATGTATTTTTAGGTCCCCTAGAATAAGCAAGAGCATATAGGGAAAACAAGTGAAAACTATTCGTGTACTTCAGGTAGGTATAGCCATCAGGATGAAGAAAACGTGTCAAATAAAGTCCTGCTCTCACTGAAGATAATGGCTTTATAAAAACAGCTTATCAGATCCTTTATTTTTGTATTCAGAAGCTACAGATTTAAAGAACATGGTAATGACAATGAAATGGTCTTCCAAGTCTACGCTGTGAGAGTGATTTCCTATAGCTTCTACCACTCGTCTATGCCAGTAAAAAAAATCATACAAAATGTGGACAGAATTCTGCCACAGCACCATAACAGTATATATTATTGCACAATGTTCAAAGTAGGTAGTGTAGTATCCAGCCCTGTCAATGCTCAGTATCTTGTTCAGGAGGCATTAACTTCTTATAGATGTTTTGGTTCAGAAAATCAAGTAATAGCTTACAGAGTCATGTTTTGTTTGTCCTTGTTCACATAATGTTAGATTTACCTAAACTTGAGCCTCTCAGATCAATTGTGTGGATTTTAAACAGGTAAAACACTGTAACTTGAAAAACTAAGCATATACATAAACCCATCACCCCTGCTGATGAAGTGAGAGACGATGACACATGCAATAGCTTTCATATGACCTTTTTGTGTAGGCCAAAGGTAGCGTGGAAGAGCTCCGTTTTTAATCCCAGAAGTTCTGAAGAACTTAATCCTGTCAGTTAGAACAAAGACGATCACAGGATTTACATCTGATTTTGAAGTCACGGTGTTCACTGTTGATTGACTATCATACTGTCCTACAGAAATGTAAGATCTCACATTTATTCGAACTAAGGGTGGTAAGGCACTTGCTTATGAAACTTCCTCTCGCTACTGGCCCTACAATGAATTATTGCTGTGGTCATCATCGTTTTTGAGTATGGCCTTATCAAACTCTACATTAGCTTTACTATTGCATTTCCATATTTGTGTATGGATATGTATACATACATAGTGGAACATCCATAATCTTCACTTTCATATGAAGCAGCTCTGCTTATTTATTAACACACAGTAGCTGAAACTGAATGATAAATTCCAGCTACAGGTAACTTGTATTAGCTGCCAAGTCACTTAGTTACAAATTTATGTATATGTTCTACCAATAATTTTGTGAAATTATTAAAAACAGAAGCAACAAATATAAAAGCAAGCACCCAAGTAAAAATCATGTTGTCTGCATTATTGTATCTTTAGTCATTGCGACAGTATAAAAAATATCTACTTGTTCAAAACCAGAAAAAATATTCCTGTGAATATTCTGCTATTTAGGAGCATGAGGTAATGCAAATGTGTTTGTGATTTATATTGAAACTCATAAGGAAATCAACTACTGAAAACTATTATGTTATTTGTAAAGCATACTATCAAGTGAAAGAGCTATAGCTTGATCTCTTTAATTATGTTTTTCTCTCTACTCAGAGAAGACAATGCTGTAGGGCAGGCAGTAACAACACAACTTGAAAATTAGGTAAAAAGTTGTCAAGTATATTTTTAACATGATGTTCTTGATGCTTCAGTAAAGCATATGCCAGAAGGACTCTGGGCTGTCCCCTTATAGCTGTCCCCCTATAAGAAGCTAGTACATGTACACATTACTAACAGTAAATGACTGTGGAAGCAGATTTTATTTTTCAAGTTTAAGAATTGTTTACAATAAAGTAAACCATAGTATTATCACTTCAAAAGTGCACTAACAGCAGGTTTTTAAAAGGATAAAATTAAATGCGAGAGTATTTTCTCTCCTTACAAAACAGGGATAAAACCCCTCTGGTGTCTCTCTTGGATGCTCCTTCACCTTAGGATTGAGAGGGGACAGAAGGATGACATGAAACTGCTTGTCCAACTCTTATTTCAGCTTTGCCCACCTCCTGCTCTTCTGTGCATGGAAAGATGGAAAGGAGGCTGCGTGGTCCTGCATGGCTAACGGGATCCATTGGAAACCTCTTTTTTGTGGGATTTCCTCTACCTCCAGATATGAACTAACTGAAGACAATTTCAAGGGGCTGCCCTAGGCACTGAAGTTTAGCAGTCCTTTTCTATTCTGCAAGATACATTTTCAAAATTAGGTTTGGGATCTTTAAAGCAAATAAATAAAACCTGTTTCAATTTAAATCACAGTCTTCAGTAAGAAGACTAGTAAGAGTAAATGCTTTAACACAGAGAAGTCAGTCTTGAAAAGTCAGCATTTGTGAAAAACGACAAATGAAATGTGAACTTTTCTATGCCTACAGCGTGTAATAACAGTCCTTTCCTTTTGAGTGAGAGCTGTGAGTGTATTGTGAGGAAGAACTTTAGGCAAATGTTACAAAGTCCTTCACTGGCCAACTTTCTGGAACTAAATGGGATCACTTAATAGCTATAAAGATTTTTCTTACCACTTTAATTTTCATCAGTAATAAGAGGTATGCAAAGGAGACTGACATACGAACAGTGCAGTGGATGATGCCACTTGAATTAAGGGTTTAGCTTAGATGACCTGAGATATCTTTCCCACCTTTATCATCACTGCTTCTGTAATACAGAGACATATACAATGAGCTATAATAAACATTTTGAATGACTGCTAAATCAATTATTTAAATACTATAGTATTATGTACAGTAATTTCATTTCTTTTCTGCCTACCAAGCTAAGAAGTATGAATTAGAACTAACTGTGCGTGGTGGGGTAAGAGGGAAAGAAAGCACGCACACCATCTAACACACCCTAATGATTAGATTAGGGACTGTGGGAAGGCCTTACAACATGTAAAAGCTGCAGGTGATTTAGATCTGCAACTCAGAATTTTTGCATTGTACCTTACTATTTTCTATTTTTTTGCCACTCTTTTACAAAAATCATATTTTAAAGATTTCTTCTTTTTTTTTCCAAAGAATATCAATTCAATAAATCTTATGTTAAAACACTAACTCTAACTGAAGTTATGATCATCGAAGTGATATTCGGTACTTTAAGGAAATCTCTAAAAAAAATGCATTACAAATACTACAGTTACTTTGGGATACAAGGAGTTGACACCTAATAAATACAAGTAGGAATTAATTGGGACTCTTTGTTATGAAGTTGTTTTCACTTCAAGTTCCTGTAGGTCCCCAGATATTAGATGTAGTTATGCTTATCAAACTTCTTTGGGGAGAGAGGAAAGATAGCATTCAAGACAGAAAAAAGAACAATTTTAGGGCATTTTTACCATTGATCTATTTGAGGCAGCCCCAAAGTTTACAGTATTAGGAGTAGTACGAGCAGAAATTTCAGGAAAACCAACAGTAGGCACAGACTGAATGAAATTTGTCACATAGATGCCATTACTGTATAAAATTCCCTAACTCTATATCTCACATAGGTGTATATAGTACTCTCTATTATCTACAAAAAATGATGCTAGGGAAAATGTTCAAAGTTAAGTCCACAGCTAAGTCATTTGCTGAATTTTATTCTATGTGCTTGATATAATATTAATTCCTAAGATAATTTGGACCCAATAGGTCTCTCACAGCAAATTTTTGTGATCCCATGACAGGATAAATGGAAAGATTTAATGAACAATAAACTTTGGTGCTGTGAAAGAGGTCTGAGTAGCCTCTAGGGATATCACACACGCAGAACAGCTGCTGCTGATTCTATTTTGCTGGTGACCACTGTATTCATATAACTAGCTGCACTGAATGATGGCTGAAATCATGTATTTGTATTTTAAAATACAATTATTTGTGCACTTTACTTTGTGTAAAGATATTGTCCATATCTATCAGCCCAGAGGAGGTTGATATGCTGAGACACACTCTAGTAAAATGTGTAATACATTTAAAACAAAAAAGCTGAACCTTCCACATTGCAAACCTCTTCAGACTCAATTTGTTTGCTATTACAGTGAACCCTCTGTTGTACTAGATCTCTAGTAGAAACACTAGTAATATATACCTAAAATACTTGCCATTTTTCAGGTTCCTCCTCTGCTTTGGACACATTAACCATCTGTTGAAGTAAAACATTACTGATTCAAGCCGGTGATTTTTAAGTAGAGTTACTGAATGGATACTTAAGCTACTAGCATTATCATCCTATCACGCTGCCATTATAACCATGATCAAGAAGGTTACATTCCAGATACACAATTATATTGTTGGCAAGAAAGTTACATTACTTCATTTGGTGATAACGCGAACTGCGGTAAATCTACCCTTGAGTGACAAGACAACTTGGGGGAAGATTTATATTCTTCTTGTAACACTCTTCAAGGAAAATTCATGTCTGTGGGGACAAAGAGGTTTGCTCTATGTAAAACTTAGGAGAATACATTTATAATAAAAAAGAAAACAGATTTCAATAATACTAAACAGACATTAAAGGTCTTTTGCCTTTTTTAAGAAGATTTTTTTATGTATGATTGAAGTTTATACAACACTCCAGAAAAGCCATCATGTGTTAGATTGAAAAATAAAATCAGAAGCATTTTCTGTCATATAGGTATACATGAAAAAACGGGAACGTTAATGTCTTAGAAAGTGTATGTCCAGCTTTGTACCATTACTCATTTAACAAAGCAGAAAATAAGATACCATACTGTAAACAAAAAGCTACAGTAACGGACATTTTGAAATTTACACAAGTTTGAGTTCATAAACATTTTGGTTGCTCCGTAACAGTTTTCATATAAAATGAATAAAAAACCCTTGGACAGCTTTCATCACTCTTGACTACTGTTCACTTAAATGCACACAGACATACTTTATATAGCAATATACTGATGTACTGTAACATGGATATTAAACTATGATTACTGCTTTTTTAACCGAGATGTGTATTATCCAATCAATATTATCTGTAATTGAAATACTCATACATTATGTATTCCCATCATGTTGTTAAGTATAAAAACATGAAAATATAACTTTACATTATTTCAGTTATATACATCAGTTCAGGCTTGACAAAGATTTTTTACGCTACGATTTTTAGAGGAATAAGCCC
Organism: Tauraco erythrolophus; assembly: GCF_009769465.1. NCBI lineage: Eukaryota > Metazoa > Chordata > Aves > Musophagiformes > Musophagidae > Tauraco > Tauraco erythrolophus. Next base: position 68,762,845 of record NC_141469.1, read on the forward strand.
AGAGGTACAACAAATAGCTTTCCACTGTATACAGTAATGCAATTCTACTTTTTCAAAAAGTTTAGATTACCATATGAATATTATTTTAGTTTGGTCATTCTAGCATTGAACATTAAAAATCAGAATGCATCCTCCAACATTCCTGATGAGGAGCAATGCACAGAACCAACAATGGATTACAGATGCGTCAAGAAATGGTTTAGTTTAATTAGGGGGAAGTTACTGGTAAGTTTGACATTGAAAACACTGTATGTATCTCTTTTGCTGACCGCACTTAGGGTATACAGTGTTCACATGCCTGCAGAAACAGACTCGGAGCTTTTAACACAAGAAGGGATTTCAAGTTTCTGATAAATGCTCTGTCTTCTCCAATGTTCAGCAAATATTTCACTTAAGCCCAAGAAATGGATTCTAACTAAGACTGCAAGTCATATTTCAAATTTTATTGAAGTCCAAAATAAAACAGAGATTTACTGATACTGCATGAGGCAATGTATCCACAATGCAGAAAAACGTAAGCTTTTCAACCTAATGTACAGAATTTTATCTACAGGGAAAGCTAGAGAAACACGATGTTGCTTTGATTTGCATTAGCATTTAAATTAATGTTATTGCACCCCTCCTAGGATTCCTTTTTGCTTTGTAAGTAGAGTTATCGTTTTTAAACACACATAATTAAAACGTATGGTAACTTCAGATTGCAAAGAATATTCATAATGACTAAGATTCTGGAAAGTTTTTTTTTATTTCCATCAGTACAGACTTGCATCTAATTCGAGTTATTATCAATCTTAATGTAAAAAGACATTGCCAAGGTTTCGGGTTTTGTTCGTAACAAAGAACTTTACTAGCTACTGCTTAGAATTAACCTTTAAACAGTTTGAAAACTGCTTCCTTAAAGGAACAATTTGGGATCTGTATTTGTTCCATACTTAAAAAAAAAAAATTAACACTATTTTACTGCTTGCCATTTATCAATTTTTAACCAATAGTCTTCTCTCTCTGTACATGTATTTATGAATGCAATTGTACAAAAGTAGAGATAGGTATGAACCAAATCTTTGGATCATAAGTCCCTGCACGCCAGAGTTAAGAGGAGCTCTAAATCAGCACCTATCTGACTCCTCATGTGCTGGTATGAAGTACCACTCCAATCCAGAACAACCTTGATCTTCAGAGTTCAAAATGCACATCTGAGCATCACGGCTTGGGCTCATCTGTAGAAAAAAAAACCTGTTGAACAGATTCAAGTGAGCTGGGGATGGTGACACTGCCAAAAACTGCAACATTGACCCAACCTTGACAGTGTCCTTTTAGATTTCAGACTCTTTATAAACCAAGTGTAGCTAGTAAAATTAATGGAACACTTGCAAATAAAACCATAGAAAAAAGTTTATTTCAAATGTCAAGCATTGTCAAGTAATTTTATATTAACACCAAATGTTAAAGAATAGGATATACAGCAAAGTTTTAATAACAATATTAAATTACAAGATTTCAACCTTTTAATTATTACTTCTTCTCTTCTCAACATCACATATTTGGCTTTGAAAACTATGGAACTGATGCCTTAAGCCTTATTTTCATATTCCACTTCCCCGCAGTCTAGATTTCTTTTTTTTTTAAACTTGTTTTTTTCCTTTTGTCATATTCAACCATTATGGAAGCAAATTTATTTAAAAGCCAGTTTTTGTTTGTGAAAATACCTAAAAATATTTTTTTCATTTTAAATGTTTTTTGTTTTTTTTTTTTTTCTTATAAAACATGTCACATCTTGATGCAATTGATGTCAAGTGTGCTTAAGTCAATATGAACCAAGGGACTAACAACGGTGGCTGCAGAAACTGGTGTGTTGCCTGTACAACGACTTCAGTTAGATTACAGTACTTCCATGTTAGCTGTGCATGTCAGTCAAGCTTCATCTTGAACTTGTGTAGAAAATGGTGTTGTGTTTTGAACCAAGCATTCATTACAATCCAAGATGAACTCCACGAATATAAGAATTCTTGGCTGAAAGAAAAGTCTTCAAGATACTGGATGCCTCTCACCACTTTG